>NC_080092.1:35597245-35901193 GCF_950005125.1 Chionomys nivalis | reverse complement strand
TCAGGGAGAAAGTAAGTTCATTCTAGGCTAAAAAGGAAGAGAACTCCTCCAGGGCAACCCTTACACACTGGTCCCTCTTGCCTTTGCTATCATTCCTTTGTCTCTCCAGACTTAATTTATTTGTCTACTACCCTGGTGATGGTGGGCAAGTTTGGAATCACCTCTGCCTATTCCATGGTCTACGTGTACACAGCTGAGCTGTACCCCACTGTGGTCAGAAACATGGGTGTGGGGGTCAGCTCCACAGCATCCCGCCTTGGCAGCATCCTGTCTCCCTACTTTGTTTACCTTGGTAAGTACCATGGAGCACTGGAGCGATGGATGGGACAAAAGCTCTAAGTACCTTATATGTGAGCTGGACACAAGCACCTATAATTAGCAGGATGCATCCGTTCTGGGACCCTGGGTGGAGAAGGTGCTTTCCAAGTGTAGTAGGGAGAAGGCACCCATTTCAAATGGAAGATAGCTCATAGACCAGCTAGATGGGATTGAGAGAGTCTTGGTGTGTCTATTTCGATCTCCCCAGACCCTCCATCACCAACTAGATTTCTTCATCCTAAGAAATTCTTTAGGGAGCCAGTTTACTTCACTAGAGGAATTTCTTCTTGGAGTTAGGAACATGGAGAGAAACCTGTCCATCCAAGAGGTCTGAGCGATGGACTGACAGTTGCCGTAGCTTAGAACACTTCATTTCTTCAGTGTGTATGTTGGGATCAGAGGACAATTTAGGGAAGTCTTAAAATAGTTCTTTATTTGAAGCATGTGGATCCTGGAGATCAAACTCAGGCCACCAAGCTTAGCAGAAAGTATTTTTACAAGCTGAGCCATTTCCCTGGCCCCATTTCACTTTCAAGATCGTGGCTCACTAAGTTGTGTGAGCTGGACTTGGACTTGCTCTGTGGCCCCAGCAGCCCTTGAACTTTATCTCCTCTTGCCTTGGCCTCCCAGTAGGTGGCACACAGGCCTTCATTGTCACACATGACAGGGTGTTTATGCCCTGTGAAGATCTACCTTCTGACATTATATAGCAGGACTCCTTCCTGGACGCTGCTGCTCCTCTGTACATCCCTAGCTCTGGGGAGGACCTGCCAGTGTCCTGAGAGTAGCAGGTACTCTGAAGGCCTGGTACATGGCTCTAAAGGGCTGTGGCCCCTTGTCTAACTGGCATGCAAATCAAACTGGGACATATCTGCACAGGTGGAAAGTTGCTCCTGTCCTAGACAAGTACCTTGTGTTCCTTGGGAACCCTGCAGCATGGTGACTCTGCTTCCCTGTACCTCTCCCTTGTCCATTGTGAACACTGCTGGAACTCTGGGCACATCTGTGCCAGGACTGGGTTCTGAGACTCTCTAGATGCCAGCCTTCACTCTAGCAGTCTAGGCTTTGGGAAACACTGAGACCAACAGTAAGGTGAGTCGTATATAAAGCCCCGAGGAAATAGAGGGTCAGAAGGAAACCAGTGTCACTGTAACCTGGGTCCTCTGCTTGACCACAGGTGCTTATAACCGCCACCTCCCTTACATCCTTATGGGAAGTCTGACCATCCTCACAGCTGTCATCACCTTGTTCTTCCCAGAGAGCTCTGATGTCTCTCTCCCAGACACCATTAACCAAATGCAAAAGGTCAAAAGGTAAGAGACCTTCCTTCTCACAGTTTAGATGCATTTGGTCAGGTTCTGACCATGTCCTTAGGCCCCAACCCCTTGAACTAGTGCTCCCTGCACACTGTCTCACAAATGCTGAACTACTTTAACCATGGTGCTGTAAGAGCAAGGGCCTGATCCTGTGTGAACAGGTGTCCACGTGCATGACCATAAAAGCAGCCACTCTAGTGCAAAGACTACGGGAAACTTCAGAATCTGCCATGTCTTTGGTTTTTCTCCAGATCTGGCTTGTTTGTTTTGAGACTGATAAGTATTTTTGTAACATTTGTAAGTAACATTTGTTTTCCTTGTTTTAATAGAATAAAGCGTAGGCCACACCAGAAACAAGTCACCAAAAATGTTGTAGAAGCTGCTCCAGAATCCTAAAAAGCACAGCCTTCTAACACCCCTCCAGAAGGTAGAAAATCTGTGTGTTGTCAGAAATGCTGTCAATTACCAAGGGCTTTTTTGTTCTGTTGATGTCGTGTCTCATGTGCTCATGGATGGGTGCATCTGCCAGAGAGACACCTTCCTCGAGGGACACCAAGGCTAATTGCAGACAGCTTGCCCATCCCATTACAGTGGTGGACTTGGCCCTTCCAAAGAAGTCAATGAGTCTCTTGAATCAGTGGGACTTGGAAGACTATGCAAAACTTTGTAAGACGGGTAAGGTTGCACAGATAGAGATGCAGGTCCATTTTTCCCTCCTCTCCCTAACTGACAGACTCACAGGAAAAGGAATAGGTGTTGCTAGGTGACAGTGTGCTTGGTTAGGATGCACAAGGCCCTGAGTTCCATAAGAAGAACCAGAAGGAAACAAAACTTCTTCAGAAAATAAATGATTCCATGGGGAGTTTGATTTCTCATCTTTCCTAAGTTACAAAACTCCTTACTGTGATTGCTTTAACTCACAACAGGAGAACACAAGACCTAGGGCACCCTAGAAGGAATGAAGGTGGTCAGCAGTGTGTGGGCGGTGACTGCTCAGTCCCACAGCCAGCTGTGCTGTGTATGTCTGGTCAGAGTCCTGGGCTTGTCCGGGCCATGAGAAATCCACTGTTGAGGCCACGGCTTGGCTTCCACTGCTGTGTAAATCAGAATCCCTGGCTACCAGACGCTTACCTGTGCCTTGAAGGGCATGTATGGGGGACAGAGTGCCCCTTCCTTCTCTCAGCACTGTCATGGGATTGTTGTGTTTGTCATCTGTTGTTGTGTCTCAGGTTATTCACCCTTCAGCAGAGACTTGGGAGCAGTGTTTCTCAGCTCTGCATTACCCTGGCTGGTGTACAGTTGCCGCCATGGAAGTGCAGTTGCGCCTCCCAGCCTTAGCCACTGTCACCGCTCTGAGTGCCCAAACAATAACACTACGCTTGTTCCTTTTACGATGTATAATCATGGGGAAATTCAAGAAAGAAATGTTGTGTTGACAGTCTCTCAGAGTTGCTGGCTGCAGCCGTGTAACATCGGCGGGTGTTTTGTGTTCAGTGTGATTATCCCTTCTGATATTGCACACACTTCACCTTCTTTAAAAAAAGAAACAAGCCGGGCCGTGGTGGCGCACGCCTTTAATCCCAGCACTCGGGAGGCAGAGGCAGGCGGATCTCTGTGAGTTCGAGACCAGCCTGGTCTACAAGAGCTAGTTCCAGGACAGGCTCCAAAACCACAGAGAAACCCTGTCTCGAAAAACCAAAAAAAAAAAAAAAAAAAAAAAAAAGAAGAAAAGAAACAATATTTGGTGGAAACTACTGAAGTTCCTTGGGCAATGAGATAGCCTTAATAAACAATGATATTTTAAAATAATAACAACTACCTATAATCTTTATTTCTAGAATTGATTAGGATTTGTGGGATGGCTAATCTTGGTTGTTCTCTTGACTACATTTAGAATTAACTAAAACCCAAGCAGCTAGGCGCACATGGGAGGGCATTCTTAGTTGGATTATTTGATGTGGAAGACCTCCCCTAAATCATGGTCATTTAATGTCAGAAACGTCACTCTAAACCTGGGCTGCACCTCCTGGTGACAGCTCACAAAAAAAGAAGATGGAGGAAGAAAAGTTTTTACTGCCTACTTGCCCTCTCTTTCACTGGCTAGTTCATCAATCCTGTTCCTAAACCATTCCTTCACTGGTGTTAGAATTCACTTCTAAATTCTAGCATGGACTGAAAACTGACAGTCCACTAGGACCTCTTTGGTCCTCCTCCAGTACTGGATGGGATTGCTGAGACATCCAGTCATGTGGAATGAACAACTCCCAGATCAGTAGCCTTTCCATCAGGTATAGCCACTGTTGAACTACCCAGACCACCTCCGCAAACCACTCTAATAACTCCCTTTTTAATATCTTGCTTCATTCTCTCATTTCTGTTTCTTCAAAGAACCCTGACTAATCTACCTAGAAATACCAGCATGCAACTCTTCTGTAGGCTAACTATTAGTGTTCAGGGTTAAGATTTAACTAGTACTATGCTATATAGTAGGCATCTACCCAATATTGACCATGATTTGCACCAGCCTGGTACACTCAGCCTGCGTCTCCCTGGAAACAGCCTGAGCTCAGAGCTTCTGTACAGTTCTGTACATACCTGGAGCAGGAATGCAGAACAGGGAAGGAGGGAGGCCCAGTCCTAGGATGCTTACTGTGTTGGGCAGCACCTAAGAAAGAAACTGCAGGGTCCTGGGTCTCTGAGGAAGCCTGGGAGATGCATCTCAAAACCGTCTTGCAGCACGGAGAAAAGTGGGGAGCATTTGCCTCATCACCCATTTAAAAAGACAACACTGGGGTCTCTGTTTCCTATACACACAAAGATCCTGTCCCTTGGATGGAATGCATGAAGCTGAACACTGCTGACCCAAATGTAGCCCTTCAGGCTGCACCTCATCAAAGCTGCCCAAAGCCTGCTTGAACTGGCCTTGGAGCTCCTGGGTAAGGGGTAGAGCAGAGAGCACTGGGCTGGAGTGGTGTACAAGACACACATGTTGATGACCAGTGTTTGCCAGGGTGATCTGTGCTGGAAAATACGATGGGACCTAAGTCCAAAGCTCAGCTGTTGCTTGGACAACTGAAGGCCGTGTCACATGACAAGCAGGGGCTTCTGGCTCAGGAGTAATACAGAGCAGCATATCTGGAAGATTCACTTTTCTCCCCTCAAACCAGGTCCTGAGCTGTCTTTCCGATGGCATGCCTTCTCAGGAACCCCAGATTATAACTGCACTTCTCCCCAGCATACCCTGCTGTGAGTGAACAGCTCCTACACTGGCTTTTGTTCTTGGGGTCTGTTTCCAGACATTCAGATCCTCCTAAAGCAAACACTGAGCTGCCTGAATGCCCTGAGCTCTCTCTGTGGGCAGCGGCAACAGCTCAAGGCCCTTCTCCTGAAAAACCTCACCGTCTGCACAAGCCTACTGTACTTATTATATAGTCTGTTTTCATTGGAGCGATGTCTTCAGAAGGACCATCTTCAGGAGAGAGGCATGTGAGCCATGAGGCCCTGAATGTCTGTGGTCATTGGAGCTGGTACACACAACACATAACACCAGGAATGAGAAAAGATGGAGAACAAAATCTTTAAAAAAAAAAAAAAAAAAAAAAAAAGCAATCTCTCCACAGTCCAACGTGAAGGCACGGATCCCAGTATCCCAGTATGGTGGTACACATCCACCATCCCAGAATTTAGGATGCGGAGACAGGATCATCGTTTAAAGGTCTGCCTGGGCTACATTATGATACCCTGGTCTCAAAGAAAAGGTAAGGGTTTGCCCCCTCATTATTATTTCTATTCCTGGCAGCAAGCTTCTTTTTTCCCCTGTGTTCTCATGAATTGCTAAGCTAAACAGCTGTTATTTGACAAAGAATTATTCTACTCAACACTTCTCTAAGTGATACTGCACAAGATGGGCAGAAAGTCCTCTTCTCTTCTGGGTAATAAGAAATTTTTAAAAAGCATGCTTTTGAGTTAGTTTTTTTTTTCATTTATTTATGTTTAGAGATAAGGTTTCCAATATGTTATCTAGGCTGGTCTCAAAATCATGGGCTCAAGTGATCCTCCCACATCAGCCTCCAGTGTGCAGGGTTTATGGGCATATGCCACTGTGCCTCACTTAGACTTCCGTTTTCCTAATGGTCTTTGAGCTGATAGAAATTCTGGGGCAATATATCATCAACCTTGCTATGGTTTTGAACTGACACATCCTCCACAAGTTTGGGGTTTGAACACTTGTACCCAGCTGGTGGTGTTATTTTGAGGGGTTGTGAAACCTTTTAGGAAGAGCTAAGCTGATGAACTTAGTTTGCTAAAGCCATGTCTTAAAAAGTATAGCTGGGTCCAGAGTTACGGTCTACTGTGATGTGAGAAACTTCTAACACATGTTCCCACCAGCTATTTAAGTCATCTAACTTAATGTGTTCTTATTAAAAATTAAGTTGGGACTGGAGAGATGGTTCACTGGCTAAAAACACTAGCTGCTCTCACAGAGGACCTGAATTCAGATCCCAACATCCATATGGCCCCTCACAACCTACCATGATTGCGGTTTCAGAAAATCTGATGTCTTCTTCTGGCCTCCATGGACAACAGGCATATATATGGTATACCACATACATGCATATAGACACTTACTCATATAAATCAAATATATTCATGTGTGTATATGTATATACATATATATCTTTTTGTTTTTTTAAACACAAGGTCACTCAATATAGTGGCTCTCCTGGAACTTACTATGTAGGTCAGGCTGACCTTGAACTCACAGCAATCTAACTGCCTCTGCCTCTCTAGTGCTGGTTTTAAAGATGTGAGCTACCATGCCCATATTAAAATTAAATTTAACAACACAACATTGAAAAGATAAATCATTTATCTAATATATAGATTCTAGTGATCAATTTCAGGTACCCAGGCTCACACAAACAAGAGCCTTTACCCACTGAGCTGTGTCATTGCCCTTGGCCAATACTTTAGTAATTTATCCCTTATTGAGAAAGATATCAGAAAAATGCTCTGTGTGCTGCTTGTGTTGTTGAGAGTGAAGCCTGGGCCTCAAGCATGCTGTGCAGGTGCCTTGCCAGGGACTGTGTCCCCACTCCTAGTAAATAGTACAAAAATACAGAAATACTTATATAAAATAAGTCAAATTAAAATACGTTAAATAAATTAAATAAACATGTTTTTTAATCCTTCATGTCGCCCAAATGTATTCTTTTTGTGTTTCAGTCCAAGCTTTCTAATGGGACCTAGAGTCCCTGACCATGTGACATCCTAGAGAACTCAATGTCCCAGCTCAGGTAGTCAAGGCCCATGAGTACTCAAGCATGCTTCTGTAGGAACAGCCTGTGGGGTCTGAAGAGCTCTGTCTGCACAGGTGATTCTGTCACTCTGTTAAGCTGACAGAACTCAGGGACAGGGCCACCCTGCAGCTCTCCAAGGGCGCCTTGCTCAGAGAGGCTGCCTTGGGGGTGAGCATGCCTTTTGATGAGCAGCTGCTTCTCACTCCAGATGACAAGGATTCTGTCTTCGGGACAGAATAAAAGGCAAGATGTTTCACCAGGGGACACTTTAATAGTGACATTATTCATCCTTGATGGCTCATGTACAGACTACTCCTATTCTTGGTATCTTTTGAGGGGTGGGGGCTCATTTTTCTCTAGAGGGAAAGAGTTCCAGCACTAAACTTTAATCAGAGAGAGGGTGGAGACAGGTTGTGGGGGTCATTTATGGAGCAAGACCTTAAAGATGAGACTGGACCCCCACAAGGAAGACATGGCTGGTAGCCTGGTATTGAGCACAAGAGCATCATAAAAGTAGAGAGGTAAGACATGGTGATTCCTTGCCTGCCTGGCATCTCGCTTACTGCACAGAATGGAAGATTTGTGTGGCAGTCTGAATGAGATTGGCCCCATAATAGGTTTGATACTCAGATGGTGGAACTGTTTGGGAGGAATTAGGAGGTGTGGTCTTGGTGGAAGAGGGGAGTCACCAGAGGTGGGCGTTGAGGTTTCAAAAGCCCATTGCATTCCCAGTTTTCTCCTCCTCTGCCTCTAACTTGGGGATAAGATGTAAGGTATCAGATCCTTCTCCTCTGTCATGGCTGCCCATCTGCTGCCTGCCTGACTCTTCACCATGATGGTCTTGAACTTATGCTCTGAAACTATAAACAAACTGCCAATTAAAATGCTTTTGTTTCTTTGCTTGCTTACTTACTTATGAGTTACCTTGGTATGGTGTCTCTTCCCAGCAATAGAGAAGTAACTAAGTTTCCAAAATCCAAGGCTCCAGTAGATGTGAGGCCATCTTTGTGTCTGTGTGGGTCCTCCCCCAACCAGCAAGGAGACAGAATGAAGTGTGAGCTGTTTGCGGGTGAGAGTAGGAAGCATAAACAGGAACAAAAAGCCTAACCTGGAAAGACTGAAGTCTCGATGCAGTTCTGATGCCAAGAAAGGGAAGTGGGATGGAAGGACGCTGAAGTAGGAAGAGCTGCAGGCAAAAGGGAAAAGTGTGGGCTACCCTCACAAGAAGTGCGAGAATTCAAGCCTGACGAGGCAGGTTCCACCTGCTAGTTGTTCCTACAGGATTTAAACAAGATTTTAGAATCTAGATTTAGATTCGTGTGTCAGGGCCTGTACGTGCAAACCAAAAGACAGGCATCCTCTTCCTTCTATAATGTGGGTCCTAGGGATCAAGTTCATATCATCAGACTTGGCAGCAAGGGCCCTTACCTGATGAGTCATCTCATTGGCCCTTGTCTATCATTTAGGATGGTTTTCTAGATTTTGACTGATTGCTCTTATTTCCTCACTAAAGTATGTGTCTTGAAGGCAAAGACCACATTTATGTCTGTTTGCATTCGATCACCAGCTTTGGCAAGATGGCTGCATTTTTTGTGGTTTCTACCTAATGCGTAAAGTTTGTCTTTGTGTGTGTGTTTTGTTTTTGGGTTTTTTTTAATTATTACACTTGTTTATTGGGAGGCACACCAAAGCACACATGTGGAGGTCAGAGGATGGCTTTTGGGAGTCATGTTGTCCTCTCCTTCCAACAGATGGGTCCCAGAGATTGAACTGCTGAACCATCCCATTAGCCTGCTACCTACCATTGATTGAATGGTATATGAAAGATGTAAACTCGGCATTCACATTTGTATAACAGCACTAATCAATGCTAGAATGCTGAAAATCAGTGAACTTTTGAGTCCCCAAAAACCTAGGACCAAATATAGACCCACAGAAATCACCAAGACTCTAGGCAGCCTTGGCTTCCTAGCACTCTCGACAACTGTGCTGTCTATAATAAGGAACCATGTGTGGTGGTTTGAATGAAAATAGCCATCCCATAGACTCAGGGAGTGACTTTATTGGAGGTGTGTCCTTCTTGGAGTAGGTGTGACCTTGTTGGAGGAAGTATGTCACAGCAGGGTGAGCTTTGTGGGTACAGAAGCTCAAGCCAGACCCAGTGTCACTAACTTACTGCTGCCTGCCAATCCAGGTATAGAACTCTCAGTTATTTCTCCAACACATGTCTGCATATGTGCTACCATACTTTCTGCCATGATAAAATAGACCTCTGAACCTGTAAGCCATCCCAAATTAAATGTTTTCTTTTATAAGAGTTATGTGGTCATGGTATCTCTTCACAGCAATAGAACACTGACTAAGACATCATGGGCTGGGAGAGATGCCCCTGACAGCTGATACCCCTGATGCTCCATAAGCTTGAGAACCTGACTTCCATCCCCAGAACCCATGAAAAAGCCAACACTGGGGAGGCAAAGACAGGAGGATCTCTGGGGCTTGCTGGCCTGCCAGCCTAGCTGCATCTATAAGCTACAGGTTCATGGAGCGCTCCTGTCTCAGAAAAATAAGGTACAGAGTGATTAAGGAAGACATCTGACGATGACCTCAGGCCCCCACACTCAAAGGCACACACCTGCATGAAACCAGGATTTGGCTTTACCTGTGGGAATTCCTTCCTCTCTTCATGGCTGTTCTAGTCTAGAGGCTGTTGCTGTAATAAAACATTGATCAAAATCAGCTAGGGAGGAAAGAGTTCATCTTACAGCTTACAGTCCATCACTGAGGGATGTCGGGAGGAACTCAAGGCAGGAGCCTGGAGTCAGGAAGCTTACTGACTTGCTACCCCACAGCTGCTCAGCTTGCTTTTTTATACAGCCCAGGACCACTTGGTCAGGGCTGTCACCTCCCACAGTGAGCTGGTCCCTCTTGTATCAGTCATCAGTCAAGAAAATGCCCCCCCAAAGTCTGCAGGCCAATCTGATGGAAGCAATTCTTCAGCTGAGGGTTCCTCTTCCCAGGTGGATCTAGTTTCTCTTTAGTTGAGAAAAGTTAAGCAGCACCCTGTCTAAAACCTTGCAAGACTTTGTTTATGCAAAAACAGCCAGAGTTCCACTCTGCTCCCATGAGTCAGAACTGCCCTATAACAAGCAAGAGACTTGTGCAAGGCTTGCCTTGGATTTCTAATGTTCTCCATTTTCTTCATACTGCAGACAAAAAACACCTTCTGAGGAAGAGCTGTGAGCTGCTGTTTTCCTATCACTATCATTTGGGCTGTCTCTCTTTCCCTCTGCTCCTGCAGGAGACACAGAAACTTCCTGTGTATAGACCAAGGCCTCCATCCTGCAGAGTGTGTGCAAGGTACAGAAACACAAAGCAAGCGACTCGCTGTTGTGCAGTTCATTTGGGTTTTCATTCCAGTTTTTTCTCTGTATTTTCTCTCTCTCTCTTTCTCTCTCTCTCTCTCTCTCTCCCTCCCTCCCTCCCTCCCTCCCTCTCTCTCTCTCTCTCACACACACACACACACACACACACGGAGAGAGAAACAAAGATATAACTAACTGTATATGTCCTGTTTTTCCCAACAGCAAGTGTTAAAAATGCTTGAAGTTGCCACGTACTGAACTGAGCTTAAAGCATTCAGGCAAATTTTATGACAGTTTCAGCCTTGGCAAAAACTTGTTTCAGTGGACTAACCTCAGCAAATTGTGAGACTTAGTGTTAGAAGCCTTGCCCAAAGACTGCAGTGCATCCTCAGTGCTCTGTGTGCAGTGACAAAGTCTAGACTTCAAACTGTCCTGTCACCATGGAGACACTGCAAGCAAGGTAAGTGCATCCCCTGCTACTCAAGGGTTTGTCCTTGTGGAGCAGGCACCAAGTTCCAGGTCCACGGGGAAGTCAGGCAGTGGTGGCACATGCCTTTAACCCCTGCACTTGGGATGCAGAGGCAGGTGGGTCTCTGTGATTTGAGGCCAACCTGGTCTACAGAGCAAGTTCCAAGACAGGCTTGAAAGCTACACAGAGGAACCCTGTCTCGAAAACAAAAAACAAAAACAAAAACAAAAAAAAAACACAAAGAAAAGAAAAAGGAAAGAAAGAGAAAGAAAAGGATAAAAGGGGGTCTGTGTCTGAGAAAGGTGACCAGATGTCCTAATTTATGAAAACATGCAGTCTCCCTGTGCTTCATCCTGGCGGGTGTTGCTTTAGCACATTCCATTTAGAAAGTCACAGTAACTGGGTGTCAGCCCTCATTTTGTGGCTTGTTTTCACAAGTTATGTCTTTTCTCCAGGTCTCCTATCTTTGTCCAAGCAAAAATGAAGCAGCAACTGTGGCAGCTTCCTTCACTTCCCTATGAGTGATGGTGGGAAAGAGCGGTGTCTCCAGAATCACAGACACTGCCTCCATTCCTGTGAAGGAGGGCAGGAGAGAGAGGTGTCTCCAGAACGACAGGTACCACCCTCCGTTGGTTAGATTTGACCTTGGGTGTTTGGACCGTGATTGTGTCAGGGTCTTATGGAGCCCAGGCTGCTTGAAGCTCATGATTCCTGAATTTCCTGCCTTTCTACCTCCCAAGTAATTACTCCAAGTGTGACCTACTGCACCTTTACTTTCTGTCTCTATAGTTTTACACATTTCTTGCATTTGCATATAAATGTGATTATATTATATAGAGCCCATTGTGACTGGCTTCTGTCATTCAGTCACATCGCTCTGAGGTTTATTTTCATGTGACACAGGTCAGTAGCTGTGATGGCTAGTCTTGGTTGTCAACTTGACTGTATCTGGAATTAACTAAAACCCAAGTGACTGGGCACACTTATGATAATTAGATCATTTGGAGTGAAAAGATCCACTTGTAATCTGGATCTGTAAGGCAGGAAGATTCAAGTTTAATCTGGACCACATCTTCTGCTGGCAGCCTATATGAAGTTTTGGTAGTCACCAGAGTCCAGCTACTGACTCTGTGTGTGTGTGTGTGTGTGTGTGTGTGTGTGTAACTAATATATATAAACTATATATATATTTTATATATATAACTATATATAATATATATAACTACTTAGCAAAGTCTCAGGGACACACATATTTCAGATATGTAGCAAAACTTATCAGCTAGTTTGTAGCCAACTGCAGCTGCAGCTGTGAGGAGGTTCCTGCCGTCTCTTAAAGGAGCTGCTACAGGTTACAAAGGAAGAAAAATAAACCATTGAAAGATCTAAAGAAAAGGCAAAGAATGCATGCATTATTTTACATTTCTTAAGTGTGATTAATAATATCTGGACATGGTTAGTCAATTAACAGTCTTTCCTAACACCTGAATATCAGGACCTACACTGTCTGGACTAGAGAGATGGGGAGAGATCCACTTGACTTGGGGTGGGGGGATTGGGAGAGGGTGGGGCTTGTCTCTTAAAGGGACAGGATACCAAGGTGACAGGGCAGGCCAGCAGATTTATTACAACAGTATATTTCTAGGAATTGAACTCAGTTCTTAATGTTTGGTGGCTAACACCTTTATCACCAAACCATATTGTTGCCCCATTCGTGTCTTTCCGCAGAGTTTTAAATTTTCCTCTTCAGGACTCTGACCCACTCTTTACTAAGAGAATTCTTTGACTCTGAAATATTACTATGGCTAATGATACCTTATTTTGTCACATTATTGTTGTACAGGACTGCACTCCAAATCAAACAAACACCAGCTTTGCTTCGCTACAAAAGATCATCCTATCTGGGGTTAACAGTTTGTTTCCCCTCACAGAAGACCAGGGAGGGTCACCTGAGTATCCACCTACTCCCTGCCTCTTGTTGGATGGAACTCATCCCTAATAGCACATGGTCTCAGAGAGAGACTGGAGTGTATAGACCAGGGAGACTAGGGGAAGAGGGACATTCTAGCTATGTGACTGCAGGTAGCTCTCATTTCTAATGCATGCTTTCCGTTCTGGCCTTTTGTGTGGGAAAGAGAACACCCAGAGGTGACTGTTGGGGGCCAGTCTCGACAAAAATACCCTCTTCCAGAGTGGAGGTGTGGGAATTTAGAAATACAGTAGACTACGAAGGCGTGAACGAAAATAATAAAATGCAGAAACATATAGAATAGTTTTGGGAGGGAATTTTTCAATGAGTACTGAAAATTTACCCGTGTTTAATTTCCAACTGGTTAATATACCCCCAACCCTAAGAGCGTAGGAGTAAAACAAAAGACTGCATTAACACACAAATTGAAAGTCGTGGCTACAGTCTTTGCTCGAGCCCTAGACTCACGCCCTAGACCAAATACTCTGTAGGCAAACCACTCCCTGGGTGCAATCCCAAGTTATTTCCATAAAGGGAACTGGAACTTAGTTGGATCCTTAGACTTTTGTTTTAGGTAGGAACCAAGTACTTCCCTATTCCGGGAGCACAGGGCTAACAACCAGTGTTGACAATAGCCTTGAGAGAGCAGAACTCTGTTTCACAACTAGGTGGGACCTTTGAGTTAGAAGCACGATAACCTTGAATGAACAAAAAACAAGTCCCAAACTCTCTGACCTTGTGGCCTCTTTGGTGGGTGACGGTGACGTTGTGTCCAGAGCCACAATGGGCTGGGCCCTCACCTCTCAATCACTAATTAAGAAAACACCCTACTGGATTGCCTACAGCCCGATCTTATGGAGGCATTTTTGCTGTTGAGGCTCCCTCCTCTCCCATGACTCTAGCTTATGTCAGATTGACATAAAACTAGCCATCATAGGAACTAAGCCCAGAACCTTGTGCATATTAAGAAAGTGCTCTACACCAAGCTTTAACCTGACCCATTTAGCTACCTACAAGAAAAGACAGTTGCTCCTAAGAACTTTATAGTACTCCTGGGGCTAGAGGTCAAAATGGTTGGTAGACTGCTTGCCTAGCATGCACCAGGTCCTGGATTCCATAAAAGTCAATGTGATGATGCTTACCAAGTGCAGCACTGGGGAGAATCCATACTTCAATGTCATCTGAAGGCACATATTGAGTTTGGGGCCAGCCTGAGATATATGAGACCCTGTTCCCAAATATTATTATTTTTTAAAGGAAAAAACAATCAACGACAAATGTGTTCCTAACTCTCAGTAACATAAAGCACTCCCCCTACACTGAAAATACCGAAAATCCCAGACAGAGAAGACCTTGTAAGACCTACCCTAGGGGCTCTAGTATGTTCCGATTGGAGGAAAGAAGACTGGTGTCTGTCTTAAAGACAGTAGTGTGAAGAGGGGGAATGGATAACGAGAGTCATCACACTAGACAGGTTGGTTGAACAGATTTGGAGGACATAGGACTTTAACTTTGATATCATAAAAAGAAAGAAAAAGAAGACATGTGTGTTGTGGAGGGTACTGCAGCTATGGGTACCTTGAGTCAGTCACAGCAGGTCAGGGCTCACGGTGGGGGCATCTGTACTGGGTCAGGATGAGGCTAAAACCAAGAACTTGAGCTTGGAAGAAGTAGCCACACAACAGCTGATACGTTCTCAGGAGCAAGGGGCTTGGCACAGGAGGTCCTGGGGGAGGGACAACAAGGATATGAAGTCTGTGATTTGGGTTATGACAGCAGAAGGCTGGTGGCCTACCAAGGAAGAGGAGACAACAGGGGAGTCAGAGCAGCTCAGGTTAGGAGCAATGGGGGTGGGGGAATCTGTGCCAGGCAGTCAACCCTCAGTGTCTTTTCCTTCCTTCCTCCCTTCCTTCCTTTTTTCCTTCTTCCTTTCTTTCCTCTTTATTAATTTAATGTGTGTGTGTGTGTGTGTGTGTGTGTGTGTGTGCGTGCTCATGTGTGTGCATGTATATAAGTGAGCACAGGAGTGTGGGCATGTAGACTAGAGTGAATCATTGGATGTCTTTCAAAATTGTCCCCTGAAGTATTTATTTTTATTTTTTTAATGTTTGTCTTTGGAAAGGGATGCACACATGCCACAGCACATGTGTAAAGGGCAGAGAACAACTTGATGAAGTTCATTCTCTCCTACCAAGCGTGCCCCTGGACTTCAACTCAGATTATCAGGATTGGCACTGAGCACCAGCTAGCCCTATCTTTTGACATATACTCTTAGACTTAACCTGGAGCTCTCAGCCCACTCCAGGGATCATCCTGTCTCTGCCTGCCCAACCCTGGGATTATAAACATGCTCCACAGGGCCCAGCTCTTCTAGGTAGGTGCTAGTGATGTTAGCAGTTGCACATGAATCACCTGCTATTTTAATTATTATCTGTATCCCAGGGCCCCTCAATCAGTGCCCCTCTGGCCACTCAGGCCAAGGCCTGAAGGGGCTTCCAGTCCCACAGGCCCAGCTCTGCTGTGGCCATGATATGTAGGTTTAAGTTAAGTCTATATCATTCTATTTATCAATAAGACTGGGAGTCAAAGGCTGGGGTAAAAACCTGCTAGCTCAGAGAGATTGAGCAGCAACTAGATGACTTGCTTTTTAGCAGTTTTTTCTACTAGCCAATGTCTCTTCACAGCTGTTGTTCCTTTCTCATTAGTATTTTAAAAATTTAAAGTTGAGCTGGGAAGATGGCTCAAGGCTGGAGATATGGCCCAGAGGCTAAGAGCACTGGCAGGTTAGGAATTATAAATAGGCACTCTTCTGTCCTGTTCTTTTAAAGATGTAGTTAAAAAGAAAACAGTCTTTAAAATCAGTCACTATAATAGACCATCCCTTAGGTAATAAGAAGGCAAGGGAATTCCAGGCTGTAAAGATCCCATTGGCTCAATCAGCTTATTTATGACTATTAAATCTTTTAATTTCTCCATTTTCCAGATTTCCTTTTAATGACAAATACAACAGAGTTCCAAGGTCTGGTTATTTTTTTTTTAATATGTTAAGTATTTAGCTGCTCCTGTACCGGTTTTTCTAGTACCCATGATTTTTTTATGTCAATGGCCTTTGTTCTACTCACACAGGATTTTCAGTTCACCATTTTAAAGGTAGGGCTGTTGATCCTTTGAAATACAAACAGCTGTTGTGCTCTGCTTATGTACATCCTGAACAGTCTGTGACTGTTCTTCAAAATACCTTTTAATATTTCTCTCAGCAGCACTCTTAATTTATGGTTTGTTTCTAATACTGGAGAAATGTCAGTCTGTGTTTTCCATTGCTGCAATAAATCACATCCCCCTAAATTCATTGCTATGGTAGCCACATATGGCTTTAATTTTTTTCTCTGTCCCTCTGGCCCTTATACTCAACCTATCTTACACTTTGTTTTACCTGAGAAAGTTCCAATCCCTAAAAGCTGAATATTTACCTCCTCAAGAGGCCAATTTGGATGCCAAGATTTTGGTGAAATTATTGTTAAATCTGTACCTGTGTTTATCAAATCCTCAATTTCAATGCCATTTATTTGTATTTTGGCTTTGGTCTCTGATCATTTACAACGGTTTGCCAAAATACTTGCTTTCTGGTCTCTCCTGAACTTTTTGTTGTATCTATTGAAATTGTTCTGTATTTGATCACATCCAGAGAAGCATGGCTTCTAACAACAGGTATTAAGTCTTTTCATTGCTCTGTGGATGAGTTTCTCTGACACTGACAGGGAATGGTTGAACCAAGTTTGATATTAGGGCCTGCGGGAGGCCCCTCATGGCATTTTCTGATAGCAAAGTTTTATTTTGTCTGTCCCTTGTTGATCTGCATTCATTAGTCCAATGCCAGCCTTTATCACACCTTATACATACTCCAGAAGGCTGGCATCATGATTTATAGGCTTAAATTAAGTCTACATTGTTCTGTTTATCAGTAAGACTCAGGAATCAAAGGCTGGGGTGAAAACCTGATAGCTCAGACTGAGTAGCAACTAGTTGAGTTTTGGCTGGAGACACTGCAAAGAAACACATCTCTTCCCTCATCCCAGAACCCCAAAAGGAAGTTCAAACTCTAGTCTCCAGTCTTTCTTTACTATGTGTCTCCTCTATCCAAATTGCTGGTTTCTCTGTAGCCAATTCCAGTCAGCTAGTCATTGGGTCCACCCCATGATTCAAAGGTTAACTTTATTGGCAAGTTTCAGGAGTGTCAGAGTGTGATCAGAATATGCCACAACATGCTAGGGATTTGAATTCACTTTCTCATTCTTTCATGACAGGCACTTTACTCACTCATTCTTCTCCCTAGACCCAGAACCAGCACAAACACCAGCCCTAGTACCAGCACCAGCCCCTCAAGTTCTGAGAATAAGATCTCTGAGAGCCTCTTCTGTGAGAGAGGGACAGTGCCACAGCTCTAGTGCGACTTTCCACAGTCCTCCCTCTTCCCCACGTGGCCTCACTGCAGGGTAGAGAAGGAGGAGAGGGCCAGGTCAAAGGTAGGTTGGCACTAAGGTGTGTCAAGTCAACAACCAATAAAGAACTCCCTGTCTGTTTGGGTCCACACCCCTCATCCTAGCAGGCTCTACAGGAAACTGCTGGCATTAGGTCTGGGATAACATTTGTACTAAGACCTCAGGTCTGAAGGCCTTTGAGTTTCACTGAAAACTGATCTGTCTCAAAACAGGCGGAGTTCCAAGTTAGTTCCTGAAAGGGAGGACTTGGTGGAAGGACAGAAACAGTAGGACTAAAATAGCTACATTCCAGAGGCATTTTGGGGGTTTTTCTTTGAAGCCAGATTTTAACCCAACAGATTTTTATTTAAGAAATTCTGTCTGTGCCTACACTTTATCCTCCATGCTCTGGGAAAGAATCTAGATGCTTGGGATGGTAAAAATTCAGGTTGGAAATTAATTTTCACACTGATTGCAGAAGCTGAATTCTTCCCAAAGCTGTACGGAGTCTCCTTCTGGGCTGCACTTAACTCTCCCCAGGCTTGCCAGAGTCTTAGGTTGTACAAAAGGCCAGCCAAACTCTCCAAAGCAACGCAGAGTGCGGAGGAAGTAGGACTTAAGACCAGGGTCAATGACCTCCCGCACCCCAGCTTTCTCCCAGACTCCATGTCATTCTCAGGCACAGCACCATAACCTGTCTACAGACTTCTGTGTAAAATGGCAGCAGTTCCCTCCTTAGTCTTCTATAAAGAACTGCTTCTCTGTTTTCTACGGGTAAACCTAACCACTTCCTGTCTTGACTGATTCATCAATTCAGTATTTGCCAGTACTTCTAACATCAACACCCCACCCCTAACCCCTGCTATCCCATGCTAGGACAGTTCTTTAGACATGCTTAAAGCTCTCCTCCTCTGGTCCATATGTTTCCCTTCAGTAAGGGTAAAACTGATGGCGCCTTCTACAGCTTTGACTCACAGGAATCTCAGATTTGTTTGAAATTGAACTACACCAGTTATGTAGCTTTTATCAACCACGTATTTATTTTTCACTTATCTTCTAATGTATTTATCTTTTTATATTGAGGATCAAACCACATGTCTCCTGCATACAACTGTATTGAATCTACACTACAGTCCTTAAATGCTTTTAACTTGAAATGTAACATTATCCTTGTCTATTTGAATGGAATAGAAAAGACAAAGTTCAAAAACAAAAATTTTATTTTTTTGTGTCATAGCAGCAGGACTGTGAGACCCCTGGTCACACTGTGTCACTATTCAAGAGACAGAAAAAGATGAGTGTCTGTGCCCAGCTCTCTTTCTCCTTTTCCACCATCAGTAAGAAATTTACTTATTTTCTGGGCAGTGTTGGTTCACACCTTTAATCCCAGCACTCAAGTGTTAGAGGCAGGTGGATTCTTGTGAGATGGGAGCCAGCCTAATCTACCAAGCAAGTTCCAGAACAGCCAGGACTACACAAAGAAACCCTGTCTCAAAAATAAAATGAAAGGAAAGGAAGGGAAAGGAAAGAAAGAAAAAACAAGTTTACTTATTTTTTAAAAATCCAATGTTGGCATTGTCCAGAAAATTTTAACAGGTTTATTTATAATAATTGTAAAGTTGAAATGAGTTCCCCGAAACATTTTGCTTGCATTATTGCTTTACATCTTGCATTTATATTAAAATTTCACACACAAATGAAAATGGCAAAACTGCCAATACCTGATTTCTGTCCCCTATTTTTCCACTTGGAATCATATACTTAGGTCACTCTTGATGCCATAGGAAAAAAAAATCTCTAAGATTCAGAACTACTGATAACAGGAGGAAGACAGAAAAATTATTTAATAAAATGTTTCTTCTCATAGTGGACTCTTTTTTAATTTATTATGTATACAATTTCCTTCTGCATGTACACCTCCATGCCAGAAGAGGGCACCAGATTGCATGGCAAATGGT
Source organism: Chionomys nivalis (assembly GCF_950005125.1). Classification (NCBI taxonomy): domain Eukaryota; kingdom Metazoa; phylum Chordata; class Mammalia; order Rodentia; family Cricetidae; genus Chionomys; species Chionomys nivalis. Next base: position 35,882,023 of record NC_080092.1, on the reverse strand, counting down.
TGTGAACCACTATGTGGTTGCTGGGAATTGAACTCAGGACCTCTGAAAGAGCTGCCAGTGCTCTTAGGCTCTGAGCCATCTCTCCAGCCCCTCATAGCAGACTCTCAAGCACGTCATCCACATATGTGGCATGCTGGCTAGATATCTTTTGGCATAATTGTTACATGTTTGGCATGGATAGCACACAGGTTGGTAGCTTAACAACAGTCAACCAGATAGGCCACATTTGCCTCCTGCAACACGCTAACAGCTGCACTCTAAAGGCCCAGATATGTTTTGAAGACCTGAGCAATTTCTCGCACCCAACACTAGAAGGGGAGTTTGAGAATTGGAAGGTCAGTGGATGATTTCTGATTTGTTGTTGATGCTATTTTGGGTTATGTTTTTGTTTTGTTTTTCAAGACAGGGTTTCTCTGTGTAGCTTTGTCTCTGTGTAGCTTTGGCGTTTGTCCTGGAACTTGCTCTGTAGACCAGGCTGGCCTCCAACTCACAGAGATCCACCTGCCTCTGCCTCCCGAGTGCTGGGATTAAAGGTGTGCACCATCACTGCCTGGCTAGAGTCTGATTTTCTAGCGTCATAGCACCAAGTCTGTAAACATGAGGTTTCCTTACCCCTCCAGTAGAGCTTGCACTCTTGAGAGTGGGTTTTGTAGCCAGTTGTTTTCAGGGTGCTTTACCGCCTATGGATTTGCAGGTTGTCTGCTTTGTATGAGCCATGGTATGGGCACCTCCTTACTTACCCCTTCTCCTTCGGCTGGAGCTCTGCTAGTGAGAGGCAGCGCTGGCATTACAGTGGCACTATGGGCTGTGAATGCCCTTGCTCCTTTGTATTCAGTCCTGCTCCCTATCCCATATCCTGGCACCACCCACGATTAGAGTGGATCATTCCTCCTCAGTTAACCCAACCTAGAAACTTACTCACAAGTATACCCAAAGCCTTGTTTCCTTGGTGGTTATAAAGCCCAGCACATTGACAAGAAATATTAATCTTAATCAGGGGACTTAGCATCGAGGAGCCCACACTGGGATACTGGACATACCCCCTCAGCCCATCCTAGGGTCTATGGGAAAGAGGAGGAGAAGAGATCTGGTGAGCGGAGCTGGAAGGCATCACCGCCATAGGTCTTTTTTCCAGGTTAGCCCAGAGAGTGCAGAGTGGATTCTAGAAAGAGCTAGGACTCCATGATAAGAGGATGCTGTGCTAGAATCCTGACCCGAGCGACAAGGCCATCTCTGAAGACCCGCTGCTAGTGACCTGCTATGTACTTGCTGCACGGAACAGAAACCAGCTGCCAACACATCCTTCCCCAGCACTGCAATTTCATGTTCCCTTTGAGCCTTTGCACTGGTCACTGGGTGTGTGTCCAGCGCTGGGGCGGCCACTGCAGGGAAAGTAGACCAGCTCCTTCCCTGCCGTCCCATCAGCGAGCACTGTCTGCCTGGGGAGCATCAGTTCCAGTGCTGACCACCAGCCCTGGGAATATCCAGAGGCAGCTGGCTTCTGGGTGTCACATCCAAGGGTTCAAGGACAGGAGTGCGTCCTGACAGCCGGAAGTGCCACTGTTGTCTCCTAGGCCAGTGTCTGTTCACAGTTGCGGACAAGCGTCCCACACCCTGACTCCACACAGTGTCTCAAAAGAGCCACTCCTTGTCTCCTGGACAAGACCATCTGTGTCTCCCACTGGCTTCTTATTCTGAAAATGCAGCAGTAGGGCCCTTGTCAAGCATACGTGGGTTCAATTACTCCATCCTGAGGAGTGTATGAAGGTTCAGGTGGAGTTTGTATTCAGAAAAGAACCTTTCCTGGTTTGCTTTGTCTTTTATTTCACTGGCATTTGAAAGATTACTTAATTTTTAAAATGTTTATATATATGGGTGTTTTGTCTGCATGTCTGTCTGTGCACCATATGTGTGCAGTGCCTGGGACAGCCAGGAGAGGGCCTCAGATCCCCTGGAACTGGAGTCACAACAGTTGTTGGTGACCATGTGGGGCCAGGAATTGAACCCTGGTCTTGTGGAGGAGCAGCCATGCTCTTAATCTACTAATCCTGGAAAGACAGCTTTGTGAGAGTTGGATATTATGCTGATTTATCTGGAAGTTTCCAATGGAACCCAGGCTGAGGGTCAGTCAGGAAGGGCAGGCCACGCCCCACACAGCTCTGCCCGAGAGAAGCTCCGGATTGGTCACTTTTCCTGTTGCTGTCACAGAATGCCTGACAAGGAAAGAAGGGTTTGCCCGGGCTCACGGGTTGGGGTACAGCCCATCGCTGCAGGGAGGCCGTGGGAGCAAGGACTGGAGGCTGCTGGCCACACTGTGTCCACAGACAGGAAGCAGAGAGCACGGAGAGCTGGCGCTCAGCACACGTTCTCCTCTTATTCAGTCCAGCTGCGCCAGGTGTCTTCCCACCTCAGCTAACACAGTCCAGAGCTTGGCACCAGCTTGCCCAGAGGTTGACTCCTGGGTTATTCGAGATGCTGTCAACTTGATCAACTTGATCAATACAAGCACGTGGGTATACAAGAGCAGAGCTGTGTTCTGCAGGAAGAGAAACTGTCATTATCACCATCAGCAAATGTCCTTGTCCCTTTCCTCCCCTGCTAAGCTAATGGGTTTATCTGAAAAGAAGTTGGTGGCAGGGAATTCTCTTAAGACACATGTTATTCTCTGTCGTCTTTGTTCCCAGCTTGAGTTGTCACTTTGGCCTAAGGTTTCTGTATTTCTGAAAGAAAAAAAAAAAGTTGTATTCAACTTTACACCTTATGATTCTATCAGAGGCAGAAAGAGAAACAGGGGCAGCAGTCACAGAGTCCACACAAGGTAAGAGGTATCTGCCTGGGGACCATAGTAGGGACCTCTGATCCTTAGTCCCCAGAATTCATCAGGACATGACTATTGCAGAGGTCTGCCCATTCTTAGTTACAAGAGTTTTTCTGGGGGCTGGAGAGATGACTTAGAGGTTAATATCATTGGCTGCTCTTCCAGAGGTCCTGAGTTCAATTCCCAGAAACTACCGGGCTCACAACCATCTGTAATGAGATCTGGTGCCCTCTTCTAGCATGCTGGCAGAAACTGTACACTTAATAGATAATAAATCTTTAAAAAGAGAGAAAGACAGTTCTTCTGTCACCCATGGGCTGGCCCACATGCTACTGGTGATGGGCACATTATACCTAGGACAAAGCTGCCCCAGGCAAAGGGCAGCCAGAGGCCAGCACTAATGAGATGAGGGCTTAAGAACAGATTTTAATTTTCCTATTTAAAAAAATGAGTTCTTAGTTCTTACCCAAACAGCTCATCCTTTAGGGTAAGACTTGCAAAACCATCAGCCCGTAGACTGGGGTGGGAAGTGGCTGTGCTTAGGCAGCTATGTATTTGCTGCCTGTTCAGAATGAGGCAGACTCCAACAATATGCCACCCATTACCTCCGAAGAAAACCTACAGAGACTGTAGTGTGCAGCCTCACCAGGCTCCACCAGTGTCCAACATAATCAGCTCAGCTTGAGATGTTGCTCTAAGTATCAAGGCAATTTGAAAACACAGACCCATGGTCCTAAGAAGGGTAGGCTGAGAATGGGAGAGGCATCTGGACAAAACCACCGCCGTGATTTGGGATTTTTTTTAATGCCCCAAATTCCCATTAAAAAGCTAGGCAGTGAATGGTCACAGATGTAAGTGCATATATGTGTTAGAGCATAGGAGCAGCAGTGAAAAAGGGGGCCATACATGGGCTATGCAGAAATCTCTACAATGTCAAGATGATCAAATGTTAGAAAGCCAAGGTCATTGATGACCTTGACTCTACAGAAAGGAAGGAGAAAACCCTGTGCAGGTAGAGAGGGCCAGCAGTTCACGATCATCTTTTACTAGGTTACCACCTAGTAGATTGAGGCCAGCCTAGGCTACATGAGGCCCTGAAGAAAAGATAGGGAAGGAAAGCAGAGGAGAGAGAAGAGGAGGAAAGGCAGGCGGGAGGGAGGGAGGGAGGGAGGGAGGGAGGGAGGGAGGGAGGGAGGGAGGGAGGGAGGGAGGGAGGGAGGGAGGGAGATGAGAAAAAGAGGACATTGCTAAGTATAACCTGGCAAAGAAAACAAGATTGAACCAGGAGAGTAGCTAAGAGAGAGAAACACAAATTAGGAGTTCTGTGGATAAACTGTTAGGAGCACAAAGGTCTTTGCATCCACAGTCCACTGGGGAAACCGATAACATTAATCACACGTGGTGGTCTCCTCAGAGGAAGAAGTGCCTATTTTCCTCCTAGGAGGCTGAGAGTTGCTAACTACCTGGTGAGCCAGAATGTTTATCCCAGACTCTCCCTCCCTAGACCTTTAGCTTAGCTTTCTCAGTCAATAGAATCCATCCTTAGGGCTGGGCGGTGGTGGTGCACGCCTTTAATCCCAGCACTCGGGAGGCAGAGGCAGGCGGATCTCTGGGAGTTCGAGGCCAGCCTGGTCTACAAGAGCTAGTTCCAGGACAGGAACCAAAGCTACAGAGAAACCCTGTCTCAAAAAAACCAAAAAATAAAATAAAAAATAAAAAAAGAATCCATCCTTAGGGGAGATGTCAAATGTATCATATATCTTTATATCATATCTTTATATCATTCAGAGAACCACAGCAGATCCTAGACCCTTAAGCTATATGGAACCCTCTTCATGGTCACATGTACTTTGAGCTGAGTTTTAATGTAGTTATGCCAACTTGTGCACCCAGATGGCATCACACCACTATAGCTGGATTTTTCTTTGGTCACCACCTCACAAATAACGACACGGAGACTTATTAATTATGGAAGTTTGGCCTTAGCTTAGGCTTGTTCTCAATTAGCTCTTGTACCCTCACCCATCTATATTAATCTACGTTCTCCACGTGGCGTTACTTTTCTTCCATCCTGCACCTCTTGTTTCCTCTCCGTGTCTCGCTGGCAAATCCACGTGCCTAGAATCCTCCTCCCAGTTTCTTTCTCTCTGCCCGGAAGTCCTTCCTACTCTCTCCTGCCTAGCTATTGGCCATTTAGGTCTTTATTAAACCTATAAGAAGGAGACTTAGGCAGAGACACATCTTTACAGTGTAAACAAATATTCCGCAACATACCAGTAAACTTTGTCCAAACTGTACTGTGTTTAAATATTACCATAAACAGCCAGGTGTCGGACGCTCTAGAAGTTTAAACCAGCATCAACTAAGTTGGGCTGAACTGAGTTTTCCTTTCTGCCTCTTGTGGTTCCTTTCCCTGTCGGCTGTGACACTTGAAGGGACCTCCTCTGCTCCCCCCCCCTCGTGCACAATTATCCGCTTGCCATGCAGTTGTGAGAACCTGAATTCAGATCCCCAGAACACGTACAAAGTCATGCACAATCCCAGCATTCCTAGAGCAAGATGCAGGCAAAGACAGGAGACTCCACAGAAATTTACAAGGCGCCTGGGGCATGCAGTGCTGAATGAAAGATTCTGTCTCAAATGAGGCGGGAGACGAGGACCAGCACACACAGTAGTCAGGCCTTTGATCCCCACCAGGTTCCACCTTGCACCTGCATTCACACTCACCCATGGATCAAAGACAAAAAATGAAATAACAATTAACAATGACAACAGCAGGGCTGGAGAGATGGCTCAGTGGTTAAGAGCATTGCCTGTGCTTCCAAAGGTCCTGAGTTCAATTCCCAGCATCCACATGGTGGCTCACAACCATCTGTAATGGGGTCTGGTGCCCTCTTCTGGCCTGCACACATACACACAGACAGAATATTGTATACATAATAAATAAATATTAAAAAAAAAAAACAATGACAACAACAAACCCATTATAAGTTGACTTATTTTTTTTAGATGTGTTTTAGCATTCAAGGAAAGACAAGTGTGCATAGCACCCTAGAATGGTTGGGGTAGTTGCTGACCTGAGAAGCTGTTGGAAACCACAGAGACATTCTGCAGGTGGTGCAGTATGCTCACCTTCCCCTCTGACTGCTTGACAACCTTAGGGACACAGATATCCTAACCATCCTTTGTCCTAATAAACAGGTGACATCTGGGGCACCAGAATCCCCCCAGGAATGGACAGGCTCTTTCCTCCAGGCATATGCAGTCTGGTAGCCACGGTTCTTTAAGAGACCACACTGGCCTTTTGAAAGTTTAAGCAGTAATACTGTCAAACACCCACACCTAAGGTCGTGGACTAGGCCTGCTCTCAAGCACACCTTACATTCTTCCTTGCAATTCGTTCACAAGTTTGAACTAGGAAGCTGGGATGATAGCTTAGTGTTGTTAATGTGCTTACACTTTGCCAGCATAAGGGCCTGAGTGTGACCTTCAGAACCCATATAAAATAGCCTGGGTATGTTGTTACTAAACATTTATAATTCTAGTCCAGGAAAGGGACGACAGCAAACCCCTGGGGCTCCCTGTCCACCACCCTAGCCTCCTTGATAGAATCCAGACTAATGAGAGACTCTCTCAAAAACGGTGGATGGTACCCAAGGAGGAATGATAGCCACGGTCCTCTGCCCTCCATATGCATGCACACACATGTGCACACCCACCTGCATACACACATGCAGTGTGCACACATACACAAAAGAATTTTGAAATGTGTTTTTATTTAATCCTATGACAACTACCTCGCAGTCTTCTAAAAGACCAACTCATCATTGCCTGTTGTCTAGATGCAATGAAATGTCATACTGTGCCCTAGAAATAAAGTTTACGTGTTGAATAACAATAAAAATTATTTTAAATCAGGATGGTTAAAACATTAAAATTATCTAGGAGAACCATGATTGCTGGTATCAAATCCTGTGGTTATAAAAGGTTATGAACTGACTTCCATCTTTGGAACCCCCATGGAAGAAGGAGAGGACTGATGTCAGCATCTCTTCCTCTCCCCACACACTTGCCCACAGAAATAAATAACTAGCCGGGCGGTGGTGGCGCACGCCTTTAATCCCAGCACTCGGGAGGCAGAGGCAGGCGGATCTCTGTAAGTTCGAGGCCAGCCTGGTCTACAAAGGGAGTTCCAGGAAAGGCTCCAAAGCTACAGAGAAACCCTGTCTCGAAAAACCAAAAAAAAAAAAAAAAAAAAGAAATAAATAACTAATAAACGTGGGGTGGTGCAGACTAAACAATAGCAAAAAACTTCAAAGCCACAAATAATGCAAAGGGGATATATTCCCCTTTTCTAGTGTGACTGACTTTCTCCTATTGTAAAATACAGGCTGATCTACTACTACTGACACGTTGCATCAGGCAAAGGAAACTGTTTCTTTTGTCTCTCTTCAACTTTTTAACCCCTGTGGTTTTAAACCCAGGGTCTTACACTAGTCAAGAACTCTACCATGGAGCTATATCCCTGCCCCCCTTGTTTATTTTTAGAGGCAAGGTCTTGCTAAGTGGCCCACCCTGATCTTGAGCTCATTATATAACTTAAGCTAGCCTTGAATTTGTGTTCCTCCTGCTTTAGCAAATATTAATAGCTGGGATTATTAGCAAGCACCAGAAGCTGGAGGATGACTCAGTGGTTAAAGTACCTAAGGACCAGAGTTCAGATGCCAGAACCCAAATAAATGCTGGGCAGGAATGATGGTTCACCTGTAATTCTAGCCTTGCATGACTACACACATGCAAAAAGCATATACACATGAACACCATACATTAAAAAAAATGGAAAACTTTAAAAAAAAAATCACGCACTACTGAGCCTGCTAGATCTGTATTTATTTATAATAGAAACCAGGAGGAAAGGACTGGCCCCTCTCTTTAGAGATTAAACCTAACCATATTAACATATAACAACTGACCATGAAACTGCTGTAACGAATAAGACAAGTGGACAGGGGCCTCATTATACATTAATAATCCAGAATAACAGTAGCTCCAAGTCCAAGGCCACCCCTCGCCTTCCATCGTCAACCATGTGCTGATGGGGATGTTTGAGGACAGAGTCTTGTCCACCATACTGCAGCTCTCTCACACACACCAGCTTTTTAAAAAAGGTAATAGATGTTCACTGTGAAAGCTCCAAATACTATAGAAAACCTTGGGAAATGTGCTTTCCCTCCTAACTCCACAGACAACTCTAGAAGTAGCCGACCCAACAGTTCAGTGAGTACAGCTTCAGACATGCTTTGTGCAGTATAAACATATTTCTGAACCATCACAATTATGCATTGGGTATAACTTCCTAAAAGATAACATTGTGTCAGAATATCCTTTCATGTGAGTATATATTACTCTGGGCTTTCTTCTTAATAAGTGTAACATGAGTGGGCTGGCTTGTTTGTTTGTTGGGGTTGTCCCGCCCAGTACCCCACAACTGTTTAGTCCCAAAGAAAATCACACAAAGATCTCTATAAGTTATAAAGCTGATTGGCCCATTCACTCTAGCCACTCATTGGCTAAGTCTCACATCTTGATTAACCCATTTTTCTGATCTATGTTAGCCATGTGGCTCAGTACCTTTTTTCAATGGGGCAGATCACATCCTGCTGCTTTGGTGGTCTGGGCAGGAATGGGAGTAATCAGCTTCCTCCTTCCCAGAATTCTGTTCTCATTACATCATTTTTACTTCCTGTCTGGTTTTCCCACCTATATTTCCTGCCTGGCCAATCAGCGTTTTATTTAAAACATGATTGACAGATTACAATTTCCCCACACGAAATAAGTACTGTCTTCTAATATATGCATGCAGATAATTTATTGAACCTGGTTCCCATGAGCTGACATGCCAGTTCCAGATGTGTGTGTGTGTCTGTGAGAGAGAGAGACAGAGACAGAGAGATGGAGAGAGACAGAGAGAGACTGACAGATACAAAGGAAGAAAGGTGATAGTCGTGGCCTGCCATGGTCTTGGCTACTGCCTACCACTGCTCAGAGACCTGCAGCATGGCCTCATGGCCCACTGCCCCCACTTGAGGACCTGCAGCATTTCTGCCTCTGCGCCCCTTGGGGGTCCACAGCATTTTACTTAAACCATTACAACTACCACAATTTGAGTCAAATTCGAAGCAAGCTTGATTTTTTAGGGGCTGCACCCAAGAGCTGGCCAGCAACTGCCTCCTAAGTCGGGTTAAAGAGAGAAGTTCTGAATCCACGTCTTGAGCCCTTTTAAATCATGAATAGTTTTACAGAAAGGAAAAAATGGGCAATAAAAAAGTACAAAAAAAAAAGCCATGTGATCACCAACCATGTGATTAGAAAGGTCAGGAAGGGTCAGGGTAGTCTCAGAAACAAATTAAGGTCATGACTTGGGAAAGGTCAGGTTTCAGGAAACAGAGCTAGCTACTCAACTCTCACAGTAAATAGAAACTTATTTTTAAAAATACAGCATAATGAGTCCTGTCTTTAAAATGAAGTCAGGTAGGTTTCTCGCTCTCACCACCCATCTCAAGTTACTTCACCTAAGGAAGCTCTGACAGTGAAGACGTCTATCCAAGGAACATCTGTCATGCACGGATGGACATGCAGTTAGCTTAGAGCCTAGCAGTATGCTAATGTACAACCAGGAGGTAAATAATTGTAGGAGTGCAGGCTTGTCACGGCCCCCTCGTCCAGCAAGGAAGACACGCAACACCGGAGCTCTTCTTGCTAAGCAGTTTATTCAGGACTTTATTCTCTTTCCCTTTCTCTCTCTCCTCTCTCCCCAGGGAAACCTCTCCCAGCCCTTAAGTAGGCACGGGCCGCCAACCCCGGATTGCCAGGTGGGCACTGTCCATAGGTCCACGCATACGCAAGCAGCTGACAATCATTGCGTGATCACAGCATAAGTCAGGTCTTAGCCATAATTAGGAGCTGATTATCAGATGTGGCTTCACGCAGCTCGCTACAGTTCCCCCTTTTGTTTTGTAAAGCTACAGGCAAGAGTAGAGGTCTGATCTCTGTTAAAAATGGAACATGTACTAGTGTCTGTCCAGGTGTCATCCACCCAGAGAACACTAGACCTGTCCGGTGCCTTTTTACAGAGGTGGGAACTAGACACCAACCCACATGCAATCAGACTTGCTCTTCTTGAGGTTGATATATGCTTACCTCAAGTGCAGTGCGCAAGCCTCGCATCCTGTGCTCAAATATAGATAATCAAGCTTGAGGGGACTGTCCTACTTCAATGACCGTGAAGGCCTGAATGATCATAACTGCATTGCGATGCTGTGAAACCCTTATGTGACAGACGCACCACAGGCATACCAGGGAGGCAAGCACCATTAAGCCTGTTAGGGCTCCTACTCCCGCCCACTCCTTCAGATGATCCATGGAGTGATCCAGGAGGATAGTCCTTCTGCCAGGCTGGTGTCCATGCGTGTGGAATCTGCAGTCGCCACTTGCAGCTTTTCCAGTTGTTTTCGAATTCACCAGACCAATTACCTAAAGGATATCTAGACAATTCTTTAGACAGATTAGCTGCATGAGTCATATTGAATCCTGGTCACACACAGCCCCGGATGGATAGAAATGTCTGACAGACTAGGGTATAGACTTGCCTCTCTTAACATACCCCAGCTGTCATACCCCCGTGGCACATTCATTCTTGTCAGCTGAGTGCATGGAAGACACCTTCTCCCTCGTGCACCTCTTTGGCTTCCCTAGCAGCTCAGCTGATCCTGCTTCTGCTAAGTGACCATATGCTGCATTCTCATGGGTTGTCTGATCTTACACAGGATTTAAAGATAAATGCCCATGACAACAGGTGTTGAGATTGCCAGCAGTAGGGTTCCCAATCACCACTAGACCCAACCTCCCATTTGGGCTATGGTATTCTACCAACCCTTTGGCTAAAACAGATCACACAGGTATCAACAATCTGGTGTGCTAATTGTAACATTTCAAGGGCTATTCAAGTAACCATTGAGTTGTTTCACCACATAAGAGGCATTAGCAATATTAACAGATGTCATACAAATGAAATAATGAACAAGACATTTGTTGTACCAGCCGTAGGTCCACCTGCTCCTACAAAGGGCAGTCTCTTGATTTAAATTCACTCTGCCGCAGACTCTTCAGTGGCCTGCAGAGCCTGAAACTGCCATTGCCTTTTCCTTGCCCTGCAGCTACACTGCGTTCTCGGGCAGCCCTGTGGGGTCTGTGCTCCAGCTTGTCTCAGCTCCAGCACTTGTTGCGTTTGCTGATACTCTTAGCACTGCTGTGGCATCCGCCAAGCTAGGCACCGACTGCTGAGGCAATGTGCCTTCCACCACAGCCACCTAGCAAAGTTCTGCTCCAGCTGCCTTCTAGCCCCAGCTGCATTTGTTCTGGGTCCAAACTGGTGCATGGAGTGGAGCGGAACTCAGGGAAGCAGGCTTGCTGCTCTGAAAGAACCCCGCTTAAATTATCTTATAGGGAATTTGGACGTTGCATTCTTACTGCCATTTTCAGCCGCGCTCGGAAGCAGGTAGTGGGGGGGGGGAGCGGAGACTCCACTTCCCCACTGAGCTGGAAGGTGGAAGGTGGAGTCGTGGCAGCACAGAGCAGCCGCCGCCCACCCCCACCCCTTCGGCAGGGACAGAGGTCCAGGCCAACAGATCTTATCGCGGTTGTGCTGTGCTTCTATGCCCTGAGGCACACGCTGGGAGTGGCCTAGCGTTCTGGCCTTGTCGGTCCTCAAGGCAGGTCCTGGGTGTTTGCTGCTTCGAAGACCCTCAGCTGACAATCATTGCGTGATCACCGCATAAGTCAGGTCTTAGCCATAATTAGGAGCTGATTATCAGATGTGGCTTCACGCAGCTCGCTACACAGGCTGTGGCATCCCACTGGAACAACCTGTCGTATTTTGCTGACTCTCCTTCTTCTGAAAAAGGTTAGCCTAAATCTGCTCTCACAGCCTGTCTGCACCTTGACAAAATGACTCCCAGGAGCACGTGCATATCTAACTGATGCTCTGTGTCCGGTGCTTTACAGGGGCCTATAACAGACTCCTGCCCTACATTCTCATGGGCAGTCTGACCGTCCTGATTGGAATCATCACACTTTTTTTCCCTGAAAGTTTTGGAATTGCTCTACCAGAGAGAACTTAGACCAGATGTAGAAAGTGAGAGGGTAAGTAGCAAAAGTATTGGAAGAATAAACATGAGAGAATATTGAGCATGGTCTGGAAAAGAGGAGCTCTGAGTGGAGATTAGTGGAGGGGCACTGAGGAATATTGGCATGGCGACGGTGGAGGGATAGAGACCAGTGGGGCAGGAGAGAACAAAGCCCAAGAAAATAAAAGAATTCAGAATATGATTTAAAACAAACTAACCAAGCACGTATCAACTTAAAATCCTTTGGGAAGAGCAGAGCACACACCTATAGTACAAGCTTCAAGGGAGGGTAAGGTAGGAGGGTCACATGAATACAGGAGTTCAAGACCAGCCTGGATCAAATGATGAACCCCCTCAGTGCCCATTCATCCATATATACATGCATACATGCATATGTAAAAATAATCAGGTTTTTTAAAGAAAAAAATTAAATCCTCCCAAATACATCAAGATAAATTCTAGAAAGAAAAAAAATAGGACTAAAAATACAAAATCATGAATCTACTACAACAAAACAGTTTGTGTAAATGTGAACTGAGCAAAGAGGGGGAGACAAGATCAAGAGCTAAAGGTCATCTTACACACTGAGACCCTGGCCCCACACCAGACAACCAACAAAAAACAGCAAAATCAAAGCTGATAAGAAGGGGGAAATATGTAAAGCACAAATGTAGACAGAGGCTGATGTCCCAAGTTCTGCAGTCGTGGGAAGAGGTTTTGCCAGCAAAGGACAGGAACTGGCTACTTAGAGAAGGTAAAATTTAACTGTGCAGCACACATGAAAATCAGTCTACTCATCATACGTCTAAAGAAATAGAGGAGCCCGTGAGATGGCACAGAGGGTGAAGGTGCTGACCACCAAGACTGGGCACCTGAGCTCCGTTCCTTGATCCGAGAGTGAAAGGAGAGATTTGATTTCCCCCAGTTATCCTCTGTAGTAGATACCATTCTGTTGTGGTGATAAAATGCTGTGGCCAAGAACAGCTTACACAGAAAGGTTTATTTTGGCTTACAGTTCGTTTGCATCCATGTAAAAACCAGGCATGACTTCTGTAATTCCAGTTCCAAGAAAGCAGAGGCAGCGCTGACCCTGAGGCTTGCTGGTCAGTCAATCCGGTCAAATTAGTGAGCTCCAGGTTCAGAGAGATACTGACTCAAAACCCTAACATGCACCTACATACACATTTGTGCACACACACATCCACACACACAAGAATACAAATCTGGGTGTTCCCACAATTTGGCTCAATTCTAACACCACACCTAGCCATCAGACCCCTCAAGTGTGAGGGCCCAATCCCACACCTTTCTCAAACTGTGGATGCCAACTACAAGTCGTTCTCACTAATGTTTGACTTGGCTACAAAAGTCTGGGGTCCCACAGCTCCCATCTTTGTGTTCAGCCACTTGTTAGGAAGCCTCACAGCTTAGGGAACACTTCCCTCACCAGCCGTCAGCACTGTCTGAGGAAGAATACAGGCAGCTGGGTGCTGGAAACCCTGAGTGTGGGGCTACTGCTCCCCTGACAGCAGAGGCAGGCCATGGTTCAGGAGCTCCCCAAACCTCACAGGATGCAGATTCTCCATCCTGTGTGCTTGATTGGTCACTCACTCTATCCCCACCCTACCCTTCTCTGCAGAGGTTGAGAGAGCAAAGCCACAAAGGTCTGTGCTCTTAAATGAAGGCTTCTTCTGGGAGCCTGTCCCCATGCTGGGCTAGCTAAGCGCCCTCATAGAACTCAGGAAACCACAAGAGATTCGGGAACTCGGTGCCAGGACCCAGAGGCAAAGGCCAAACAGGCGTAAAGCTCAGCGGCTAGATGGAGAAACTGACTCTGAGCTGCATCGGCCTGGCTCCGAATTCCCAACTTATGGCGTAAATTAATTAATAGGGAAAGTATTTGTCTTCTCAACCGTCGGTCTTCCCATTTATTACATGGGAATATTTCATGTGACTGCCTGGGGGTTCTGTGAGATAAAGTGTTAGCCGTGGCAGACCATAATAAAGCTAAGTCCGTATGTGTAGATAATGGTCTGTCAGAAATTTGAACAGGTGCTTGTGTTGATAATTCATCTAATCATTCTGATTTCTCAGTATAATTCTTCAGTATTGCCATAAACTTCCTGCTACCCTTTAATCCTTTTTTTTTTTTCTTCAGGGAAACCAAAGAACTTAGATTCTTGACTTTGTGTTTAATCAAGAAAGTAGCTCAAATCCTACGTCATGAGGTCTGCACCTGTTAGGTTCTTTAGTTAGAATTCACAGGTTTTTCACTGGTCAAATGGGGAAATGTTTTCCTATGTCAGTCTGGTGTTTTAAGGAGAAGAGTCCTAACTGTTTAATTTTTTTTCTGCCACTGTTTTCTTTCCAGGTTCAGATGTGGGAAAAAACCAGCAGCCTCTGTGGACAGAGAAGAAAACCCCAAGGTTCTGATCACTGCATTCTAATAAGGGGTCCTCTGCACTTGGCAACCTGAGACACAGATGTGAGATGACCCGGGGTGATGGGACACACCTGTAATCCCAGCGTGTAGAAGGGGGGCAGGAGGATCAGGAATTCAAGGTCATCCTTGGCTATGTCAGGAGTGCCATTTTTGACCATAATAAAGGCTTTAAAATAAATACTTCTATTGCCTACTGAACTAGCAGGTCTCCGTCATTGTTTCTGTTTTCTTTGTGTTGCGGTGACCCTATAGCACCAGCGGGCTCAGCGGGAGCTTCTTTGCCACTGAGCTACACTCCCAGTTAGGCCTTAGGAAACAAAGGGACAGAACTTGAAGACTGCAAAACTCTGGCCCTGAGGTGACTTAGGTCACTAGCCCAGCCTGGTGCCCCCGACTGGTGCTGTTTGAGGAAGCTGAGTCTAGTCATTTTTTGAACATTTCACACCTTAGAGCACTCACCTCTACTCTTGGCCAGACCCAGCCAAGCTGGTTCTGCAGGGGTGGATGACCTTATCACCAAGGTGATATTTAGCAGACTGCTTAACAGGTTGGGAAAAAAAAAAAAATACAAGGACTTGAACTATTACCCAGTGTCTCTGCCTACGTTGGCACGGAAAAGTCTAAAACCTGATCCTGTGAACCTTGAGCCTAGATTCTTCCAGCACTGGGTGCTGCAAGCTTCCTATTCAAACCTCTGAGCCATCTCAGTGAGTGGCTCAGTCCTTTAATCCAGCACTAAGGAGGCAGAGGCAGGTGGATCTCTGAGTTTAAGGCCAGCCTGGTCTATAGAATGAGTTCCGGGATATCCAGGGTTACACAGAGAAACCCTGACTAGAAAAATAAAAAACAAAGCAAACAAACAAAAAACTCATGAAGATTCCCCCCCTGAGCCCCCTTCCCCCCTCCCCTGCCATCCACCAGCCCTCCACACTGCTCTGCCTTCCCAACTCCGCTGCCCTCTTTAGAGGCACCTACCCTTAGTTGATTTGCACATCTTCTCATTGCTAGGTTTTGGAGTGGGGGTTCACGAGGGACACAGACAGATTACGGGGAATAAGGAGTTTACTCGAAGATTTATTGATACCGTGGGCAGGCAGTGTGGCAGGGACTCAGAAGAGAGTTCACCACCCGCCCCACTCCACCCTCTGCCTCAGAGACAGCATGGCAGGGTCTCTGATGAAGGTCAGAAATGGGGTGTCTTTTTATAGTTTTCTGAGGCTGGAGGACGTTTCATAGCTCAAGTTTGTAGCCGAACTCTTGGATTCATAGAAGGCAGGGGCTGGGGAGCAGGATATGTGGCCATCAATACCCCCTTTGATGCTAACTCACTTCCCAGCTGAGAGAGCCTGGCACCAAGACCTCTAAGGACTCACAGACAGTGTCTCAGAAGGTGCATGTAAGTATCCTGTTGAGTGTAAGGCCCTTCAAGTTGGCTCAGAACACCTCAAGACCAAGTTCTCGGCACAAAGGAGATTTATATGTCCCAAAAGGACAGACAGGACAAAGACAAAGACAGGAGCTAGAGAGGGAGGAAGAAAGGCAAAGGAACAAGGAAGAAGGGGAAGGGATATTTGTCCCAGAGGAATAAAGGACTGCCTCTGGATAGAGAAGAGCAGACATGGGCCATAGGCAAATGGCAGTTTATAAAGGTAAAAAGGGAAACCCGGTGTTAGGGTGAGGCATTTAATTTTGATTGGACAGGTTAGTTAGAGTAGTCACAAAAGGGTTTCTGATTGCTGGACTTCAATACTTTGATAGCTGGACCTTAGTAGTCAGCCTCAGGAGGAGGAAGAGGCCGAATAAGGGAACAGACCTTGGTGGCTAGCTTTAGGAATGTAATCTGAATCCTTTGCTTTTTAGCAAAGCAGAGGAAATGGGGGAGGAAGGCAAGGCCTGCCAGAGCTGTGTTTGCCGTGCTCAGGCAGGCTAGAGTCCCCTCACTGGGGCTGAAGCAGACGGTGTGGCTGAGTAGAAGCTAGGATCTAATGTGACATTCTTACCCCTGCCCTTGCCTTCCCGGGCCTGGCTTCCCCTTGATGCCCCCTTCCTTCTGAACCCTCCCAGGAAGCTGCTTGTCTCCCACCTGCCAGGAGCTTGAGAGCCGGGCAAGGCCTCTTGCACCATCTCTAACCATCTCCAGCTTTTCTGTGTAACGTACCTCTGCTGGACAACAGCCAGCCCAGTTATGTGCCCACATTCTGGGAACTCCGCAGGAGCCTGAACAATCAGTCCCTCGCCTTGGGGTCACAGTTCTCAAAGCCAGGGCCACACCCAGACTCCGTGAGTCTCAACCACTCCACCCCCTCTATGAACTTTGCTTTCCTTCCGTCCAAGCTTATTCTGTCCCCAAACTTCCTCAGCTGACTTCTAAAATCCAAGTCCAAGATAAACTGGCCAGTTTCCCCTCCAGCCCAGGCTGAAACTGAATTAAGATGTCGCTGGGATGACTGCTGGGAAGGAAGAAACCACCAGCTGGGAGAGACACTCTCGGCTGTGACTGGAAGCCAAATCACAAAGTTGTGGGATTTCCTTTACTGGTCTAGGGTGGGAGGGACATGCACAAATGGCTGGAGTTGGGACTTTGGAATTCAGGTGAGCAGGGTGATAATACGATGGAGGAACTAAGATTTATTGACACAAAGGATCAGGGGCTGCAGATTGAAGAGAACAGGAAGTAAAGCATGACATGAGTCAAATTTGCAATGTTCATCTGTCTGTATGTGAGTGTGAGAGTGCGTGTGTGAGTGTGTGTGACTGTGAGTGTGTGTGTTTGTGGTATGTGTGAGTGTATGTGAGTATGTGTGTGAGTATATGTGTGTGTATGTGTGTGTGAGTATATGTGTGTGAGTGTGTGTGAGTATGTGTGTATGTGTGAGTATGTGTGTGAGTGTGTGAGTGTGTGTATGTGTGTGAGTGTGTGTGAGTATGTGTGTGAGTGTGTGTGAGTATGTGTGTGAGTGTGTGTGAGTATGTGTGTGAGTGTGTGTGAGTATGTGTGTGAGTGTGTGTATGAGTGTGTATGCACACACACACGCACACTCAAGCATGTCCTGCTTGTGGGTGCCAGAGCTCAACCTTGAATGCCTTCTCAAATGCTCTCCGCCTTATTTTTATTAGCATATTTGATGGGATCTCTGCAGGTGTCAGGCAGAGAACCTCAAAGAGGTGGAAGTGAAAACTGTTCAGATTGACTTCATCAACCTGGAATAAGACTTTGGGGAGTCTGATATCACACAGTTTATTCCCAACAAACTTAAGCCCCGTATAATTTAGCAGGTGGGGGTGGGGATGTTTCTGGAATTATTCTATTATAGAATCCCGGTGCTCAGGAAGCATAATTACATTGACGCTCAACCCAGGGTGCATGCCATGTCCTTCAAGATGGGTTCTAGAGATAGGCTACCTGTACTAGTTAAAGGCCTAAGGAAGGGTCTGGCCTGGTCTCGGCCATACAGATAGCATAGAGGTCATTTGGGCCGTTAGCCACCTCTAGTCCTGGTTGTGGGGGCTTAGGGAGCCCTGGGCTGTAAGGGTCATTTAGATTACTAGTCACCTCCGGTCCTGGATGTAGGAGCTTGATATGGCCTGGCCCAACAGATAACACAGATCACCAGGTAGTTAATCACTTCCAGTTCGCAGCTTTCTGGATGGAAGAACAGGTTTGCTACACCTTTCCCATTGGAAACACAAACCTGTTTTAACAGGTGCTTAACTGGAGATCTGTGGGCACAAGGGCCTTCATGATATGCTCCCAACACAGATTTTTTATTTATTCTTGGAGAATTTTATACATGTATACAATAAATTTTTGCCAAATTTACCCCTAGCCTCCTCCTTCTACTCATCTGGATCTCCCCCATCCTCCCCCACACACACTTCATGTCCTCTTTTATTTTTTAATAACACACCAAGTCCATCTAGTACTCCCCACATAAGCATAGATTCTAGGTCATCCGCTGGAACAAGGCCAACTTCCAAGGCACCGCACCCCTAAAGAAGAATGGCTGTCTCCACGAGCAGCTAGCAGCCCTCCATAGCTCCTCAGCTAGGTCCACTTGGAGCTCATTGACTTGGCTAGACTGGCTGGCCAGCAGCCCCGGACATCCTCTTGTCTCTACCCTTCAGTCATTGAAATTAAAGGTAAGGGCAACTGCATCCAGCTTGCTTTTGTTTTTAGTTAATGTGGGTGCTAAAGCTAGATCTCCTATCCTCATCCCTGCACAGTGATAACTTTACCAACTGAGTCATCTTCCCGGCTTCACACTGGCCTTCTTTGTCATTGCTGGAGTTAAGAGCCCGTGGCAGTGTACAGTATCTGGCAGTCCTATCAAGAAAGACATGATGTTCCTCCACTGAAGTTCTTTTTAAGTGACCTGAAGGCTGTAACTCATCTTCAATTACACAGTGAGTTCCAGACTAGCCTGGACAGGAGGAGGAGGAGGAGGAGGAGGAGGAGGAGGAGGAGGAGGAGGAGGAGGAGGAGGGGAAGGAGAAAGGTGGGGAAGAAGAGGGGGAGGAGATGTGAGAGGAAGGAGGCAGGAAAGGAGGGGAAGGAAGAGGAGGAGAGAATGTTCCATTCCTGTGTTTTGTTCTTTGCAGGCTTTCTTTTGATAGTCTCTGGGTGGTGTCTGTCCACACAGGCAAGGGTAGGTCTTTACTTGGTGTACTGATTCAAATTCTTTCTGGTTTCTTCTAGAACAAACCCTCACAGAAACACCCAGGCATAATATTGCACCCGCTACCTAGACATCCTTCCCAGGGAGGGAGACACATAAAACTGATTTCACACAGAGTTCTAACTGAACCTGCCACACACTGACTGCTAACTCTAGCAGCTGAGTAGACACCGTGTCTCTTCCGCTTCTCAGCAAAGGGCTCATCTTTAGTCCCACCCCTCAGGAGGCAGAGGCACAGGAAGGCAGATCCCTAAGTTCAAGGCTGTCCATTGTATGAAGAGAGTTCCAGACCAGCCAGAGCTGCGTAGTGAGACCCTAGAATAAACAAACAAACAAACAAAAACCCTGCAGAAACAGGTGCTGAAGAAATGGCTCAGAGAGGTTACAGACATATGCCTCTCTTCCTGAGGACCCAAGTTCAGTTCCCAGCACCCGCAACAGGTAGCTCACAACCACCTGTAACTCCAGCTCTAGGGAATCTGGTACCTCTGGCTTCCTAGGACACCTGAACCCATGTGCATATATCCACACACAGACACACATATACATGATTAAAAATAGTAAAAACAAATTTAAAAATAATAAAATTAAACCTTAAACAAGCAAACACCAGAAAATAACTTTGCTGATATGGGTGTAAGGAATCAGAATCTTTAAAGTTGCTTACAAGAATGTCAAAACTACAGTTACCCCCCTACAAACATGAGAGAGAGAGAAAGAGAGAGAAAAGTTCTTCAAAAAAGTTAAACATAGGTTTGGGGATATAGGTTAGTGGTAGAGGGATTTCCTAGTATACACAAGGCTTATTAGGTTTGATATTCAGAACCACCAAAAAAATAAAATTCAGGTTTTGGTGGCACATGTCTTTAATTCCAGTGTTCAGGAGGAAGAGGCAGGCAGATGTCTGAGTTTGAGACCAGCCTTGTCTACAGAGTGAGTTCCAGGACAACTAGAGCTACACAGAAAAACCCTGTTTTGAAAAGCAAGCAAACAAAAAAAAATGGTATTACCACATGACCCAGAAATTCTATATCTAGACATATACCCAAAAGATCAAAAGAGCCAGAAGCTGGGGAAATAGCTCAGTGCTCAAAGTGCTTGCTGTTCAAGAAAGGGGACCAGAAATGCTAGCGGGGTGATGTCACATCCCATAATTCCAGGTCAGAAAGTAGAGACAGACTCTTAGTCACTGTTCAACTGCTGTGAAAAGACACCATGACCAAGACAACTTATAAAGCAGTGGTTCACAGCCTTCCTAACGTTGTGACCTTTCAGTGCAGTTCCTCATGTTGTAGTGACCCCCCAACCATAAAACTATTTTCATTGCTGCTTTGTAACACAATTTTGCTATGTTTTGAATCATAGTGTAAATCCTTTTGGAGCCCCACAGGCTGAGAACTGCTGTTACACAAGGAAGCATTTAGTTGGGAGATGGCTTACAGTTTTAGAGGCTTAGTTCATGATCATTGTGATGGGAAGCAGGAAGGCACAGCACTGGAGCAGTAGCTGAGAGCTTTACGTCCTGATCTGCAGGCAGCTGGGAGAGAGAGAGAGAGAGAGAGAGAGAGAGAGAGAGAGAGAGAGAGAGAGAGAGAGAGAGAGAGAGAGAGAGACTGGTGCTTTTATGCTTTTAAAACCTGAAAGTTCATCCATGGTGACACACTACCTCCAACAAGGCCACACCTCCTAATTTTTCTCAAACAGTTCCTCTAACTGGGGACCAAAAATCCAAACTTGTAAGTTTATGGGGGTCTTGCTCATTCAAACCACCACAAAGGGGATCTCCAGAGCAAGCTGGTCAGCAAGAACAACTACACAGGTGAGCTCAGTGCTTGAGAGACCTTTCTTCAGTGAAGAAGGTGGAAGAGCAATAAAGAATCGTCCTGACATCAACTTTATGTAAGCCACTCTGCCCTTCTGGCTTGCACAAAGCTGATGTGCACATGAATGTTTTACATGTGTGGGTTTGCACAAAGCTGGTGTGCTCATGCATGTTTTACATGTGTGGGTTTGCACAAAACTGATGTGCACATGAATGTTTTACATATGTGGGTTTGCACAAAGCTCGTGTGCTCATACATGTTTTACATGTGTGGGTTTGCACAAAGCTGGTATGCTCATGCATGTTTTACATGTGTGGGTTTGCATAAAGCTGATGTGCACGTGCATGTTTTACACATGTGGGCTTGCACAAAGAGTAGCAAATTAGTTTAATGCATGCAGTTTCTGCTTTTGTAAACTGGAAAGTGTTCCACAGCGGAAGTGGCACAGCTCCACACTCTAAAAACACGTCACTGAGCTGTGTAGCTTGTAATGACTATAATGCTAAGTTTCACTGAGTAAATTGTCCCGACTTTCCCAAAGCCTAACACAAAACAATAATAAATTAAATTTAAAAACAATTTCCCAAACCTCTGCCATATCAGTTCCCCTTTTCAGAAACTGGTACCAAATGCCACCAAGTTGCTTGGGCTGAAAGTCTAGGAGCCATCCTCAGCTCTTGTGCCCATGTCCAATAGCTGAGGGACTAGTGGTTAGACACATTTCCTGATAGGCAGACAGATAGGGAGAGGAGCCATGGCCAAGTGACATGGTGAACTTCCAAAACAGCTGCCTTTCTTTCTTAATTCAAACTGACCAACTCTAAAACTGAGGAAAACCCCTTCAAAACCCTTAAAACCCCTGTCCCTGAGTGAGAAAAAGAAATAAAAGGAAGGACATGGCTGCTTCTAGGTATGGTGGAGGAGAAAGGTTTTTGTTGATAAAAGGGAGAGCATGGCCAGAGGCAGCGACACAGTGACATCTGGGAGAGCCCAGAGTGGCCATGCCCCTGATCCATGTGAGGTGACAGATGACGGGGTAAGGGGGACACAACCAGGTGCAGCAGCCAAGAGGTCAAAGGTACGAAAGGAGCAGGTAATCAAAATGTCTGGATTGTACAGAGAAGAGAGTCTCGGGGAAGGGCAGTCCAGCCCTGGGTTGGCAAAGTTTAGGGTAGGAACTGAGGGATGCTGAGACCAGGAGGCCAGGTCTGCTTTGATAAGTTAAATAGGCACCTCAGTCATTTGTCCCCAGGTTTGAGACTTAACATCCCCGCCTATTTGCTGATTACAATTGGTAAAGGGTGACATCATCTTCTATGACTACTTCCTGTTGACAGTGGGGCATTATTGTTGGGGACCCAAGAAAGCTGGAATGTTGGCCAAGGTCAGGGAGAGCGATCCTCAAGGGAGACTTCCCCAGCCCCCTTCTGGTCTGTGAAGGGTCTTTATCCCTGTGCGTGTGTGTCTGCTGTATGTGTGTGCTTCCTCACCCCTAGAGAAAGCCTTGCTTTCACTGCTCATCCTATCTGATCCTGTTTACTGTGTTTGAGAATTCCCCTGAGTCTATCTGCTATGCCTGAGTTTTTCCTATCTTTTTATTCTTTAGCTGGCATAGAATATGAACTGGATCAAGACCCCCTAGACAGTAACAATACTAACCACGCCACCATTTTACACACACCCATCTGTGTTTGTATTTGATGGTGAGGATCAAACACAGGGCCTCGTCCATCCCAAGCACATGCTCTATCTCTGGACTACACACCCAGCCCCCTAAATATCTCCTATTTCGCCCACTTATCTCTTCTACAGATGTCACACTAGTCAGACCATAAGAAGCTCCTGCCTGTGTTCTACCACAGCTTCCTGTCCAATAGACCTGTCTTCCTTCCTGTCAGTTCCTCGACTCAAAAGCACCCTAAGAGCCTCCCAGTCAGGATAAAACACACATACACACACACACACACACACGCACGCACGCACGCACGCACGCACATACATATGCGTGCACATACACCTTGGAACTGTCTATGGGTACTCTTAGGTGGATTTCACCTCCCGTCCTCATGTGTGACCTATGTCCCATACCAGCTCACTTGGATTACTGAGTTCCTGTCACACCTCACATTTGTGACTCAAGACTTTCTAGTCAGTCCCCATGCTGTTCCTCTGGCTGGTAACATTCTTCCAGGGTCTTTACAGAGGCCATTTGGTTTCTTTCTTGCAGCTCAGCTCAGACATCACCTTCGAGAACAGTGTTCCCTGCCTGCGCACTCTCAAGTAACCACCACCAGGTGCTTCCTACCTCAGCATTCTCAAGCTCATTCTTGGTACCGACCACTCTGGAAAATTTCTCTTTATTCCCACCACTGTATTGGAGGCCTCCCAAATGCAACTAAAGCGTGAGTGTCCAGAGAATGAATATCACACTTCTCACCCAATCCCCTGAGCCCGTGTTTGGCATGTACCAGCCTATTCATTCCTTACCCTTGCCAGGTGTGGAACCAGATTACATCAGTGAGCCAGTGTCCCCACAACAGTCTCACCAAGCTTTGGGGAAACTCATCTTTCTTTTTATTTATTTTTTTCCTTTGTCTTATTTTGCTTTTCTGTACACACACACACACAAAAAGATCCCTATATAAATCATGGAGAAAAGAAGACAAGGTATGCCCATGCTTTAGTAAAGAGAAATGGGAAGGCAAAAGGGTGAGCCTCATATGGAGGAGTAGGGCATGTCATAAGGCTTAAATATTCTCTGGAAAAACAAAAACAAAAAACAAAAAACTGGAGGCATCTCCACAGCCTCAGAGGAAAGCAGAGGTGGCCTTTTCAGTAAATTTTCTCCACTCAAGTGTCCAGAAGCGGGGAGAGGCAGCCACTCTTCTTCTCACTCCGGTCACCTTCTTCCTTGTGTGGACACGTGCTGCAGGGCTCGGAAGGAAGGCAGAGATTCGCTTGTGGGTTAAAAGTCAGCATCTCTAGCACTGCACGTTGAATTCCTCCATCTCAGGCCCTCTGAGGGAAGAGGCTTTAGCTCCGGAGGCCAGTCATCTTCTGGAGGCAATCCAATAAGAGCAAAGATTTTGCCCAACTGGCCAGCTTCGGAGTTTCCACAGAAGGGAGGTTTTCGACAAAACATGTCTGCAAAGACACAGCTGTAGATTCTGTCTAGGACAAGGTCAGCCAGCTGGACAGCCCTGTTACTTGTCACCAGAACGTTCTCTGGTGTCAGGTCCCAGTGAACAATGCAATATGCATGAAAAAAATATGGACTGCTTAGAAACTGACCCATCAGATCCCTGATGGTCTCAACCGGCAAGCCTGGTGGGGGTGCTTGTTGCGGTATGCCCTTAGATCCTGGTCAATACGCTTAAACACTAGGGTGACCTTGATGTCTGGATCAGTTCAGCAAGTAGCTACAACAACATTACGATGCTCGAAGGCCTCCAGCCTCCTCAGTTAAGACCACCTCATGAACTATGCTAATGGAAAAGCTCCCTCCAGTTCATTCTCCATTAGGAACTCTCACACTCCTGGGCATCACAAAGTGGCCCCTGAGGAGATCTCAGGCCTTGTACATCACCCCATGGATGCCAACATCAATTTCAGCCTCTGGTTCATATTGAAAGGTAGCCATTCTCAGAGCAGGGGATTGACTTATGCCCAACAAAGAGGTGTGGAGGTGACCCTTTATCAGGCCGGGAGGGTGTCACACACTGGGAATCCATCCTGGGCTGCTGAATGAACACTATGGTCCAGACTATAGACACTACTTTTAAAATAATAATAATAATAATAATAAGGTCTCTTGATGTTTAGTTGGCCTTAGAGTAGCTGAATTTCTCCTCTGAGTGATCAGCACATACACTGAAAAACTGAATCTTCAGCACTACTGTTGACATCTTTCCTGTGTGTTCTAGAATCTGACAGCCTGTCTTCAAATGGTAAAGGGAAAATTTCACATTTCACGCAGCGCTAACCCAAAAGGAGTGAGCTCAAGTTACTACTGCTGTTAAGTTACTACTGTTGTTAATACTATGTGATTTTTCTCTTTTCTTTCTTTGTGCATGTGTGTTTGTGCATGTAAGTGTGTGCATGTGGTATGTGTGTGTATGTATAGGGTGTATTTGTGTGTGCATGGGGTATGTTTGTGTGTGCACATAAGGTGTGGGGGTATGTGAGGTAAATGTGTGTGTTTGTCTATAGGCATAGTGTGTGTATGTGTGTGTGTGTGGTGCATGCGTGTAAGTATGCATATTTGGAGTGTTCACAGCAGGAATTCAGGTGTCTCACTTTTCAGTGCATTTCCTTATGATAGGATCTTTTACCAAACCTGGATCTCATTCTTTGGGAGGCTCCGGGATCCACCTGCCTCTACTGCCCCTCCCAGCACTGGGATTATAAACTCGTGCTGCCACACCCAGCTTTTACATGAGTCTTGAGAATCCAAATCCAGCCTTTCATGCTTCTGTGGCCAGCACGTTACCCACTGGACATCTCCCCAGCCCATACTGTTGTTTTTGACATTGAGTGCCTGGGGACTGCTACAGAGTACTGCAGCCCCACTGGCAATCAAAGCTCTGCTCCTCCACATCCCGCTAGCTCATAGTTGCTGTTTGTTGAAAGGAGCTGTTTGTTCATCCTGGCCGCGCAGAACCAAAATAACCACACAGAAACTGTATTAATTAAATCACTGCTTGGCCCATTAGTTCTAACTTCGTATTGGCTAACTCTTACATATTAATTTATCCCATCTCCATTAATCTGTTCATCACCACGAGGTCGTGCCCCACCAGCAAAGTTTCAGTGTGTCTGTCTCTGGCAGCAGCTCCATGGCTTCTGACTCCTTTCTCTCAGCATTCAGTTTAGTTTTCTCTGTCTATCTAAGTTATTCCCTGCTATAGGTCCAAAGCAGCCCTTTATTAACCAATGGTATTCACAGCATACAGAGGGGAATCCTACATCATCTCCCCTTTTCTGTTTAAATAAAAAGGATGGTTTTAACTTTAACATAGTAAAATTACATATAACAAAACAGGTATTAAGCAAGAATTACAGTTACAATATTTATATCTACTTTATGTTTTATTATAACTAAGGAAAACTATAACTATAAATTCTTCAACTCCATCAGAGACTCCAGAAGGATATAATATTAGCTAAGTAAACAGGAAGTACATTGTAAGCAACTTCCAAAACTCTAGAAATGACAGAGACATCTCACTGCCTGGATAGTCACCAAAAGTTCTTCTGTACCATTGGGGCATCCATCTTCAGCCTACAGGCCCATAGTATCTGGCAGACTTTTTGAGGAAGCAAGAAATTTCAAAGACAGTTCCACCTATATTGGCAGTTTGTCAGTCACTTTCTTCTGTGTCCTGCAGAATGTCTAGCAGACTCTTTCATGAAGCAGGAACCCCAAAGGACCATCTCACCTTTAGGCAAGTTCATCAGTCATTTCTCTGCAGGTGCTTCATGTCCAATTTATCAAGCAGTCCAGGCAAGAGCAGTTTCTTGCCCAAATGGCTAACCAACTCCATAAGGATCCTCTTTGATGCCCATCTTCCTCTTGAAGCGGATTGGAGCTGCCTATCTAAGTTCTGCCCTGCTATAGGTCTAGAGCAGCCCTTTATTAATCAATAGTATTCACAGCATAAGAGAGGAATTCTACATCAGCTATTTTCGGCCCAGAGCATCCATATGCAAGATAGGATTGTTTAGGATGCTGTCAGGTGAGATGGAGAAATACCTATTTCTCCAGTCTGATGTTCAGACCCAATGAAAACAATGTTCTACAGTTGTCTGTGCAAAAAGCCACTGTGATACTTAATCTTGATTGGCTTGAGAAGCACCTAGGAGATTTGTAAAGCATACCTCCCAGTGTGTCCATGACGGAGCTTCCACAGACTAGATTGTGAGGGTTATAATCTAATTAATAGGTCAATCCAGTGACAGACTCAACATTTGCATAGAGTGAGTAGAAGTTGGAGGGAGTGGATCACAGGGATGGTGGAGGTGCCCTTGAAGGGTCTGCCTTGGCCCTGCCTCTGTCCTATGGCTCCTTTGCTTTCGTAACTGCCATGAAGTGAGCATCTCTGCTTTGCCACACACTCCCCAACATGATGATATACCTAGCCACAGCCCTGGAAGCAATAGAGCCAGCTGATCATGGGCTGAAGCCACCCCAACCATGAGCCAAAATAAACCCTTCCTCCTCTAAGTGGTTTCTCTCAGTATTTGTCACAGTCTCAATGACAAAACCTGACTTACAGCTACTTCAGAGTTCTTAAGGTAATTTTTATTGTTTTTAATCATGGGTAGGGAAGTCTTAATATCACAATAGAGAATGATACTGTACTTCAGTGTTTCTCTGTGAAACACTGTTTCTCTGACTCATTTAAATTGTAGCAATATCCTCCAGACCCATTAAATCTTGTCAGTTTGTAAATGAAGGATTTCATGATTATTTTAATGACTGAATAGCTTTCCATTGTGTGTGTATCCATATAGGTGTGTGTGTGGTACACACACACCTATATGCATACACACATGCATATTCTCTCTCTCTCTCTCTCTCTCTCTCTCTCTCTCTCTCTCTCTCTCTCTCTCCTCTCTCTTTCTCTCATTTTTATTGTCTATGACCCCAGCCATGGGATGGTGCAGCTAAGAGTTAAGATGGGTCTTCCCACCTCAGTGAACTCAATCTACGAACTCTCTCTCAGGCATGCCCAAAGGCTTGTCTCCTAGGTGACTTTAGATCTTGTCAAGCTGACAATATTAACTATAACATGGACTGAATCATCTCACCGGCCCAGATCTGATCTTTTCTCTTATAACCAGAGGCTGTGTTCTCAGTACACTGCACTCACTGTACATATTGTATCTTGGGGGATATAAGAAGGACTATACGTGTGTTTGTTCTTCAGGATTTTAACATCTGACTTGACTCAAATAATGCTAATTATCTATTGCCACAGAACATAATGTCCCCAAACTCACAGCTTAAAACAGCAAATGTTTGCCTACTCACCATATCCAGTCTCTCACGAAGCTGAAGTCAATCTGTTGCTGGTCTCTCATGGCTCTAATGATGCCGAAGCAACCATGTCAAAGACTGTAAGTCCTAGTAGAGCAAAACTCCCACACATAAAAATTTTTTAAAGATTAATTTAAATAAATTTTATAACTGTTACCAGAGGCCTACCTCTGGGAATCTGAACAGACCAGGTTCTGCCAGATGTATCTTCCAGGGTCCAAACATCAGAGAGAGATAAGTAGTGAAACAGAAAGACAATTTCTCTGTGGCCAGCTTAGAAACTACATTATGGGTATTAACAATAGCTTCAAAATTATAAACAGAAAGGAGACAAAAACAAACAAACAAAGGGTGGTATGCCTTGAGATCTCACTCAGAGTGCTTTGGTTGATCCTGATCTCAGAGTTGTTTCTATAAGTCCTGCTAGCATCAGAGAACCATAGAAACTGTGATTGGGGGGCTGGAGAGATGGCTCAGAGGTTGGGAGCATTGCCTGCTCTTCCGGAGGTCCTGAGTTCAGTTCCCAGCAACCACATGGTGGCTCACAACCATCTGTGGTGGGGTCTGGTGCCCTCTTCTGGCCTGCAGGCATACACGCGGACAGAGTATTGCATACGTAATAAATAAATAAATATATATATATATATAAAAAAAAAGAAACTGTGATTGGTTGACTAGTTCCCAGCAGTTGATTGGCTGCAGGGTTCACCATTCCTGGAATTCAAAGTAAGTTGGTGTGGTGGTTTGAATGAGAATGGCCCCCATAGTTTCATAGATTTGAATGCTTGGTCACCAGGGAGTGGCACTATTTGAAAGCCTTGTTGGAAAAAGTGTGTCACTAGAGGTGGGCTTTGAGGTTTCAAAAGCCCTTTCCAAAACCAGAGTCTCCCTCTTCCTGTTGCCTGCAGATCTAAATGTAGAACTGTCAGCTACTTCTCCAGCACCATGTCTGCCTGTGTGCCACCATGCTTCCTGCAATGATGACAATAGATAAACCTCTGAAAGTGTAAGTGAGCCCCAATTAAACATTTTCCTGTATAAGAGTTACCATGGTCATGGTATATCTTCACAGCAATAGAACACTTACTCAGACAGTTGGGAAGGAGAAATAATTGGGAAAGAGAGAGCAGTTTAGAGGGTCAAGATAGAATTCATTAAGACAAAGAGACCAAAGGACAGTTTCAAAGGAGCCCCAATCAGTTCCACCATTACTACTTTTTGCAGTTAGTTACAGACACCAACAGGACACAAGAGGGAAGGCCCTTCTATGGGATAGCAATACCAGGAAGCTGGGACCATTGGCTGCCATCTAGGAGGCCCGTTATCATACCTATCCCTGTTTGAATCCATTTAAAATAAGCTTTTTGTGTGTACATATGTGTTTGCACATGTGTATGGATGTACCTGTGCACATATGCATGTGTAGTTGCCAGAGATTGATATTGGCATCTTCGTTAGCTATTTTTCACCTGAATTTTAATTTTTTAAAATTACACTTTATTTGGTGTGTGTGTGTGTTTGTGTATGTGTATGTATGACACCGCCGTTGCACACATGTGGAAAGAAGAGGAAAATTTGCCAGAGTCAGTTCTTTTCTTCTACCATGTGGACTGCAAGTGTAATGGCTATTTTTGGTTGTCAACTTGATTGTGTCTGGATGAACTACAATACAGAAATGGAGGACACACCTGTGATCCAGATCTTGAGGGAGGAAGACAACATGTCATTGGTCTGGATCTTGAGGCTGTAAGACACAGGCCTTTGATAGGAATCTTGAGGTAGGATGACACAATCCTTTAATACAGATCTTGAGGTGGGAAGACACACCTCTAATCTGGACCACATCTTCTGCTGGAAGCCTGTATAAAGACATGGAAGAGGGAAGGTTTTCTTCATCTTTGACTGCTTATCCTCTCCTTGTCAGCACATCCATTCCTTCACTTGAATTGTAGCCTACTTCTTTGGGATTCTAGCATATACTGAAGACCAGTTGGTGTAGGAGGTCCTTCTGTCTTTGTGTTGCTTTCATTGGTTAATAAAGAAACTGCTTTAGGCCTGTTAATAGGGCAGAAAATTAAACAGAATGCTGGGAGAAAGAAGGCAGAGTCAGAGAGATGCCATGGATCTGCTGGAGACAGATGCTGGAAATTTTACTGGGTAAGCCACTGCCACATGGTAATACACAGATTAATAGAAATGGGTTAAATTAAGATATAAGAGTTAACCAATAAGAAACTAGAGTTAATGGGCCAAGCAGTGATTTAATTAATACAGTTTTTATGTGGTTATTTCAGGACTAAGTTAGCTGGGTGGCTGGGACAGACAAACAAGCGGGCTCTCCTTGCAACAACCAGCTAAGACACCCAGTCTCCTCAGACTGAGCAACTACTAGATTCTTGAACTTTGCATTCACAGATAGCCGTTGTTGGGCTGAAGCCTGTAAGTCATTCCAGTACATTCCCTTTATACATACATACACACATACATGCACATACTTACATACAGAGAGGGGGGGGGATTTGTTCCATAAGTTATGTGACTCTAGAGAACCCCCACTAATACACCAAGGATCAAACTCAGGTTATTGAACTTGGGAGCAAGCACTTTACCCACTGAGTCATCTTGCAAAACCCAATGTTTTCTATTATAGTGTAAACTAGCTTTTATCTATGGTAAAATAAGACTTTTTTACCTGGTTTTCTTTGGACAGGAGTTAACATTCTTTTCAAAGAGGTTTTCAATTATTTCAAAATGCTTAATAATATTTTAGGATACAAGAAACTGGTTTATTACCAAGAAGTTGTGCTTTCTTTCTTGGTAATTTCAAATAAGGACCAGTTATAATGTTAGCAAGAAACAAATTCTCTTCTAAAGGCATAGCCATGGAGATTAAGGAAGAAGGAAGGCTGAACAGTCAGATGCAAAGAATGACCAGTGCTTGTGATAACACTTTTACCATTGCTTCTGAAGGGTCTCACTATGAGTTCCAAGCATGCATGTATTGCCCAGGGTGGCCTTATATTTACAATCCTCTTGCCTCTGTCCCAAATGCTAGAATTATACATATACTATAACACCTGGCTCAATGTAGTTTTAGTTTAAAAATCTATGTGTTATGTAAATGTTTTCTGTAGTGGTCTGAAGAGGTATGGCCCACATGAACTCATGATTTGAATGCTTGGCGCAAAGAGAGTGGCACTATTAGGAGGTGTGACCTTGTTGGAGTAGGTGTAGCCTTGTGGGAGGAAGTGTGTCACTGTAGAGATGGGCTTTGAGGTCTTACATTCTTCAAGTACATTCAGTGTGACACTCAGACTCCTTCCTGCCACCTGCAGATCAAGATGTAGAATGCTCAGCTCCTTCTCCAGCACCATGTCTGCCTGCACGCTGCCATGCTTCTCACCATGATGATCACTGACTAAGCCTCTGAAACTATAAGCCAGCCCCAATTAAATGTTTTCCTTTATAAGAGCTGCTGTGGTCATGGTGTCTCTTCACAGCAATAGAAACCCTTACGAAGACATGCATATTTCCTTGTCTAAGAACTGGTGGTAATGCTGGATTCCCTTCTATATTTTTGTTTTCGGTTTAGCCTGTATTAAATGCTATCGTGATTGTATTGTTTTGTTCTATTTTAAAACAGACAAGCAAGCAAAGGCCCTAGGTTCAACCACAGGACCACAAAAAACGAGTAAATAAAACAAAATAAAAGCAGGAGAAAACACAAAAACGTTAAAAGGCATTTTCACAAAATAAGAATATCTTGTAATATTTAAATTATTACTAGCAGCCAAAATTCTTAAAGTCCTTAAAACAGTACAACCCAATATGGTAGCCACTAACTAAATATAGTTGTTAAGTATTTAAAGGTGTACCTCACCAGATCCAATTGAAGTGAGACTCAAGTATACACCGGACTACTCAGACTTAGTGTGAGAAATGAGATTCATGATTTTTAGAATCAAATGCATTTATAATTTCCATATCAATTTTATGATGAAATAATAATGATTCTGATACATTAGGTTAAGTACATTACAATTTGTTTCACACATTTTAAAGAAAGTTTTTTTTAACAGTGGTGGAATCAAACTCAGGGTCTTGTGCACGCGAGGCAAGCATTCACCCACTGAGCCCCACCCCAGCTCTAAAAGCTTTGAATATGCAGCATTGCCAGGTAGAGCCCAGGACACCCACTGACAACTCAGTTTCGAATATCCCTCCCTTTAGGGGGACATAATTGTAATTAAAATTGCTTCTTGTTCATCTAAACTTTGAGTTTAAACCAGGCAGATTTTTCAGTTATTAAATCTGGAAATTGTATTAATATGGTTAATTTTAATTGCAATGGTTAATATTGTCAACCTTACGGCATCTAGAATCACCTAAGAGAGACACCTCTAGGCATACCTGTGAGGAAGTTTCTAGGCTGGGTTAGCTGAGCCAGAAAGACGAACCTTAACTGCGGGCAGCATCCATTCCATGGCCTGGGGTCCAGGACCATATAGCAAGACCTATCTCAAAAAAATAAGTATAAATAAAATTACAAATGTCTCATTTTATTAGGCAATGTTGCTTTAGAATCACACGGTTGCTGTTTTATGCCTTTATTATTAGCATACATTACTTAAACAAAATATTGGTTTTCATGGTAAGGTTTTGTGTTTGTTTATTTTGAGATAAGAGTTTCACTATGTAGCCCTGGCTGGCCTGAGAAGGTGTCTGCTACAAACCCAGGCAGGTTTTTGATGTTGTTGCTATATGTTTTGTTTTTGTTTTAACTAATTGGTTCCTGAGTTAACAGTAAAGATTACAAATCTGAGAATCCGAGACTAAGCTCATTAATCTTGAAGTTAAATTTTTTTCCATTCCTTAAATCAACTGAGAAACAACCAAATTATTTAAGAACACAAAACAGAGTGGGAGTCTGGGAATTAAAATTCATTGCAACCTTTTTCATGGCCAGTCTCAAAATCCATCCCTTTTTAATATACATACTACTATTATTTTATTTTTATGTGTTTTGCCTGCAAGTCTGTCTTGTCCATGCACCAAGTAGATGCCTGTTGCCATCGGAGCTGCCCTATGCCTGTTGGGAAGAGAGCCCAGGTCGTCTGGAGAAACAATCTGAACACACACACACACACACACACACACACACACACACACCAGAAAGGGGTGTAACCCTCGCTGTCCTGGAACTCAGTAGAGCAGACCCGCCTCGAACTCACAGAGATCTGCTTGCCTCTGCTTCCTAAGTGCTGGAATTAAAGACAGGCACCTTCACGCCAGGTTGCAACCTAGGCTCTTAAATACTGAGCTATCTCCGCAGCCCCCAAAGATGCGGCTCTTTTCAGGAAAAACTGGGACAAAGGCGGTTGTCAATTCTCAGATGATCACAATACCTTCTGACCCACAACAAAAAGTTGAGAGTGTAGGCGACTCTACCCTTAAATTCTAAGACTCTCTCCAGTGAATGCCCAGGTTGGCCATGGAAAAAAGGCCTTCAGAGTCACCCTTTCCCAAAGTAACCCAGGGAATCTAGTGCCTGTCATTACCTGAGGAGACCCTATCCAGCCCCTACAAGCCTACCTGCACAAACGCCCCGCCCCAAGACCCGAAGCCAAACAGTCTGGGCTGAACTAGAAGACACCACCCCTGCCAGGCCCCAAACCGAGACCAGCAGAGGGGGCGGGGCCATATTAGGCCGCGCCTTCCCTCTCTCCCTCTACGGAAGCCAGGCTCAACCCCGCCTTCCGCACCGCCTAGCCTGTTCGGAGTCCTTGCTCGGCTCCACTCAGGCGCACGCGCAGCCGGCGCCCACCATGCGTCACTCAGCCCCCTGCCCCGCCCCCGCCGCACCGTGCCTCCGAGCCGGGACGGCGGGGCGGGCCTTGCGGCCCAGGCCCAGAGCCCGCCCCGGCCTCAGGCCCTATGTAAAGTTGGCGGTGGCCAAGTCTGAGGCAGCGGGGAAACTCGCAAGTCTGTTCCTTGCTCACTCGCAGACACCCGCAGCGCCCGGTCTCCTGCGCCGCGGTGTCCCCAGGTCCCCAGCCGGGCGCGGTGGGCTGCTGAGGACAGCATGCGGGACTACGACGAGGTGACCGCCTTCTTGGGAGACTGGGGACCCTTCCAACGCCTCATCTTCTTCCTCCTCAGCGCCAGCATCATCCCCAATGGCTTCAATGGGATGTCAATCGTGTTCCTGGCGGGGACCCCGGAGCACCGTTGCCTTGTGCCTGACACCGTGAACCTTAGCAGCGCGTGGCGCAACCACAGCATCCCGTTGGAGACGAAGGACGGACGACAGGTGCCCCAGAAATGTCGCCGCTACCGACTGGCTACTATCGCCAACTTCTCCGCACTAGGACTGGAGCCGGGACTGGACGTGGATCTGGAGCAGCTGGAGCAGGAGAGCTGCCTGGATGGCTGGGAGTACAACAAGGACATCTTCCTGTCTACCATCGTGACCGAGGTAGGTGGCAGGTTCCTGTCAGCATCTGGTGATAAACGCGGGCGACGGTTGTAGTCCTTCGTCCAAGGCACAGGCTCCCCGGTGATGGGCATCCTCCAGTCAGGACGCCCAGGAACACAGATTTATGAAATGACTTCTAGCCTCGGTATGTCCCTCAGAGCACAATTGTCAGGCTGGCCATCCGTCCTTAGAGCCACATTGAAGATGAAGTCCAGAAGGTCCTGCTTCTAGGAGAAGCCCTAAGGTTCTGAGTGGTGCGACTTTGTCTAGTGATGTGATCCAGAGGCCTCCGTCTCAGCGTTTGTGTTCAGAAAGGGATGCTCGGCAGAACTTTTCTACGTTAAGGAAGCATGTGTCCCAAACTCTCTTCCTTTTCTCTAGTTACTCTCCCTCCTTCACCAATCCTCACCCCAAATGAAGTCTCATCCTGCCTCATGAGAGATGCCCCATGAGAGATGCCCCATGAGGATTCCCCATGGGAGGAAAGATGCCCCATAGAAATTGGGGTTTTTTGTTTGTTTGGTTGGTTTTGGTTTTTCGAGACAGGGTTTTTCTCTGTGGCTGTAGAGCCTGTCCTGGAACTAGCTCTTGTAGACCAGAGGATTGCTATTTCTTAAGGACCCCTGGGTCTGAAGATCTCTATTCAGGGTGACTTTAGGGAGGGGGGTTGAGACCAGGTTTCCTTGTCTTTGGAGCCTGTCCTAGAATTAGCTCTTACTTTTCCTTCTTCTGGATTTTTTTTTTTTCTGAGACAAGGTTTCTCTGTAGCTTTGGTGCCTGTCCTGGAACTAGCTCTTTTAGACCAGGCTGGCCTTGAACTCACAGAGATACACCTGCCTCTGCCTCCCAAGTGCTGAAATTAAAGGCATGCCACCACTGCCTGGCTATTATGGGTGACTTTATATGGAGTCCTTTCCACAGTATTCTGAGACAAGAGTGCTGGTGAGGTTTAATTATGGCATGTAGCCTTCATGTGGAGAACGATGGAAACCTAAATCCTCATCCCCTTGCTCTTTATTCTTCGGTGACTCTGTCCGACCCATTGCAGTCTCTCAGCTGGAGATGTGACATGCTGTTTAACGGTGCATGTGGACGTGTTTTGGGGACTTAGGCACCAATTGTCATTTCCTGGGCTTTCAGCAGTACTGAGTATGCAGAACAATGAAAGAGCCCTATGTGATACCATTGGGCATCAGGGTCACTGAATGTCAGGGATAGGGATTGATCAGTTAGACCTCCTGGAGGAGATAACTTCTTGGTGAACCTAGCCATTAGGTCCAGATCCAAGAGCAAGAAATGGTTACAGGAGGATGTATAGCAATAGCAATAAGGAGAAGCTAGGGGTCCATGTATGGCATCTAAGCCTCCTGGAGGCCGGAGACTGAGCTTCCCTCCTTATGGAGGCTCCCAGGTATGTTGTTTCAGGGGGTTGTGATCCTTCAAGGGTAGAGTCTGAGAGTGTCCCCGCAAAAATCACTGCCTGCTTTCTTTGGATGTTTGAGAGTTGGTGTCTCCAAAACCTGTGCCTAACCTGCTACCTAAATAAGTAGTTAGAGTGAAAGTTAAAGGCGGTGGTGGCGCACGCCTTTAATCCCAGCACTCGGGAGGCAGAGGCAAGCGGATCTCTGTGAGTTCCAGGCCAGCCTGGTCTACACAGTGAGTCCCAGGACATCCAGGCCTACACAAAGCAAAAACGAAACAAAAAGCCAGTACTGACTAAGTTGGTTAGTGTTTTCAATCTATGAGTCCACAGAGAAGAGATTCTCAGTGGCTCCACATCCTGGTCTCCAAACTCACAGTGCTTGGAAGCAAGTGGGATCTGACAGAGGCTTCTGGGCGACACTAGTTCCTCAGATCTGTTTCTGGCTGCCCAGAGACGGGCAGTTGAAATCTGAAGGGACTTACTGACATCTCTTGAACTTTTACCCTGACCTTGAGGGTACTGGGTCACTTGTGTCACTTGCCTTCACTCACTGTCATGCTGCTTGCTGCCTAAGGTGGACGCAGTACTGTTGAGCTCCCCAGAGGAAAACTAAGCAGCAAAAGTCCAGATCCTTTTGACCTACCGCTGCTGCCAATGTCATCGTGTCTTTTTTTTTTTTCCCCAATGGATCTGGATGTTATTGAGCTGTCTTAGCAGTTTCGTAAGAGCTGTATGCCCTTTCACCTACTTACAGGTCAGCAGTCTTTGCGGGAGGCGAGTTTAATACTTTACTTAGCTCTTTTGTTTGGGAATACTGGAATGCCTTACTTGAAGTTCAAGGCTTGTCCTCTTAGATGAGCAACTGCTGTTGAAAGCTGCTGCATTAACATTCTGATGACTTTTTCCAAGACCTGATCTCTTTCAACCCACACCTAGCCTGCTGACCATAGCAGCTAGTCAGTCCCCTGCCTGGTAAATGTCTCTAAGCCTGCCTTCTATCCCAAATCAAAGTAGAGGTTAGAGGTCTTTTAAGTACACTGGTTTTGAACAATTCTTCTTCTTCTTCTTCTTCTTCTTCTTCTTCTTCTTCTTCTTCTTCTTCTTCTTCTTCTTCTTCTTCTTCTTCTTCTTCTTCTTCTTCCTCTTCCTCCTCCTCTTCCTCCTCCTCCTCTTCCTTCTCCTCTTTCTTCTCCTCTTTTTCTTCCTCTTCTTTCACTTTCAAGTTAAATTACATGCATGAAGTACTAAACTTTGCAATAGATTAAGATATCTGTGTCTCCCTGAATCTTGACATGATGCTAGATGAGGGAGATTTTTATTTTTTGGTTTTTCTGTGGGTTTTTCGCAGGGTTTCTCTGTGGCTTTGGAGATTGTCCTGGAACTAACTAACTCTTGTAGACTAGGCTGGCCTCTAATCACAGAGATATGCCTGCCTCTGCCTCCCAAGTGCTGGGATTAAAGGTGTGTGTCATCATGGCCCAGTTTGAGGGAGATTTTTTTAATTGAAATTGGGTGATTAGGAAAATAATTTATGAGCCTTTCTAGAAGGTTTAAGAACTAACTGATAGACAAAAGAGAAACTTGAGGAGCCACAGACTGACTGGAATGCTTTCAGGGAAATGTGATTCTCCCCCCCACCCCCACCCACACACTGACTGTAGCTTGGTTCTGTGTGTATTGAAAACCAGGCAGTGGGGTTGGCCAAAAGAAAGAGATCCTTTCTATGAGGTCAGAGAACTTTGTGAGACCACGTTTCAGGAAAGCTTGGTGAGCTACATGCTTGTAGGCTGACCCCTCTTCCTTCCCCTTGCTTATCTCTGGGACACCTGGCAACTCCTACCCACCATGCTGTACTTCTGCTCCAGGACTACCTCTTCTTCTGAGAACCTGCCTGTTTTTTTCATTGCTGTGCCACCTGCTTTGTGGTTTCACAGAAACCCTGCCAAGCCTGCAGGCAGAAACATTTCTGTATGGCTTTCTGGTGCCTATGAGTTCAGGCTCCTTCAGCTGAAGTCTGGCATGGTGCTGCATTGTCCTACACCATACCCGTCTCTGCTTTCCATGAGTCTCTTTGTTAAGGCATCAGCAGGACTCCAATTTGTTTTTTGGTGTTCCAGACTAGCTTTTCCAGCAGTCTTGCCTCATGCCTAGGTCATCTTGGAAAGTGGGAATTCTTTCCACCATTATCCACAACCCACTGGATGAAAACTCCTAGCACATGGGTTTGGTATGAGTCTGAAAAATAGAGACCAGAGAACCTTGGAGCCAGGACCTTACTGCTTACCTGTGTTAGCCACCCCCTCGCCCACGCCCTGCCCACTTCTGAGATCCACAGATA
Organism: Chionomys nivalis; assembly: GCF_950005125.1. Taxonomy (NCBI): domain Eukaryota; kingdom Metazoa; phylum Chordata; class Mammalia; order Rodentia; family Cricetidae; genus Chionomys; species Chionomys nivalis. Next base: position 35,843,803 of record NC_080092.1, on the reverse strand, counting down.
CTCATCTTTGCCTTGGTAGCTACATGGCATACCAAAGCCACTTGCTGGCCCTAACTCCTTGTGCACATACAGCCATAGTAGACACAGCTGAAGGAGCAGTCACACTGAGCCCTCTCTTACTGAGAACCAGCACTCTGGGTCAGGGTTCAATAGTGACACAGTCAGGAGTCATAGAGCAAAGAAAAGAATTCATCCTAAAGATGAAAGTCTGGAGTTCATCTGGACTCTGTGCAGATAGGCACAACACCGTAAAGGAAATGATGGTGTTGAAGGGCGGTGGCCCTTTTATCCATTGAGCCACTCAGCCATGTATCATTTAGTTCCCAGGTCATTGCTCTGTTCAGGGCATGGTGGGCATGACAGAGGTTGTTAGAGCAGGTACTACTTCTCTTTCCTGAAAGCCCTGAAGCAAGAATCCACTATAATTTTTTCTTCAATTTTATTTTGTGACATAGAGTTTGCTAAGTTGACTAGGCTGACCACAAGTGATCTTCCTGCTTCAGATTCCTGATTGTTGGGACTATAAACTCTCACCATTAATTGTAATAGAATTCACCATTAATTGTAGTGGGGGCAGAACTCAATGTTTTAGGGATTAATGAGTATCAATAGGAAGTGAGACCTGCTAGTGTGCTTGGTCACTGATGCAGACACACTAGGTACATCTCAGGGAGATTTGTATCTCTTGGACATAGATCCTATCACTTTTCTCTTCCAGCTAGTTCATGGGTACAAGAACATTTAGTCCCAGAAGACTTTATCCTCCCTCCCCCCTTCACCATCGTAAAAGGAGCCGTTTCCCGCCACCCGGCTCCCAGCTGCCTGGCTAGCTTATACCCCGCAATAAAAACAGACAAATTATATTCATTTAAACACGTCTGGCCCATTATTTCTAGCCTCATATTGGCTAACTCTCACATCTTAATTAACCCATTTCTATTCATGTGTATTGCCTCTTGACTGTGGCTTACCAGCATGAGTCTAACCAGCGTCCGTCTTGGAGAGGAGAGCCATGGTATCTGCCACACTGCCTTTTTCCTCCAAGAATTCTGTTCTGTCTGCCCCACCTACCTATGTTCTGACCTATCAGGCCAAGCAGTTTTCTTTGTTAATTAACCAATGAAAGCAACAGTTAGATAGAAGACCCTCTTACACCATTTCTCCTTTTTCTGTTTAAACAAAAAAGAAAGGCTTTAACATAGTAAAATTACATATAGCAAAACAGTTATAAAGCAAGAATTACAGTTACAATATTTATATCTATTTTATCTTTTATCATAACAATTGAAAACTATAACCATCTATCTATTCTTCAACTCCATCAAAGACTCCAGAAGGGCATAAAATTACCTAAGTAAACAAGAAATAAGCAACTTCCAAAACTCTAGAAATGACAGAGACATCTCACTGCCTAGACAGTCACCCAAAAAGTTCTTTTGTACTGTTGGGGCATCCATCTTTGGCCTTCAGGCCCATAGTATCCAGCAGACTTTTCCATGAAGCAGGAAATTTCAAAGACAGTTCAGTCACTTTCTGCTGTGTCCTGCAGAATGTTTCACAGACTCTTTCATGAATCAGGAATCCCGAAAGACCATCTCACCTTTAGGCAAGTTCAGCAGTCCCCTTTCTGCGGGTTCTTTGTATCCAGTTTATGCAACAGTCCAGGCAAGAGCAGTTTCTTGCCCAAATGGCTAGCAAACTCCATAAGGAGCCTCTTCGATGCCCATCTTCCTCTTGAAGTAGCTGGTGCTGCCAGGAACAGACGTGTCTCATTGTCATGAAAACCCTAAGTTATTAAAACATTTAAAATGCCATATTCTGTAGTCTTTGAAAGATATGAAGAATGCCTATCTAACTGAAATATATCTCTATATATCTAGAAAATCTAACTAACATGACTATAAGCTTGACTATTATCGATGATTATCCATTAACAACCTATATTTCCTAATTATACATTACATTTTTAAATGAGCTTCACAATCACAATACCTTAATCAAGATCAGAGATACATATACATATAACAAAATTTATACCAATGTAAATTATTCATATCTATATCATATACACCTTTAAATATAAAAGAACATTTATAAACAATGTTTGGGAATATGGATGTAGTTATTTCTCTCCAAACTTCTTCCTACTGTATGGGGACACTGTTAATCAGGTCTTTTATGGTGTATCTTGTTTGCTGGGTTCCTCTCAGTCAGCAGTTGAGTGAAGTAATTTTTTGAGAGTGTTCACGGCCACCTTTCAGGAGGGCGTGTTCTATCATACCATATTGGGATAGAAGCAATCCACAGGGTCTCATCTTCCATGAAAACAAAAGAATCTCTTTTCCAAAGCATCATATCCTTAGACCCAAATTCTGAAGTCAAGATAGCTTTATAATACACATGTTGGATTAGCTTAGCAGACCACACAATGAAATGTCTCTCTGTACTTAGCTCCTTTACAGTCAAAAAATTTAAAGAAAACACAATAATATACAGAATCCAGGCTCTCTGTGAATTTTCCATTTTTATGTGGCTTATTTTTCTTTATTTCTTTTAATCTATAACTATCTGTACTTTGTCTCTCTAAAGACTTTACCTTTTTTTTTAAGGCATTAACTTTATTCTCTATATTCTTTTTCTTCTCTCTCCCAAGCCTACATATGTCTAACACTATGACCCATTTAGAGGTCTTTTATGTCTGAATCTGTCCTATTGCATTGTCTGTAATTCTTTACTGTTCAGAAACATTTTTGCTTTGTGCTTTTAAATTGCTAAGAACTTAAGAATCTAAGCTGTGACATTCCTAGGTCAAAAACCAGGTACTGTGGATTTGCCCCATCCAGTCCAACATGGCGGAGCCCCTCGTGCCTCTGAGCCTTGCACATTGCACCACTAGCATGGCAGAGCTGCTTGTGCCTCTGAGCCACGGAGCGGTGGGCTGTTCTTGATGTTGGCTCCACCTCTCCCCAATATCAAAATGATGGACGTACCATTTCTGCTAGCTCTGGAGCCACCAGGTAGGAGCCACACTCAGCACTTTAACTCTGAGACTGAGCATGCTGCAAATAAACTCTTCCTTTTAGAGTTACAGCCAAATCTACCATGCACAGCCTGGAAACATCTCTCTGTATGGCAGCAGAAATCTGCCATGCTCTCCCGGCTGCCTAAGCCTGATCCCACAGTATGCTCAGGCAGGGAGCACAGGCATGGTCTCAGAGTACTTTCTTCCCAATCCTGAGCAGGAACACAAACATCCAGTCCCATAAAAGCCATTGAAATGCTTTATAGCCGAGTTAGCTCTGGCGGCACAGCCCAGGAAGGTACGTTTTAAAACTGTGCAGCTTTTTTCCTGCTACGGCTGCTGAGTCAGGGAAATTTCTCTGCAGCACCCCGGCCAGCAAACATCAAAAAGCTGTGTTAAACTCTATATTTGTGTCTAGAATTCCTTTTTAAGCCCTCTTAGGTTTTACATGGAGTTAGTTACCCCTCTGTCGTAAAAGGAGTGGCGGGCCACTTCCCACTACCCGGCTCCCAGCTGCCTGGCTAGCTTATACCCCAAAATAACAACAGGCAAATTATATTCATTTAAACACTGCCTGGCCCATTATTTCTAGCCTCATATTGGCTAACTCTCACATCTTAATTAACCCATTTCTATTAATGATTATTGCCACTTGACTGTGGCTTACCGGCATAAGTCTAACCAGTGTCTGTCTTGGAGAGGAGAGCCATGGTGTCTGCCACACTGCCTTCTTCCTCCCAGAATTCTGTTCTGTCTGCCCCGCCTACCTATGTTCTGACCTATCAGGCCATTTTCTTTATTAATTAACCAATGAAAGCAACAGAGAGAAGACCCTCTTACACCACTACCCCCTCTCCCTCTCTCCCTCTCTCTTTCTCCTACCCCTTTCTTCCCATTGTTGAAAGGAATGTTCATTATATATGAAGTAGAGATGGCTTCTTTGGGCTGAGAGGTGACTCAGGGTAAGTATGCTTGCTGATACTGGATCCCAGCTCCCATACTAAAAAAGGGAATGGAGGGTGGGAGGAGGGAAGGAAAGAATGGAGGAAGGAAGTTAGGGAGGGAGGGAAGAAGAAAGGAAGGAAAGGGGTGTGGTGCTTATGAGATGTCTAAGTGTTAAATAGCATTTTGTGCTCATCCAGAGGACCTGAGTTCAGTTTCTAGCACCCATGGGCAATTCACAACCACCTGTTATTCTGGGTCTAGAGGATTCAACACTTTCTTCTAGTGTTGTATACACAGGCAAGTATATGCTTGTGATATAAACTCACATAAACACAAAAAGTTTAAAAAGTCATACACAAATTCTTAAAATCATTTTTTAAAAAGAGAAATAGAAAGCTGGGTGTGGTGGGGCACACCTTTAGTATCAGCATTCCAAGAGGCAGAGGCGGTGGCTCTCTGAGTTTGAGACCACAGCGAAGCCCTGTCTCAGAAAGCAAGAGTGTGGAGGGAGCCAAGCATAGCTATGGTGTTTAGTGAGAGACCCCATCTCAAAGAAATAAACAGGACACCCAACATACTCTTCTAGTCTCCATGTATGTAGGTATAAATGCCTGTACAGACATGCATGCACATATACTAATATGCGTTATATAATAATAGTAAATAATAAAAATAAAAAGATGCGATTCTTCTTCTTTTAAAAAATATGAACAGTTGTTTTTTTTCTTAAAGATTTATCTTTGTGAGTGTTTTGCATTCATGTGCTTGAAGTACCACATACATGCAGTGCCTGTGGAGGCCAAAAGAGGGCTTGGGATCCTCTGGCAAAAAACGCATCAGTGATTCAGACATAAATGAGATAAAGAGTCTATCTAAGTGGACAGTTTGGAGAGCTCTGGCACCTATGTTAACATACCCTTGAACCCACTACTACTAGAGAGACACATTTCTGACTAGAAAGAAGTGTGGACCCTGGTCATAGCTGTTCTCGATTCTCCAAGTTTGGGTCCCTTCTTCCAGTTCTCCATCTATGAAGCTTGATGCATGGCCAGTAATACAGAGTCACCTACCAAGTAGAAGAAGCATTGATGGTTTAGCCTTCGGGTGCTTTAGTTATAGCTGAGTAGCCAGATGAGTACAGGAATACTAGGTTCGTGTGTAAGCTCATCAAGCAGGAATGTATAACTTTGACTATGATCCCACCCCTCCAACAAGAATTCAGGCCAAGTCCAAATGCCTACTGCATTGGATATGAAGGTTGGCAGGTGAATGAACAGGTGGGAGTCACCCTGTGCTTTTGAGAACCCTTGTCCTTAGCTGACTATTCACAGGCTCCCTATAGCCAGTAGGAGACAAATATTAATGTAAGCCAGGCCCTGGGAGGTATCAGAAACTGTCAGTGGTAGGTAACAGAATACTTACTTCGGTGAGTTAAGCTTGTGCCTAGACTAAGGACAGGATAAATTAAGCAGGTGGGGTGAAAGCCTGAAAGATGCTACAAACCATTAGAGCAGTTTCTTCTGCTTTCACTCGGCATCCAACCTTGCAGTGTGGGGTTCCCAGAAGCCTGTTTTGGGTAAACTTACTAAGATCCACTGTTGTAGGAAGAGCAGTAGTATGCCTGAGGCAGCAGTGGAGGTTCTTTATGGGCAGCCAGTTGGGTGCCCTCCACACCCAGGTATAGGTGACTGCGTGAACCCAGGACAGCAGAGAGGCCTGGCTGTTTATTCCTCTGCCATCACCCTAGAAGACATTCTCTGTGAGAGCAGCACTCTCCCAGCCTCTGCTGAGTGCTGGGGAGGCAGCAGGCTCTGTGGAAGGCAGACAATAGTTTGGTGCCAGCAGAGGGAGCTCTAGACTGCCATGAGAGTGGCTGTACTTATAAGGTCTACAGAGGTTCCTACTGCACATAGTCTCTTTACCAAGCAATATCTTTCTGGGAAACACCTAAGTCCCTGTTTGGACTTTCTTCCAGTCTTGCAGCTCTATATTGAGGTGAAACAGCTAGATGTCTAAGTGTCACTATTTTCCATGTACCCCACTCCTCCCTGTATACTTCATTTTCTAGTTGTGGTAACTGTAGATGAAACCACATTTTGAGTGTTAGAAACTCAAACAGTGAATCCTGTTTCCTACCCTAACCTCTGCTTTTTTAGACAAGAAAATTAAAGCACTGTTCAGTATGATAAGCAGGGCCTTATGTGAGGTTGGAAATCTAGTTAACACTTGAGTAGGTATTTATCTTACTCAGTGTTCTATTGCTGTGAAGACACCAAGACTGGCAACTCTTATAAGAAAAGCATTTATGGGCTGGAGAGATGGCTCAGCAGTTAAGAGCATTACCTGCTCTTCCAAAGGTCCTGAGTTCAATTCCCAGCAATCACATGGTGGCTCACAACCATCTGTAATGAAGCCTGGTGCCCTCTTCCGGCCTTCAGGCATACAAACAGAAAGAATATTGTATACATAATAAATAAATAAATATTTGAAAAAAAAAGAAAAAGAAAAGCATTTATTTGGGGCTTGCTTACAGTTTCAGAGATTTAGTCCACTATCATGGCTGGGAGCATGGTGACACACAGGCAGACATGGTGCTACAGAAGTAGCTGAGAGTTCTATGTCCAGAAGAAGACAGCCACTAGGCCTGGCTTGGGCTTTTGAAAACCTCAAAGCCCATTCCCAGTGACACACTTCCTCCAACAAGGCCACACCTCCTAATCCTTTCAAATAGTGCCACTCCCTGGTGACCAAACATTCAAATCTATTAGCCTCTAGGGCCATTCTTATTCAAACCACTACAGTTAAAACTGTTTTCAGAATCCTAGTCTATAGCTCTTAGGCACAGCTGGGCTTAGTCCTGATGATGTGTGGAACCAGATATTCCAGACCAGGATATCACAGGGACCAGGGGACCATTGGCCTTGGTGAGAACCCAACAGAGCCAAAGGAGCAGGTCTACACAGAACACCCAATGGCCTTTGGCCTTTATCTACTGGATGCTTTGCCTCTTGACTCCCATAGCTCCAGTGGCCTAGAGTGTATTAAGCAAAGATACCTTGCCTCTTCCACAGCCTATGGTCCTCTCTGGATTCTTAGTAGTAAGTACAACAGGCCTTGCTGACCATAGGTCAGTGTCTGGGTAGAATGATGATGCTTTCCTCAATCCCCTCCCCAAATGAAGCCATGCATGGGAGTTTGTGCTATGAGAGAAAAGATAGAGGGGGAGAGGCTCCTGCTTTCTCTGCATTGCTGCCCAGATGAGCCATTGCTTGTGTTAGTGAGCACATATACTCAGAACATTCAGGGATGCAGGGTATTCCAGTTCCTTTAACAAGAAGCCTTACATTTCAGAAAAGAAGTGAGTGATGCATCCCTTTGCTTTTCCTACAGTGGAACCTGGTGTGTAACAATGACTGGAAAGGCCCTCTCACCACCTCCTTGTTTTTCGTGGGTGTGCTCTTGGGCTCCTTCATTTCGGGACAGCTCTCAGACAGGTAAGGTGTCTGGTACTGATCAAGGAGTATGTTCCTCTCCTTAACTTCAGCTGATGGTGTTCTCTTAGACCATAGCCATTTGTTTCAGAAGCAGCAGCATCTATGTCTAGCATGGACTTCCAACAACTTCCAAATGGGCCAACCTCTCACGTAATTTCCCAGTTCTTGCTGAGCAGAGAAACCTGAGCTAGCCAAGCCATGCATACCCATGGTCATATGATTGCCATATTCACTTCTACACGTGTATGGTCCCCCTTTTCTGGGAGATTATAGCACTCTCCTATTCCTGAGAAAGGGAGACAGAGGTTGACGCTATCCATGTGTGGATGTGCTGTATTGTACAGCACTAGGCAATACCATGGTGCCCACATCTGTATTCTAAAGATAGGGTTCTTTCTCCCTGAGCAAGGTGAGGGAAAATCGAGATCTCACTGGTCAGTTGGTGGTGTGAGGAGCAGAACTCTGGTGTCCCTTAGCTAAGTGGCCTGTGGTTATGGCACTTACTGTATGACCAGAATAATGATTGTTATTTGTACAATTTCAAAGATTTTATCTAAGTTACATTAATGACTATCAGACATGCATTTTAAAAAATAATTTGATGGAAGGAAAATAAGAGAGATCTTTTTTCTTACACACACACACAACCTCTCTCTCTGCTTTTAGTTTTTGGTGTTTTGTTTTTTCAATACAAGGTTTCTCTGTGGGACTCCTTTTGTAGAGCAGGCTAGCCTTGAACTCACAGAGATCTGTCTGCCTCTGCCTCCTGTGTCCTGGGATTAGGCGTGCACTGCCACACCCAGTTTACAAGAGAGAACTTAAAGGGATCAATTAAAACATTTTCAGTGGTTCTTTCAGAAGATGATAGGGGCTGAGCATAGGACCAAGGCTGGAGAGATGAGAGTGAAATCAGGAAGACTTGCCGACTGGCCACATGTGGGGAGTGCGGACAGAAAAGGCCTCTACCTTCATAGCTAAGACAGAGAACCGCATTTGCAGGGGAGACATTGGATACAATAGGAAGGTATTGAATTTGGGGTGGTTACAAGACCTCTAATTGGAGAGATTCAGTGTGTTGTTGGATGTATAGCTACTCCGTGAGAGGTTCCTGTAGGTGTAATGGCAGAGGAGGGGCAGGAGCAGGCTGAGAGGTTCTTCAGGTAGAAGTGAGGAATTTAAGGGTAGAATGACCACTGAATCTCAAAGGAATTGATTTGATGTCAAAATCAAGGAGGAAGTGCCCAAGTTGAGTGTAGGAACCACGCCAGTTGTGTGCTAGGTTAAATAGATCTTTATGAGCCATCTTAAGAACCTGTGTGCCATGCATGGAACACTATGATCACCTGAGGAAAGGGGAAGTCCCACACTAAAGGGTTTGCTCCCAAACAAACAATGGAAACAAAATTCATAAGCATGCTAGTCATCACCTACAGAGGGGGATGGAGTGTGTTGGAGACCTTCTCTGAAATTTTTGAGGCAGGGAGCTAGGGATGTAGCCCAGTTGGTGAAGTGTTTGGCTAGCATGCATGAAACCCTAGGTTTGATCTACACACCGAATAAACCAGGTGTGATGGTGCACCCCTGTAACTCCAGCACTTAGAAGACAGAGGCAGGAGGATTACGAGTTTAAGGTCATGCTCAGTTACATAGTGACTTACAGGCCAGCCTGGGATACATGACACCCCTCTCTGAGTGTGTGAGTGTGTTTGTGTGTGTGTGTGTGTGGTGTGTGTGTGTGTTGGCTTTTGCACCTGAAATCTCTTTTAAGCAAGCTTGCTCAGCCTGGAAAAGAAAGCACTGAGTGCTGTGTTCTGACTGCGGTCCTCGCCTGCAGCGCCCAGCACTGCCATAGCCTGTTACACAGCCAGAGACGTGCTGGGGCTTGTGAGGACGGCTCTGCACCTCACTACTTCTGAGTACAAGGTTGACAACCAAACCAGATTATGGCCTCAGTTGGTGTTCAGAGGAGCAGCAGTAACTTTTTTTCATTTTTTTTTGTTTTGTTTTGTTTTGTTTTGTTTCCAGACAAGATTTCACTGTGTAGCCCTAGCTGTCCTGGAAATTGCTGTGTAGACCAGGCTCGCCTGCAACTTACAGAGATCCACTTGCCTCTACATCCCAAGTACTGGGATTAAAGGCTTGCACCATACCACTGGGCTTAACAGTAACTTTTTATGTTGGACAAATGTTGATCTTTCTTCCTAACATATTACTAAGTCTTACGTTCAAGTTCAATTAAAATAATCCTATTTCCATAGCTTTTATGTGACAATATCAGGCTATCATTTTGTATTATGAGAGGTTCAACACTGGGAAGAAGTAGATTAATAGTTCCTGGTTTTGTAAATATGTATGCTTGCCATTTTGTTGACCAGCCTTTAAAGTGAGGTCTGTGGGTGGGCGAGATGGCTCTGGGTAATGGTACTTGCCAAGCTCAGCCACCTGATGTCCGTCATAGGGACCCATGTAGTAGAAGGAGGGAACCAACTCCAGCAAGTTGTTCTCTGACTGCCACATGTACTGTGCCACCACCCCATTCAGAAATATAACAAATTAAAAATAAAGTTCAAAATGAGGTTTTCTGGTCTAAGTATGGTTGTGCATGCCTATAATCCAGGCACTAGAGGCTAAGCAGGAAGGCAGACTTTGAGGGTAACCTGAGCTATATGATAAGACTTGGTTTAGCCCATCAAAATCCCAGCAAAATTCTTCAAAGACCTCGAAAGAATGGTACTCAACTTCATTTGGAAAAGCAAAAACCACAAGATAGCCAAAACAATCCAGTACAATAAAAGAACTTCTGGAGGCATCACAATCCCTGACTTCAAACTCTCCTACAGAGCTACAGTACTGAAAACAGCCTGGTACTGGCATAAGAACAGACAGGAGGACCAATGGAACCGAATAGAAGACCTGGATATCAATCCACACATCTTCGAACACCTGATGTTAGATAAAGAAGCAAAAAATATCAAGTGTAAAAAAGAAAACATATTTAACAAGTGATGCTGGCATAACTGGATATCAGCACGTAGAAAAATAAAAATAGATATCTATCACCATGCACAAAACTCAAGTCTAAATGGATCAAAGACCCAACATAAAGCCAGCCACACTGAACCTTATAGAAGAGAAAGTGGGAAGTACACTTGAACACATTGGCACAGGGAATCACTTCCTAAATATAACCCCAGCAGCACAGACACTGAGAGAAACAATTAAATGGGACCTCCTGAAACTGAAAAGCTTCTGTAAAGCAAAGGACATGGTCAACAAGACAAAACGACAGCCTACAGAGTGGAAAAAGATCTTCACTAACTCCATATCAGACAGATGTCTGATCTCCAAAATATACATACAAAGAACTCAAAAAATTGAACACCAAAAGATCACATAATCCAATAAAAAAAATAGAGTAAGACCTAAACAGAACTCTCAACAGAGGAATCTAAAATGGCTGAAAGACACTTAAGGAAATGTTCAACAACCTTAGTCATCAGAGAAATGCAAATCAAAACAACTCTGAGATTCCATCTTACACCTGAAAGAATGCCCAAGATAAAAACACTAATGACAACTTCTGCTGGAGAGGTTGTAGGGAAAAGGGAACACAAGCATTGCTGGTGGGAACACAAGCTGGTACAACCCCTTTGGATGTCAGTGTGGCAATTTCTCAGAAAATTAGGAAACAACCTTCCTCAAGACCCAATAATACCACTTTGGGGTATATATCCAAAGGATGCTCAATTGTGCCACAAAGACATGTGCTCAACCATGTTCATAGCAGCTTTATTTGTCATAGCCAGAACTTGGAAACAACCTAAATGTCCCTTGACTGAAGAATGGATAAGAAAAATGTGGTACATTTACACAATGGAGTACTACACAGCAGAAAAAAATAGCAACAGCTTGAATTTTGAAGGAAAATGGATGGAACTAGAAAACATTATTTTGAGTGAGGTAACCCAGACACAGAAAGACAATTATCATATGTACTCACTCATAGGTAGTTTTTAAACATAAAGCAAAGAAAGCCAGCCTACAAACCACAATCCCAGAGAACTTAGACAACAATACGGACACTAAGAGAGACTTACATAGATATAATCTACATGGGAAGTAGAAAATATAAAGAGACAGGATCTCCTGAGTAAATTGGGAGCATGGGGACCCTGAGGGAGGATTGAAGGGGGGAGAGGAGAAACAGGGAGGGGAGCAAAGAAAAATGTAGAGCTCAATAAATATCAATATAAAAAAAAGACTTGGTTTAAAAAAAAACAAAAGCAAGTTTCTTTTCTTCACAACCTCCAGCTGCCAAATAGTGGTATGCGAGGATTCCCTAGGTTTCTCTCATCCTGAGCAGCCTTTGGAAGGAAAGGGGTAGAGTTTGTACTAGTCTGCCTTGTACCTGTGGCATGCCCTCCTTACAGAACAGTGCACAAATGGGAGTCTCCTTGACCAGAATTTCTTAATTTCACCTTTAATGGCATTTTTGAACAATTTAATTTTGTTGCTGTGGGGCATTTTAGAATATTTAGCAATATCTCTGGCTTCATCCAATAGATACCAATTACACCTCTGCCTGGATTATGATAGCCCAAAGATAAACACCTAAAACTGTTCTACTGAAGAAAAGTAGCAAACCCTCTTTCATAGCCACAAAGCCTTATACAGTTTTAGTTCAATCCCTCCACCAATTTCTGCTGGGCAATTCATACCTGCCACTCAAGCTTTGGGTTCAGCATACCCACCAACCCCACTCCCCACCTAATGCTTTTTCTTCTCAGCAGGTGGCTCAATGTGGCAATTTCCATTACCTCAATTCCTAGACTTCCTTCATAGCACCAATGAGAAATTCATGAATGGAAAGTGTATCATAAGATTAATGATCTCTCCCTCTAGACCAGTGGTTCTCAACATGGGTTTGTGACCTCTTTGGTGATCAAACAGTCATTTAACAGGGGTCACGTATCAGATATTCTAATACTAGATATTTATGTTATGATTCATAATAGTGACAAAATTCCCATTATGAAGTAGCAACAAAAATAATTTTATGGTTGAGGGTCACCACAACATGAAAAACTATTGAAGCGTATCAGCATTAGGAATGTTGGGAAGCATTGCCTAGGCTGAATGCTCCCCCTCTACCAGCAGTTTCTTTTCCTTTGGATCTCGTCAGTGCCCTATTGTCAGAGAGATCATCTCAAGATACCCAATCCCTGCCCTTAGAGTCTGAGTTCCTTTGTTGTGTCTCCGTGGACCTGGGGCCATTCCTTTTATGCCCTTGTCTCAGTGTGTAATGGTGTGTCTGGTAGCATGGTTGATTAAAGTGTGATTGATATTGTCTCACCAATCAGACAGTAGCTTCTTGAGGGCAGAGGTGGCATTCTTTTAAAGCAGAAATATTCCCAGTCCTAATATAAGAAAGTAAGCATTCATTGAATGCACATGGTATGAGCCAGCTCAGAACAGATTCAAGCAGAATCTGCTGCTTTCCCCAGATTGACTTGTTCCTTCCTTTTTTGAACCCACTTTAGCAGCAATAAACCAACAAACACATGTGTTTGTTTATTTGGTTGGTTTCAGGTTTTTGTTTTGTTTTGTTTTGTTTTGTTCTTGTTTTTTTGTTTTGTTTTGTTTTGTTTTTTCAAGAGAGGGTTTCTCTGTGTAGCCCTAGCTGTCCTAGAACTTGATTTTGTAGACCAGGCCTCAACTCACAGAGATCCGCCTGTCTCTGCCTCCTAATTACTGGCCTTAAAGGTGTGTGCCACCACCACCTGGCTACAAGTTTGTTTTTTAAAGTAAGATACAGAGAGTGTCATAGAATAATTGTGTGGCTTGATGAATTATTCCAGGAAGTAAGCCGAAAGGTTTTGCATTTGTAGATCAAGGTGGGAAGTAATTGAGGTAGATTGTTCTTTTGGAGTAGGAGATTTATTAAAGTAGTTATTAACATGGCAGAAATTTGGAAAAGAGTTCAGGCCCGCGTGCATAGTGGCAGTCTCTTCTACACTTTTCATAGCAAGGGGTCTGGGAAGGAGATTGAAAAAAATCCGTTTTAGCCCGGTGCTTGGGAGGCAGAGGCGGGCAGATCTCCAAGTTTGAGGCCAGCCTGGTCTACAAAGTGAGTTCCATGACAACCGGGCTACTTAGAGAAACATTCTCAAAAAAAAAAAAAAAAAAAAAAGGAAAAGAAAGAAAAAAAGAAAAGTTTCCTTTTTAGCTCATAGTTGACTGTTGCTGGGAATAATCAGAATGTGGGCAAGGGATCAACATCTCCCTTAAAGGGTCATGACTGGGGGAATCTTTAAGGATGGGGAGGGTGAGAACCAAGAAAAACAAGTTTACTTTAGTTCTGGAAGCCAAATTACTTTAGATTCTGTCATTGTCACAGTTCAACCACAATGGAGTGGCCTAACAACTACCAGCAAGTCAAGCAGTAGAACTTTGTGCCTCAGAAGCCCATCCAGTGTCTGCCCCACCCAAGTTAGCACCCATGAGTAACCACTTCCAGGCCTGGAGACGCACTCAGCAGTGAGTGCTCACTGCTCTTGCAGAGGCCCCGAGTTCCATTCCCAGTTCCCACATTAGGCAGCTCCCAGCTGTCTCCAGCTCCAGCTCCATCTGTGGGGGATCTCATTTTCTGGTCTCTATGAGCACCTGTACTGACACATGTATGTATCCCCTACCCCACAAACATATATGTACACATTATTCAAAACAAAAATCTGCAAAAAAGCTTCCATTGAATAAGGTTATAGAAGAACCACTTCTATGTAAACAGCTGGGTGCTTTGCTTTATAATCCCAGGGATGGAAAAGCAGGAGCAGGAGCTTTTTTTCCAGCCACCCTAAGCTAATGGGTGAGTTCTAGATGCCAGTGAGAAACCCTGTCTTAAAATGAGGCGGACAGCTCTGAATAATGACAATGAGATTGACCTCCGGTCTCTACATGCATATACATACACACATGTGTACATGAAAACACATACACACACATACACATAATCACACGTATGCATATGATACTCAGTATAACTACAACACAGTAGGCAGATGGACACCTGCAAACCTGAGAAAGCTTTGTTTCAGGTGTATCCAAGGGTGTTTCCCACAGTGTGAGAGTCTACATGGACTGAGGAGAAGGTCCTCCATGCAGACAGTGTGGGTGAATGTATTCTCCAAAAAGAACCATGACCAAAAGAAAACAGAAGCATGCTAATCTAAGAAAGACAGCAGTCTGCACTGTAGATAATGATGCAAGTCTGCTGCTCCTCTGACCGCCTTCATGCAGTTCCCCGTAATCTGTCCCTGTAATAAACGGTTTGTATGTTGGGTTGTTTCTGTAGTTGTTTTTTTTTCATTTGTGCTGGAAGTTGAATCCAGGTCCTGGTGCTTGCTAGGCATGCCCTCTGCCACTGAACTATGCTCATCTCCTCCCATTATTTTGAATTACAAATAGCATTTTCTACAATTCATTATGCTACATATTTCATATTTGCATCATTTCCAATTCCTGGGATTTAGATGGTATTTTCATTTTGTTTATTTCAGGAAAATTTGGTTCCATGAAGATACATTATTCCAGCATTGATTTTGTGCTGATCTGTTGAAACTTCTTCTTTAAATGAAGAGATGTACTTTTTGTACATCTGCACTTAGGAAAGATAAAAATTTTTCCATATCTCAGCTCCTTGGGTGACCCATGCAGGGTTTTTTGTTTGAGGGTTTTTTTTTTTTGTTTGTTTGTTTGTTTGTTTGTCTCATCAAGAGTTAGACTGGGGACTGGAGAGGCAATTCAGACATTGAGAGTACTGGCTGGTCTTCTAGAGGAATTGGGTTTGATTCCCAGAACCCACATAGAGCCCACAAGCATCTGTAACTCCAGTCCCAAGGTATCTGGCACTTTCTTCTATCCTCTGGCACCAGGCATACACGCGGCACACAGACACACATGCAAGTAAAAATACCTATACATACAAAATAAAGTTAGTTTTTCCAAAAAAAAAGTCTGTTTTTAGAATTTTGAAATTTTAGATCTTTCAGAGTTTCAGCATTCAAGATTATGGAGTGCAGGATTTTTGTCTTTCAATTTTAGTGCTCAAACTCCTTTTTTGTGTGATTTCTTTGGGGGAGGATAGTTTTTTCTCAAAAATAATTTTCTTTAAACCCTGTCTCAAAAAAAAATGTGTTCTTATTCTGTAACCTTGGCTGGCTTAGAACCATACAGATCCACATGCCTTTTCTCTCAAATGTCTTGAGTACTAGGATTGAAGGCATTTGCCACCACACCAGGCCCCTAATGTACACCCTTAAATACAAATTTTGCCTTGTCCATTTGCAAACTTTAGTATATCTTAGGGCTGTAGAGACAGCCAAGCATTTAAGTGCATTGACTGTTCTTCCAAAGGACATGGATTCAAGTCCCAGCCCACATATGGCAGCTTACAACCATCTGTAACTCTAGACCCAGGAGATCTGATACCCTCTTCTGACCTCTACCTGTACTCGGGATGCATGTACATCAGTCCCCAGGCACACACACATGCACATAGAATAATAAAATTACATTTGAATTGAGTATATCCTCTAGTCTACTTTATTCTGTTTTTTCCCTTTATCCTTTTCTTTGCCATGAGGTTTATCTATTGAAGAGCCATGAGCAGTTCCATTGTAGAATTACCCTGTCTAGGTCTGAGTGATCGTATATTCCCTAAGCCTCTTCCTTTGTCTTCTGCTTTATTTGCAGATAGGCAGCTACATTCAGAGACTTGGATCAGGGTCAGTCCCTCTGGCAGGATTATAGGACAGCATCATGAGGTTGTCAGTCATTCTCACATAGTACCCATGTCACTTCACGGCACTTTTTTTCTCTTTGTTTACAGCATTTTTATAAACAATTCTCCACCCACCACCACCTTTTTCTGGTTATTCATATCACAGACAAAGGGAAGTCAGGATAAATTATCAGTCTTCTTTTACCATGAATTACAACTTTTCTTTCTTTAAGATTCATTATAATGACATGAATTTTTTTTTTTTTTTTTTTTTGATTTTTCGAGACAGGGTTTCTCTGTAGCTCTTGGTTCCTGTCCTTCCTGGAACTAGCTCTTCTAGACCAGGCTGGCCTCGAACTCACAGAGATCCGCCTGCCTCTGCCTCCCGAGTGCTGGGATTAAAGGCATGCGCCACCACCGCCCGGCAATGACATGAATTTAAACAAATGCGTTTCCATCCCCTGCAGTCATTAGCATCATTGTGGTGCTGCCATTGGAGCAGCCTGAGTGTCCAGGCTACAAATTCATCCTGAAAAGTGTGGAATTCAATGACAGCATGGAGACTGAGAGGGTGGGACCACTCTGGTACCAATCCTTGTGACAGGAGAAAGCCCCTCTCAGTGGATCCAGTTGCTGCTGCCTCTCCCAACTGCTTCTCTGTGACCTTCCTCTCCTCCCCAGGTTTGGTCGGAAGAATGTGCTGTTTTTGACCATGGCCATGCAGACTGGCTTCAGCTTCCTGCAGGTTTTCTCTGTGAACTTCGAGATGTTTACTGTGCTCTTTGTCCTTGTTGGCATGGGTCAGATCTCCAACTACGTGGCAGCATTTGTCCTGGGTATGGACATCAGGTTGGAGTTGAGTACTTGATACTGTGTTTCACTTTACTGGAGACAAGTTGTTATGTCCCTCAGGGAAAACTGGCTAGGATTTGCAAGTAAATAAACCAAGCTTACCTGCTGGGAAATTGAGCCTGACAATGGTTTCTGACTTATGATGTCCAGTTCTCTTCTGGCCTCTGACTTGTGGCCCCTGGGCCTTATTAGTACTTAAGCCATTAACTAGGATTCACCACGGGGCATCCATTCTTAAAGACTTGCAAGGCAAGGGCCTAGGTAGCTAAGGAAAGGAGGCAAAGCAGCATGGGGGCGGGGCGGGGGGCATGAAGGACAAGCTCCCCAGGAAAGGGAGATGCCAAAGAGCATTGGTGGCTGTCAGTGTCTGCCAAGGACAGTGAGCTGAGAGGTCCAGTTAAGGTTCTGTCAGAGTCCACCCTTCAAGGCTCTGACTCAGACAAGCCACCTTGTTCCCACTGAAAAGCTTCTGGTCTCCCTGTTTGGAAGAGCCTTGCTGAAGCAGTCAGATCACTGGGTTCCTTAGGCTGTATTGTGGAAAGCATTATTACTTTCTTTTCACATTTCCTAGAACAGCCTATTTTCCTCGAAGGATAATAGTTAGCATGTGTGGCTGGGGATGATGATGTTGTTTTCATGAGAGCACTGTTGCCCAGGGACCTCAGAGAAACACCCAGGAGCAAAATCAAAGCAGACTTAGTTCAGATGCAACCCTTCCCACGGCCTCAGAACACAGCTAACTCTGGCTCCCTCCTTGTCTCTGCGCTGAAAATGATACCACAGAAGAGTCATAAGAAAATAACCCCAATTAATGATTAACTTTACTCCTCCCTTGTTTTGAACAGGAACAGAAATTCTCTCCAAGTCAATTCGAATTATATTCGCCACCTTAGGAGTGTGCATATTTTATGCATTTGGCTACATGGTGCTGCCTCTTTTTGCATACTTCATCAGAGACTGGCGGATGCTGCTGCTGGCACTCACTGTGCCAGGGGTGTTGTGTGGGCTTCTCTGGTGGTAAGTGTGGCCCCGCCCCTTGGGCCGACTGCCTTTGGGGAGGCTTCTGTCTCATGTGCAGTAGAGGGCAGCAGTAGTTCCCAAACCCCAATTGTAGATCCCAGAAAAAAGGTAGTGAATATTATTTATAAATCAGGTCAGAAAGTCTCTCCATACTCAGAAAAGCCTGCTTGTCCTGTGTCCTGTTCTAGGCTGAACTAAGAATTTGCTGCATGCAGATAGGGACCAACCTAACCTCTGGGGAATTCTCAGATCCTGGTACAAGACAGCAAGACCTGGGCTGTAGATGCTTGATGCTGAGGCTCCAGGCATGGGTGTCGGGAGGTAAAGAAAGGGAGAGCTTCAGAAGTGAGCTTCCTTGAGTGGCTCTGCAGAGGAATGCAGGCTCCAGCTACACTTCCAACAGAGGGGCATTGATCAGGCAGAGCATAGGCCTCAGAAATAAGCCATGGAACTTGACAGAGGAACCAGGCAGGAATCACTCCTTCCACTAGATCGGACTAAGGTGAGATCCTCATCCATGTACAGTGGTGAGCACCCTGGAGAATAGTGGGAGAAGAAATAGTGCATTATGGCTCCTGATTATGACAGAGGAGAGAGGGCTGCCTGGGGACAAGGAAAATATCCAGTAAGACTCCAGCCTTGATACCCATGCTGTTTTGTGGAAAGAGACTGACGAGTCCAAATCAGAGGTGGAGTGAGGAAGAAATGATGTCAAGTGATCGCTGCAAGTTTCTGTGGATGTTGGGGACAGAGTAGAAGATGGCAGGATCTGGCTGTGCCTAACTCTCAGCACCAGGAGCCCATCCTGTGCTTGTCTCCTTAAAGCCCACAAGGGGGCAGCACTGCTGCAGACGGGCAGGTGCCAGCCTGAGTGGAGATCACCTTGGGATGTGCAGGATGCTTGAGTTTTCCTCACTATAGTCAGTGTTCAGCAGAACTCATAGCTTAGGGAGTGCTGGGCCATCTCTGTTTCTGGTTTATGAAAACACCTGATACCCCACACACTCCCTCTGCACCTGAAACCTCATTTCCCGTCTCTAGTTAAGCATGCCCAGCCTCTGGAAAAGCAAGCGAACAGGAGGCATCACTAGAATGCACTTGTACTTTCAGGTTTATTCCTGAGTCCCCCCGATGGCTCATCTCTCAAGGCCGAATTAAAGAGGCAGAGGTGATCATCCGCAGAGCTGCCAAAATCAATGGAATTGTTGCACCTTCCCCTATCTTTGATCCAAATGAGGTAAATTTGTGTGGAATGTGGTGGGGAGACTCACACTGGTCATTTTAGGTCAGCACCATACAGCACAGCTCATGGGAGCTCAGCCCTTACTCTACCCAAACCCCAGCCTTCCCTAGAGCAAGGTCTGTTGAAATGCAGAAGTTAAAGGCATAGAGAGATGATTCAGTCTGTAAAGAGTCTGCCACATAAGTATGAGGACCTCGGTTCAGATCCCAGCCACCAACCAAAAAGCCAGGCATGGCAGAGTGTACCTGTAATCCCAACACTGGGGAAACGGGGACAGAAGGATCCCAGGGACTTAGTCAGGACTGGCTAGTCCAGCCAGCTAACCAGTCAAGGAGAGATCCTGTCCCTAGTGTAAGGTAGAAAAGTGATTGAGGATGACACCCTAAGTCAACCTCTAGCCTACACACACACACACTCACACACACACTCATACACACACACACACACATTCCTGTGGTCCATATACATGTACACCCATGAACATGTGGTGAACATGTGTACACACAAGCCTCAGAGGATGAGGAGTGGGGTCTAGCTACCTAATTCTTCTCCATGGACGTCCCCCCCGCCATGCTTCCTTTACTTCTTTCCAAGAATCATATTTTTTTAACCATTTCTTTTTCTTCCCTTTTTTTCTAAGAGTCTCACTGTGTAACCCTAGCTAATCTAGAAATCTCTGTGTAGACTAGGCTGGCCTCAAACTCACAAAGATCTAACTGTCTCTGCCTCCCAAGTTTTGCGATGAAAGGGACATGCTGCTGTAGCTAGCTTAATTATTACTTTTAACAGTAAAGACCTTTCATGGGAAATAGGCTTTTATCAACTTCAGCGTTTCTGGATGTCTTTGTTTTTTATGCCTCAGGGGCTGCCATCTGAAGATATTGGAACACTGTTAGATTTGCACTCACAGTATTCTGTCTCTTCTCACTCTCAGTTACCCATCGTCCAGGAGCCAGATTCTTTCTGATGACCACCTCTTCCCTGTTCTTAAGTACTCTGAGTAATTTTTTTGGTTTTGCATGGTTCCTCGTTCTTAATTCTTGTTCCATTTCCTGCCTTCTTTATAGCAGGCAGTTTCTTCAGATTCATGATAGGTACTGTAGATGTTGACAGACATGGGACTTGGTATGTTTCTGGTTTGATAAGACAAGGGACTGGCTGTAGGACTGCTGTCCATAGCAATGCTGAAGGGTGAGCCGCAGGCATGTTTGAGATGCTCTGGGTTCACAATGAAGACTTGGGGCTTTTGAGAGAGGAAGCAGTTGTTATAAGCAACTGAGAGGCTGTTGACCACCAACAGCCCTGCTGACGTCTCCCTTAAGTGGTGGCCCGGCAGCGGCAGTCCCTCAGCATGCTTTAGAAGGCCTCTGAAGCACAGAAGTCAGGGCTGAGGGCATTTTAAGTGAGCTGCTTTGGTAGCATTTAAGTAAGAGGTCAGTCTAGGTGAACCCTCTAGCCTCATTGGCATCACTGAGGAAACTGGACTGTTTCAGGATTTCTTTGAGCCTCAAGTTGACCTTTCACTGAACTGCTGAGTTTGTAAAATCAAGCTAGGTTAGCTAAGAAAGAGCATCAGTGTGTTTAGACACGTGGTTAGTCATGGCTTTGGCTCTGCAGAATCTCATAGGAAGTTACTCTGGGTTAAGGGTGGGTCAGTTTTCCTGTTTTCAATTTGAATATTTTTTTCTCCTGGAAGTAGACCAATAACAACACAGTATGAGGACTCAAAACATTCATTCCACTTAAATATCAGTTTAGTAAAAATACAGTCATATTTTTCTTTGACTGAGATAACAGGGAGTCAGCCTTGCATAGGAAACCTTAAAGGCCTCCCTGAGAGGCAGCAGTGAGCGTGATGGGCAGGGTAATCCAGTGAGGTGGCTGTCACCTTGCACCTCTGCCTTTGCTGTGCTCCTCTCTTTTTCAAAACCCCATTCTCTTTTATTCCAGTTTATCATTGACTAAGCCTACGGGGGCCTTGGACATCTACCTTGAGTCACTGTGCTTCTGTCTTTTCGAAGAGCCTTAGGATAGGATGCTCCTCACTCTTGAGAAGTAGATGGTGTAAATGATGGGTCCCAAGTCTCCCAACTTTTTCTCCTTCCTATACCATTAACTGTATTCTTCCTGCAGTTACAAGACCTAAATACCAAGACACCTCAGTCACACCACATTTATGATCTGATCCGAACCCGGAATATCAGGATCCTCACCATCATGTCCATAATCCTGTGGTGCGTAAGTGAGACCTGCCTGAGCCTTCCCCACTCTCAGGACTCTTTGTCTATAGGCATGCTCAGACCGAAGCTGAAACCTCTGTCCTCGCATGATGCAAGGTTGTCCTTGTGATGGATGGCAGCCACAGGGACATAACAGTTCTTTTGTGGTGGAAGCCCAGGAAAGGAGAAAGTCATCATAGAGGCTCTAAGGATCTAGGGATTCCAGAAGGGAATCCCACAGGTCCTTGCTTAGCTGTTCCTATCCCCTCTCCCCTCCCTCAGTAGATTCTGTGTGGTAAATAGGCAGGAAGAGACTGTCAGCAACTCTGCTACGCTCATGGAGACAGAGGGAGCTCCCCTACAGTGGGGCCACGGTGTTTGTCATTTGCACATGCACCCTGCACATCCCCATGCCTGGCTGTTTCCTCTTAAAAGTGTTCTCTGTTGATGACCCACACCCTGGCTGGGACAGTTGTGGGTTTGAAGAAGGGTCTCAGTGAGGTTCCAGGGGCTGCTAAGAGCTTTCTGGAAACATGAAAGTGGGATATGGCCCTTCTGGGATGTTCATAGACTGTCCTAAAGTCAAGACCATGGCCTGGATGTTTCCTGCAGGTTTCTTTTGACAAGGTGTTACAGTTATTGGAAGGAATCTTTAAATTACCAGGGAGAAGTACAAGGCTGAGTGCCGGCATAGCTCCTGCCAACCACTTGGGATATCAGAGATCCTCGAATATACTGAATGAGTGTGATGAGATAGTGAGGAGGGGAGACTTCACCGCAGAGACCTTACTGATGGACTCAGCCAGCTTTGGACCAGTAAACTAGTTTGCTTCTTAGTTTGGGGTAAGGTTGGTCTTTGAGTCACCCATTTCCAAGGAATTGTCCTCGATGCCTCAAAGGCATCCTAAATCCATGGAGACTGTACCTCAGCATTCCAGCCTGAGACCTCTCACCTACTCTGAATTGCTCACACTCTAATCATGCTCTAAAGTTTCCTGGGGCATATGAGTCTTTCTTTACCGTGCCAACTATGTTCTCAGCCTGTACATGAGTCAAAGACAGTCTGGTGCCAAAGAGTACAGCTCATCAACAGAGAAACCTATTGGGATCAGAGCCAGACACGGGAGTGGTGTAAATGAGTGACAGTGAGGCCTCACCTTTGGGAGCTCCCTGTTCCAGAGAACAGTGGGGTTGCTGTCAGCCTCTTCCTGGCAGACTACAGATAGTCTGTTAAGGGCCTTCTTCTCCACGTCTGTCACCCCTTACCCAGTCCGTTGCTCATTCTCTAGGTCCTCGTACATTTGCTGTGTTTGGAGAAGCATGTAGAGCAGGGAATTGGCGTTTCACTCCAGAGTAGGATTTTAATGTTGAAATACAGGTTGGAACCTTTCCCCTGATGATGAAGTCAATGTGAATCATGTAAGCTCTTTTGATGAGACACATTTTTATGGAATGTTCTGAAGGTGTACCAACAAAAGATTTACACTGGTCTCTGGGGCTAGGGAAAGTTAACTTGCTAGGAAGTAAGGCACAAGGTGAAATCTACTACTACCCTCCTATTCCCTGCATCAGGAACAGTTCAGAACTTGTCAAGATGAATTTTTTTCAACATATATGGATCTGGAGAGGTGGGTGCCACTTCTCCAGCTCTCTTCTGTACCTGTTGCAGGCTGACCATATCAGTGGGCTATTTCGGACTTTCTCTTGACACTCCTAACTTGCATGGAAACATCTATATGAACAGCTTCCTTTCGGCAGCTGTTGAAGTCCCAGCTTATGTGTTGGCCTGGTTGTTGCTGCAGTACTTGCCCCGGAGATATTCCATCTCTGCTGCCCTCTTCCTGGGTGGCGGTGTACTTCTCTTCATGCAGCTGGTGCCCTCAGGTATGGATGGTGTTTATTTGCAGACCTGCGTTTTCCTTATGTCACTTGCTTTGAACCAGGCTGTTTACAAAAAGAATGCAGTCAGGTCCACCACATATATGCCTCATGAATGCATTGCTGTCTTAAAAATCAAGAGATGACACTTCACAAAAAACAGGAGGGGGTCCTTCATGGCATGGGCTGTGTACAGTGTGAAGAAAGCATTGGGCTTGTTGGTTCATTATGCCCTAGACCCAAATTAACATGTTCATATCTGCTTTCCTCAGAACAAAAAGGAAGAAGGAAAGCCATCCTACTAGTCTGTCTTATTTATTTATTCAAGCAGTAGGAGGTCTTGATGGAGTCTCTTTCTAGTAGAGAAGAAACAAGTTAATAAATGCTTGTTAATCTTAAAACGTTGTTACCTTCAGTGTAGAAAGAAAGGGAAATGGAGCTCTAAAGAGAAGTCATGAACAAGAGGTATTCAGCGGAATTTAAATGGGGTAATAGAACACCATAAGAAAGTCAGTGAGACCATTCCAGGAAGATGAGACAGAAAAAGAAAGCTAGGCAAGATGGCTCACACCTGTAATCCCAGCACTTAGGAGGTGGGTGCAGGAGAATTAGATGGTCAAGCTCATCCTTGACTGTCTGGGGAGTCTGAAGCCAACCTAAGTTACATGAGACCCTATTTATAAATAAATAAATATAAACAATGCTCTGGCAGGAGGTGAGCCCAGTGTGTTTCAGGGTAGCAAATGACCTAGTAATCCATAAAAAGATAGAGAGGAAAGGTCTTGGAGGCTTTGGAAAAGACTGTGCTGGTAAAACTGCCTTGTTATCCCACTAATAGACAGGAGGAACCCTTTCTGACAACCTGGGGAACAGATGACAAGCCTTATTTGTTGTCCATCGCTTGCCACAATCTTTGATGCCCCTGTGGCTTTGGGGACCTGTGGTGGTAACTTTGAGGCTGTACAAGGGGCAACCCGGTATGTGGCAGAAGGAACCTGGGAGTGACTGCAGTGCCCTCACCTGAGCTCAGAGTGACCTGTGGGTCACTGGTTGTGCTCATGAGACAGTAAAGTCAATTGGAAGATCATCCTTAACTTCAGATGGCTTATAGATATTTTCAATGACTTTATTATACTTATTTATTGGAAGCAGGGAGACATGCTTCCCAGCACACATGTAAAGGTCAGAGGAGAGCTTGCAGGAAGTGGGAAGAGTCAGTTCTCCTCTTGTACTGTGTGGGTCCTAAGAATCACAAGTCCTCAGGCTTGGCTGAAAATGCCCTTACCCACTGAGTAACCTCAAAGCCCAGATCTGTGAACTTGTTGAGTAGACTGCAAGCATGAACTGAGCTAGAGCTGGACTCCCACATGCATATGCAAGTCCTGGTTAATTCCACGGTGCCCTCAGTGTGAATTTCTGCGGAAGCAGCTCATCCCTAACACAGGAAGACTTCTGGAAGGCAGGCAGATTGGGATGAGGGGCACATACTGTCTGGGCCTCTAGGTTGAGGAACACATTTACCCTCATATAGCTAAAGTGCCCAGTCTCTTTGTAGGAATCCCCTTAGAAAGAAATCTAAGCCATAGTGTTTTCTCCCAATAGGAAGATATAGAAATTGCCCAACTCTCTCCACCCTGAGTCAGGGAGAAAGTAAGTTCATTCTAGGCTAAAAAGGAAGAGAACTCCTCCAGGGCAACCCTTACACACTGGTCCCTCTTGCCTTTGCTATCATTCCTTTGTCTCTCCAGACTTAATTTATTTGTCTACTACCCTGGTGATGGTGGGCAAGTTTGGAATCACCTCTGCCTATTCCATGGTCTACGTGTACACAGCTGAGCTGTACCCCACTGTGGTCAGAAACATGGGTGTGGGGGTCAGCTCCACAGCATCCCGCCTTGGCAGCATCCTGTCTCCCTACTTTGTTTACCTTGGTAAGTACCATGGAGCACTGGAGCGATGGATGGGACAAAAGCTCTAAGTACCTTATATGTGAGCTGGACACAAGCACCTATAATTAGCAGGATGCATCCGTTCTGGGACCCTGGGTGGAGAAGGTGCTTTCCAAGTGTAGTAGGGAGAAGGCACCCATTTCAAATGGAAGATAGCTCATAGACCAGCTAGATGGGATTGAGAGAGTCTTGGTGTGTCTTTTTCGATCTCCCCAGACCCTCCATCACCAACTAGATTTCTTCATCCTAAGAAATTCTTTAGGGAGCCAGTTTACTTCACTAGAGGAATTTCTTCTTGGAGTTAGGAACATGGAGAGAAACCTGTCCATCCAAGAGGTCTGAGCGATGGACTGACAGTTGCCGTAGCTTAGAACACTTCATTTCTTCAGTGTGTATGTTGAGATCAGAGGACAATTTAGGGAAGTCTTAAAATAGTTCTTTATTTGAAGCATGTGGATCCTGGAGATCAAACTCAGGCCACCAAGCTTAGCAGAAAGTATTTTTACAAGCTGAGCCATTTCCCTGGCTCCATTTCACTTTCAAGATCGTGGCTCACTAAGTTGTGTGAGCTGTACTTGGACTTGCTCTGTGGCCCCAGCAGCCCTTGAACTTTATCTCCTCTTGCTTTGGCCTCCCAGTAGGTGGCACACAGGCCTTCATTGTCACACATGACAGGATGTTTATGCCCTGTGAAGATCTACCTTCTGACATTATATAGCAGGACTCCTTCCTGGACGCTGCTGCTCCTCTGTACATCCCTAGCTCTGGGGAGGACCTGCCAGTGTCCTGAGAGTAGCAGGTACTCTGAAGGCCTGGTACATGGCTCTAAAGGGCTGTGGCCCCTTGTCTAACTGGCATGCAAATCAAACTGGGACATATCTGCACAGGTGGAAAGTTGCTCCTGTCCTAGACAAGTACCTTGTGTTCCTTGGGAACCCTGCAGCATGGTGACTCTGCTTCCCTGTACCTCTCACTTGTCCATTGTGGACACTGCTGGACCTCTGGGCACATCTGTGCCAGGACTGGGTTCTGAGACTCTCTAGATGCCAGCCTTCACTCTAGCAGTCTAGGCTTTGGGAAACACTGAGACCAATAGTAAGGTGAGTCCTATATAAAGCCCCGAGGAAATAGAGGGTCAGAATGAAACCAGTGTCACTGTAACCTGGGTCCTCTGCTTGACCACAGGTGCCTATGACCGCTTCCTCCCTTACATCCTTATGGGAAGTCTGACCATCCTTACAGCTATCCTCACCTTGTTCTTCCCAGAGAGCTTTGGTGTCCCTCTCCCAGATACCATCGACCAGATGCTAAGGGTCAAAGGGTAAGATACTTTCCCCCTAGAACTATGGATGCATTCGTCTGGGCCTGACCAGATCTTCGAGGTGTGCTCCTCAAACTAGTGCTCCCTGCACACTGTCTCACAAATGCTGGACTACTTTAACCATGGTGCTGTAAGGGCAAGGGCCTGATCCTGTGTGAACATGTGTCCACGTGCATGACCATAAAAGCAGCCACTCTAGTTTAGTGCAAAGACTACGGAAAACTTCAGAATCTGACATGTCTTTGGTTTTTCTCCACATATGGCTTGTTTGTTTTGAGACTGATAGGTATTTTTATAAGATCTGTAAGTAACATTGCTTTCCTTGTATTAATAGAATAAAACAATGGCAAGCCCAAAGCCAGACAAGGATGCTAAAAGATGGTGAAGAAAGCCCAACAGTCCTAAAAAGCACAGCCTTTTAACACTCCTCCAGAAGGTGAAAAACTAAATAGACAGCCTTGTGTTGTCAGAAACGCTGTCAATGGGCGAGGAGTTTTCGGTTCTGTTGGGTGCAGCTGTCCAGAGAGCCACCTTCCTCCAGGGACACCAAGGATAATTGCAGACAGCTTGCCCATCCCATTCTAGTGGTGGACTTGGCCCTTCCAAAGAAGTCAATGAGTCTCTTGAATCAGTGGGACTTGGAAGACTATGCAAAACTTTGTAAGATGGGTAAGGTTGCACAGATAGAGATGCAGGTCCATTTTTCCCTCCTCTCCCTAACTGACAGACTCACAGGAAAAGGAATAGGTGTTGCTAGGTGACAGTGTGCTTGGTTAGGATGCACAAGCCCCTGAGTTCCATAAGAAGAACCAGAAGGAAACAAAACTTCTTCAGAAAATAAATGATTCCATGAGGAGTTTGATTTCTCATCTTTCCTAAGTTACAAAACTCCTTACTGTGATTGCTTTAACTCACAACAGGAGAACACAAGACCTAGGGCACCCTAGAAGGAATGAAGGTGGTCAGCAGTGTGTGGGCGGTGACTGCTCAGTCCCACAGCCAGCTGTGCTGTGTATGTCTGGTCAGAGTCCTGGGCTTGTCCGGGCCATGAGAAATCCACTGTTGAGGCCACGGCTTGGCTTCCACTGCTGTGTAAATCAGAATCCCTGGCTACCAGACGCTTACCTGTGCCTTGAAGGGCATGTATGGGGGACAGAGTGCCCCTTCCTTCTCTCAGCACTGTCATGGGATTGTTGTGTTTGTCATCTGTTGTTGTGTCTCAGGTTATTCACCCTTCAGCAGAGACTTGGGAGCAGTGTTTCTCAGCTCTGCATTACCCTGGCTGGTGTACAGTTGCCGCCATGGAAGTGCAGTTGCGCCTCCCAGCCTTAGCCACTGTCACCGCTCTGAGTGCCCAAACAATAACACTACGCTTGTTCCTTTTACGATGTATAATCATGGGGAAATTCAAGAAAGAAATGTAAGTTGTGTTGACAGTCTCTCAGAGTTGCTGGCTGCAGCCGTGTAACATCGGCGGGTGTTTTGTGTTAGTGTGATTGTCTCTATTGATTATGTTGCCATGGTACTCCTAACGCACTCACTTCACCTACTTTTTAAAAAAGAATGTGTTTTATGAAACTACTGAGTGCCTTAGGCAATGAAATGGTTTTAATAAACAATGATTTTTTTAAATAATAGCAACTGACTATAATCTTTATTCCTAGTATTTGATGGGCCCTTCTCAAACCAGCATGTAACTCTTCTGTAGGCTAACTGTAACAGTGTTCAAGGTTAAGATTTAACTAGTACTATGCTATATAGTAGGCATCTACCCAATATTGACCATGATTTGCACCAGCCTGGTACACTCAGCCTGCGTCTCCCTGGAAACAGCCTGAGCTCAGAGCTTCTGTACAGTTCTGTACATACCTGGAGCAGGAATGCAGAACAGGGAAGGAGGGAGGCCCAGTCCTAGGATGCTTACTGTGTTGGGCAGCACCTAAGAAAGAAACTGCAGGGTCCTGGGTCTCTGAGGAAGCCTGGGAGATGCATCTCAAAACCGTCTTGCAGCACGGAGAAAAGTGGGGAGCATTTGCCTCATCACCCATTTAAAAAGACAACACTGGGGTCTCTGTTTCCTATACACACAAAGATCCTGTCCCTTGGATGGAATGCATGAAGCTGAACACTGCTGACCCAAATGTAGCCCTTCAGGCTGCACCTCATCAAAGCTGCCCAAAGCCTGCTTGAACTGGCCTTGGAGCTCCTGGGTAAGGGGTAGAGCAGAGAGCACTGGGCTGGAGTGGTGTACAAGACACACATGTTGATGACCAGTGTTTGCCAGGGTGATCTGTGCTGGAAAATACGATGGGACCTAAGTCCAAAGCTCAGCTGTTGCTTGGACAACTGAAGGCCGTGTCACATGACAAGCAGGGGCTTCTGGCTCAGGAGTAATACAGAGCAGCATATCTGGAAGATTCACTTTTCTCCCCTCAAACCAGGTCCTGAGCTGTCTTTCCAATGGCATGCCTTCTCAGGAACCCCAGATTATAACTGCACTTCTCCCCAGCATACCCTGCTGTGAGTGAACAGCTCCTACACTGGCTTTTATTCTTGGGGTCTGTTTCCAGACATTCAGATCCTCCTGAAGCAAACACTGAGCTGCCTGAATGCCCTGAGCTCTCTCTGTGGGCAGCGGCAACAGCCCAAGGCCCTTCTCCTGAAAAACCTCACCGTCTGCACAAGCCTACTGTACTTACATAGTCTGTTTTCATTGGAGCGATGTCTTCAGAAGGACCATCTTCAGGAGAGAGGCATGTGAGCCATGAGGCCCTGAATGCCTGTGATCATTGGAGCTGGCATACACATAGACAAGATGAGAAAGAAATCTTAAAAAAAAAAATCTCACCACCATCCAAGGTGAAGGCACAGATCCCAGTATGGTGGTACACATCTGCTATCATAGAATTTAGGATGCAGATACAGAATCACAAGTTCAATCCGATGTCTTCTGGCCTTCACAGGGAACAGGTATATATGCATGGAGACAAATACATACATACATCACATTAAATTAGTTTTGGTTTTTGGTTTTGGTTTTTTGTTTGTTTGTTTTGTTTTTTGAGACAGGGTTTCTCTGTGTAACAATCTTAGTTGTCCTGGAAATCACTCTGTAGACCAGGCTGGCCTAGAATGCACAGAGGTTCACCTGCCCCTACCTCCTATGTGCTGGGATTAAAGGTGTAAGCCACTACCACCTGGCCCCTTTTTTGCTTTGTGAGACAGGGTCTCTTTGTATATTTGTAGCTGTCCTGGACCTCCCTATGTAAACCAGGCTGGTCTCTAGCTCACAGAGATCTGCCTCTGCCTCCCTAGTGCTGAGATTAAAGGTGTGAGCCACCATACCCAATCCAAAAATAAAATTTAACGAGCCGGGCGGTGGTGGCGCACGCCTTTAATCCCAGCACTTGGGAGGCAGAGGCAGGCGGATCTCTGTGAGTTCGGGGCCAGCCTGGTCTACAAGAGCTAGTTCCAGGACAGGCTCCAAAGCTACAGAGAAACCCTGTCTCGAAAAACCAAAAAATATAATAATAATAATAATAATAAATAAATAAAATAAAAAATAAAATTTAACAACACAATATTGAAAAGATAAATTATTCATCTAATATATAGATTCTGTGATCAATTTCAGGTACCCAGGCTCACACAAACAAGAGCCTTTACCCACTGAGCTGTGTCATTGCCCTTGGCCAATACTTTAGTAATTTATCCCTTATTGAGAAAGATATCAGAAAAATGCTCTGTGTTCTGCTTGTGTTGTTGAGAGTTAAGCCTGGGCCTCAAGCATGCTGTGCAGGTATCTTGCCAGGGACTGTGTCCCCACTCCTAGTAAATAGTACAAAAATACAGAAATACTTATATAAAATAAGTCAAATTAAAATACGTTAAATAAATTAAATAAACATGTTTTTTTAATCCTTCATGTCGCCCAAATGTATTCTTTTTGTGTTTCAGTCCAAGCTTTCTAATGGAACCTAGAGTCCCTGACCATGTGACATCCTAGAGAACTCAATGTCCCAGCTCAGGTAGTTAAGGCCCATGAGTGCTCAAGCCTGCTTCTGTAGGAACAGCCTGTGGGGTCTGAAGAGCTCTGTCTGCACAGGTGATTCTGTCACTCGGTCAAGCTGACAGAACTCAGGGACAGGGCCACCCTGCAGCTCTCCAAGGGCGCCTTGTTCAGAGAGGCTGCCTTGGGGTGAGCATGCCTTTGATGAGCAGCTACTTCTCACTCCAGATGACAAGGATTCTGTCTTCGGGACAGAATAAAAGGCAAGATCTTTCACCAGGGGACACTTTAAAAGTGATGTCAGTCACCCTTGTTGACTTAGGTACAAGTTACTCCTATCTTTATGTTGATTCTACTTTTGCTTCATGATCTCTTTTAAGAGTGGGTTATTTTTTCTCTAGAAGGAAAGAGTCCCAGCACTGAATTTTACTCGGAGGATGGGGGATGGGGTAATCCATAAAGCAAGGCATTATAGATGAGACCAGTCCCCTACAAGGAAGGCATGGCTGTTAGCTTATTATTGAACACAGGAGCATATTAAAAGTAGGGAAGTTGAGACATGGTGGTTCTTTACCCATCTGATACCTTGCCCATGCTGTGAAGAATTGAGGGTCTCCAAAGAGGGTCTCCAAAATCCTTCCAAGGCTCTAGCTAGTATGAGGCCATCTTTGTCGAGTGAGCCCTTCCACAACCAGCAAGATAGAATAAGGTGTGAGGTGTTTACTGGCAAGAGCAGAAAGCAAAAAGAGAAAGAAAAAGAAGCCTAAGCCAGGAAAGACTGAGGTCTGGATTCAGGTCTGTTGCCAAGAAAGGGGAGCGGGACAGAAGAAAGCTGAGGTAGGTAGAGCCGCAGGCAGCAGGACGGAAGCATGGGCTACAGTCACAAGAAGCCCAAGAATTCAGACTTGATGATGAGGCGAGTTTTACCTGCTAGTTGCTCCTACAAGATTTATATCGTTTTATTCTTTTATGTGAGAGAGTGTCAGGGCCTGTGTGTACAAGCCAGAAGACCGGTGTGCCCTTTCTTCCATTGTGGATACTGGGGATCAAGTTCATATCATGAGACTTGGCAGCAAGGGCCCTTACCAGCTGAGCCATCTCATTGGCCCTTGTCCAGCATTTAGGATGGTTTTCTAGATTTGACTGATTGCTCTTATTTCCTCACTAAAGTATGTGTACTGAAGGCAAAGACCACATTTATGTCTGTTTGCATTCGATCACCAACATTGGCAAGGTGACTGCATTTCTTGTGGTTGCTACCTAATGTTTCAAATTTGATTGTGGTTTGTTTGTGTGTGTGTGTATGTGTGTGTGTGTTTTGCTTTTTCAGTTTTATTATTATTATTACACTTATTTATTGGGAGGCACACCAAAGCACACATGTGGAAGTCAGAGGATGGCTTTTGAGAGTCATGTTGTCCTCTCCTTCCAACAGATGGGTCCCAGAGATTGAACTGCTGAACTATTAGCCTGCTACCTACTACTGCTTACTACTGATTGTAGATTAAAGATGTAAACTCAGCATTCTCTTTTGTATAACAGCACTAATCAATGCTAAAATGCTGAAAATCAGTGAACTTTTGGGTCCCCAGAAACCAAGGACCAAATATAGACCCACAGAAATCACCAAGACTCTAGGCAGCCTTGGCTTCCTAGCACTGGGGAGGCAGAGACAGGAGGATCTCTGGGGCTTGCTGGCCTGCCAGCCTAGCTGCATCTATAAGCTACAGGTTCATGGAGCGCTCCTGTCTCAGAAAAATAAGGTACAGAGTGATTAAGGAAGACATCTGACGATGACCTCAGGCCCCCACACTCAAAGGCACACACCTGCATGAAACCAGGATTTGGCTTTACCTGTGGGAATTCCTTCCTCTCTTCATGACTGTTCTAGTCTAGAATCTGTTGCTGAATAAAACATTGATCAAAATCAGCTAGGGAGGAAAGGGTTCCTTACATCTTACAGTCCATCACTGAGGGATGTCGGGAGGAACTCAAGGCAGGAGCCTGGAGTCAGGAAGCTTACTGGCTTGCTACCCCACAGCTGCTCAGCTTGCTTTTTTATACAGCCCAGGACCACTTGGTCAGGGCTGTCACCTCCCACAGTGAGCTGGTCCCTCTTGTATCAGTCATCAGTCAAGAAAATGCCCCCCCCCCCAAAGTCTGCAGGACAATCTGATGGTGGCAATTCTTCAACTGAGGGTTCCTCTTCCCAGGTGGATCTAGTTTCTCTTTAGTTGAGAAAAGTTAAGCAGCACCCTGTCTAAAACCTTGCAAGACTTTGTTTATGCAAAAACAGCCAGAGTTCCACTCTGCTCCCACGAGTCAGAACTGCCCTATAACAAGCAAGAGACTTGTGCAAGGCTTGCCTTGGCTTTCTAATGTTTTCCATTTTCTTCATGCTGCAGACCATAAAACACCTTCTGAGGAAGAGCTGTGAGCTGCTGTTTTCCTATCGCCATTATTTGGGCTGTCTCCCTTTCCCTCTGCTCCTGCAGGAGACACAGAAACCTCCTGTGTATAGACCAAGGCCTCCATCCTGCAGGGCGTGTGCAAGGTACAGAAACGCAAAGCAAGCAATTCGCAGTTATGCAGTTCATTTGCCTTTCACTCCAGTTTTTGGACTTCTCTCTGGGCTCTGTAAAAATAATTGTTTTATATTTATTCTGTCTCTCTCTCACACACACAGGAAGGGGAAGGTGGCGGGGGTGCTAACCGTATATGTCATGGCATTTCCCAATAGCAAGTGTTAGAAATGTCACGTGTCCAGGCCAGTGCAGGACAGAGCTCAAAGCATTTGGGCAAACTTTGTGGCATGTCTGCCTTGACAAAAATGTGTTCCAGTGGGCTAACCTCAGCAAACTGTGAGACTTAGTGTTAGAAGCCTTGCCCAAAGACTGCAGTGCATCCTCGTGCTAGACTTCAAACTGTCCTGTCGTCATGGAGACACCACCAACCTTACCAGGTCTTGTCTGTCCACAATGACTTAGCCGTTGCTCTCAAGTTACCCACCCAGAGGCTCATAGAAAATAGTCTGCCAAGGATTTCCTTCATTGATGGTTGCATTTCCCACCTAAAACCTAGAAGGAGGTGTGACCGCAGGGGAAGAATCTAAGGCTCGTTAAATACAATACCCCAAATCATGGTCCATCAGAGACAAGATTAGGGCCTGGCCAATAGGTGTTGATAGACAGCACTTGGACCAAGGAGTCCAAACCTTAGATTTGGCATTTTCCAGTTTTTCTGATCACATGACGGTACTCCCTTTTCACCCAAGTGCTTTTGTATGTGTGTGCAAATATGGGACTTAATGGTCAATATCTTCCTCAGTTGGTTCACCACTGTATTTTGTGTGTGTGAGTGTGTGTGAGAGAGATATATACATGTGTGTTGCTGAGTTATGCACATGTGAGTGTATGCTAACACACATACACACACACGAACAAGAAGTGTAGGCCAGATGTTAAAGTTGAGGGTCATTTCCTTTTTATTTTTATTTTTTCAACATTTTTATTTATTTTGTGTCTTGGGGCAAGCAAGCTTGTGCCACATGTACATATGCATATGTCAGATGCCAACCTGTGGCAACTGGCTCCCTTCTTACACCACATGGGGCCTGGGATCACACTCAGATCCTAAAGCTTGGTGGCAGGTGCCCTGCCCTGCTGAATCATCTTGCCAGCCCAGCTATTCTTTAGAGACAGGTTCTCGCACAGACCCAGTGGCCAACATACCCCAGAAACCCTCTTGTCTCAGTTTCCCTGATGCTGGGAATACAGGCATATTGCTTGTCCAGTTTTTTTTTTTTTTTTTTTTTTTTTTTGGTTTTTTGAGACAGGGTTTCTCTGTGGCTTTGGAGCCTGTCCTGGAACTAGCTCCGTAGACCAGGCTGGTCTCGAACTCACAGAGATCCGCCTGCCTCTGCCTCCCGAGTGCTGGGATTAAAGGCGTGCACCACCATCGCCCGGCGATTGTCCAGGTTTTTGTGGGTCTTTGGAGACTGGGTTCTGGTTCTCGGGCTTGCAGGACAAGTGAACACTTCACTGGTTAAATCCTCTCTCATCCCTCACTGATTCGCTGCACATCTTGTTGTGGCAGATAGCCATTACTTAGGGCAACAAGAAACTTCCTTTACAACATTTAGAACGAGGTGGTGGCACACGCCTTTAATCCAGCATAAGGAGGCAGAGGCCGGCGGATCTCTGTGAGTCCTGGCAAAACGAGTTCAAAGCCAGCCAAGGCTACACAGAGAATCCCTGTCTCAAAAGACCACACACACACACACACACAGAGAGAGAGAGAGAGAGAGAGAGAGAGAGAGAGAGAGAGAGAGAGAGAGAGAGAGAGAGAGAGAGAGAGAACTCTTACATGGTTAACTCTTTACAGCTCTTCTCAACCTGTGGGTTTCAACCCCTTTGGCAAACCTCTATCTCCAAAAATATTTACACTATGACTCATAACAATAGCAGAATTACAGTTATGAAGTAGCAACAAAAATAATTTTGTGGTTGGGGTCCCCACAACATGAGGAACTGTATTATAAAGGGTCCCAGCATTAGAAAGGTTGAGAATCACTTGGTACATGAAGGTGAGGTCTCCCCAAGCAAGGTAGGGTCACTCAGTTCCAGTCACCCAGGCTAGCACTGGCTGCTCCAAGCCAGACCCATGTGCTGCCAGTGGTCAAGTCCAGTCCAGGGCCCAGGCCCTGAGTGGCGCTCAGCCTGGAGCCGGGAGCCGGGAGCCTGGCTCGCGTGCCCTTGGGCAGGTGTTTTGGGCACTTAGCAAAGCAGCGCGCCTAAGAGGTCGCGGCTCCACTGCGGGCCGCGGCTCCACTGCCGGCCGCGCGCGCTGTGAACGCGGACTCTGGCGCGCACACTGCCCTGCCAGCCCACAGCGCCCGCCCGTGGGCCGTGTTCGCTCGGGGCGCGCACTGGCCAGGCCCGCCTCCGCTGGTTTTCGCTTTCGCTTTGCAGCTACTCTGCAGAGAAACAAAGCAGCCTCGACGACTGGAGATGCGTCCGCGGTGAGGGGAGCTGAGCGCGGCGACCTGGACCCCGGACCCACAGGCGAGGTAAGCGCAGCCCCTGCCGCTCGCGGGCTCCTCCTTGCGGAGCAGACGACAAGCTCCGGGTCCACGCGGGTCACAAGGACGCCTGGTGCGGGGCAGGGAAGGCCTTAAGCATGGCACGGCTGGGGCCCGAGTGACTCAGAACCACCAGGTCAGGCTGGAGGATCCAGGATGCCTCAAACCAGCCTGCCTAGGATATAGCAGTCCGGGGTCTCTGTCTTCTCCCACGTTTTAATTTTGCAGCATATTCTCTCTCTCTCTCTCTCTCTCTCTCTCTCTCTCTCTCCTCTCTCTCTCTCTCTCTCTCTCTCTCTCTCTCTCTCTCTCTCCCTCTCCCTCCCTCCCTTCCTCTCCCTCCCTCTTTCCCTCTCTCTCTCTGCCTCTGTCCCCCTCCCTCTCTCCCTCTGTCCCCCTCTCTCCCTCTCACCCCCTCACTCCCTCCCTCTCTCTCCCTCTCTCCCTCCCTCTCTCTCTGCCTTTCTCTTCTTCTTCCCTCCCTCCATCCTCATTTCTGTAAAATCCCATGTGGGAGGATGCATCTGAATGTAGAACCTGCCTTACCTGAACTCACAGCAGCTCCTAACCTACCCTCCACCCTTACCTGTCAGCCTCAGCCACTTCTTAGTTGTCAAGGTTTGTGCACCTGTCCTGCCTTCTGAGTGTTACCAGACCCAGAAAACTCAGTCCCCCTTTCTTGATCATAGCATTAAGACAAGGCCAGAAACAAGGCCTCTTCCAGGGTCCTTCCCCTATGTGAAGTCTGATGTTCCTTCTGAAGGGACCACAAGCCCATGCCAGCAAAGATGGCCAGGGATGGGTACACCCAGATATTGAAGGTAGCCCTCCCCTGACGATGAATCATTCTCCTGCCTCCCAGCAGAAGGATGAAATATGGGGCTACCTTGTCTTGCCTTTGATGAGGTCTATACACTTAGGCATGAGAACTGGACTCCACTCTGGAGACAGCCCCTGCCCTCAGGGCATCCACCAACCCTGGCAAGAAAAATTGTACAGATGTGCTTTGGTAGAGAACACCTTCAACCCCAGCGCTCTGTGGGCAGAGATAGAGGGATCTCTGAGTTCAGGCCAGCCTGCTCTACACAGCTAGCTCTGTCTCAGCCAAGGCGACACAGTGAGACTCCATTGTACAGTAGAGATAAAACAGACGGCACAAGAGCCACAAGCTAAGAGGACAGGGACCAGGTCTTCAGATACTTGCTTACATTTGAGTGACAGCTTTCTGCCTGGTCCCTGGGAGCAAGAACCCCCTTGTAGTCAGCTTCTGTCTCCACAGAAGTTAATTTCACCTGGTCCCAGATCTGATCCAAGGTCCATGGCTGAAACAAAACTTGATCTGATCTTTAAGAAGGGGTCTGGATTTGAGAACGGTGGCCAGACGTCCTAATTTGATAAAGCATGGATCTCCCCTGTGCTTCTTCCTGGATGGTATGATTAGGTATTGCTTTTAGTACATTCAGTTTCATAAGTCAGAAAAATTAGGTTTTCATCTCTTGTTTTGTGACTTGCTTTCACAAGCTATTTCTTTTCTCCAGAACTCCTTTCTCTCCCTCTGAGCCGAACTGAAACAGCAACCATGGGAAATAAATAGAATCCCCAAATATTGCTTTCTAATAAAAACAAAGTGCATCAAACGTGGTGGCTACACCATCTGAACTTGGGCCGCTGAGAGGTTGAGAGGTGGAGGGGGGCACGGAGGTTTGTCCTAATCCTGTCTGCAAACGCTTTTGGTTTTGCTTTTGATTGTTGATGGAACTTTATTAAATGCTTATGCTGTCTTTGGCAAGGTGATCATGTGATCACCTCTTCCTTCCAGTTTCCAATAACATTAAACCAGTTGGTATTTCCTATATTCTGTGTGCAGACAGAGCTCATTTAGGAAGGATATCTGCTCATTGGAAGTTGGTAGAATACTCTCATAAAACCTTCCGGGTCCAAAAATGCAGGAGATTTTAAAATCTTATAAATTAATGTCTATGTTAAAGGGGGAGTTATTGAAGTGGTTTATTTGTGGTCCAGGTAGTCAGCAGTGCTGTCCCCTGAGTGAAAGGCCAAGAATGCAGTGGCGGTTCAGCCCCAGTCTCGTCCCAGAGTCCCAGAGGATTCCTAGAGGGCTGCCATCTTCAGTCTATGTTGGAATCCTGAAGAAGTAGGTTCAGTGCCTCAGGAACGAGCCTGATGAGCTATCCCGGGAAAGTGAGGACAAGCAGGCAAAAAGCAAAAGCTTCCTCCTCCCACACCCTTTTATGTGGGCTTCCGCCAGAAAGTGTGGCCCAGAGTTAGGGTGGGTCTTCCCACCTCAAATACCACAGTCAAGAAAACCCTCACAGGCATGCCCAGCTGATCCCAAATGTAGTCAAGTCCACAACCAAGATTGGCCCTCAAACAATGCGCTTTTATTTGATGAGCCATCGCTCAGTTGTGTGGCAATTTTATAACTTTTAAAATGTCAGTTGTATTTTTCACTTCCTCCTTTTCTGCATAGACTGTTTTTAAATTAATTTTGTATGTGTATTGGGGGTGGGGTGCATGTGTGTTTTTCAGCACACATGAAGGTCAGAGAACAATTTAACAGTGGATTCTCTACTTCTAGCCTGTGGGTCCCTAGGGTGAAGCTCAAGTCATCACCTTGATGGCAAGCACCCTTTTCTCTGCCCTGCTAAGCCTCTTTATTTATTGTTTGTTTTTGTTGTTGTTTTGGGATAGTTTTGGGTATTGGTTTGTTTGTTTGATTTGTTTTTTTTTCTTCTTTCCTTCCTTTCTTCTTTCCTTCCTTCTTTCTTCCATCTATGTATATGAGTGTGCTGTGTTTGCATGTATGACTTTTTGCCAGAAGAGGGCGTCAGCTCCCACTATAGATGGTTGTGAGCCACCATGTGATTGCTGGGAATTGAACTCAGGTCCTCTGGAAGAACAGTGCTCTTAACCACTGAGCCATTTCTCCAGCCCCTGTTTTGGTTTTCTGAAACAGAATCTCACTATGTAGCTCTGGCTGTCCTAGAACTCACTATGCAGACCAGACTGGCTTCTGTAACGACATAAATGAATACAGACAGATTATAAAAATATATACAGCTTTAATGAGGAAATAGACTTACAGGACCACAGGTTCCCGCGGAGAACAGGAAAGCAGAGAAAAGGGCTGTAGATTTATCAGTAAACATTAGCCCAAGGCGAACACGCCCCCAATGGGTGGGGCTTATCCCTACATCTCCCTCTTTTGTCTAAATAAGACAGAACTAAACCAAATACAACCATATATAATAATAACAAATAATAAATATAACAAACAATATTGAGAACAAAAGTTTTGCTAAACATTCTATCTCAAGGAGTCTAAATAACATAGAGAGTAACTACAATTATATAATCTTTAACTCCATCAAAGATCTGAGAAGGGAATAAATATTACTTAACAATCGAGAGATATCCAAAATGTGCAACAATTGACAGAGACAACTGACTACCTCGGCAATCACCCAAAGTCTCGTTTGCAATGTTGAGTCAATCAACTTTGGCTAAGGCCTAACATAACTGACATACCATTCTTAGAACTATCCTACCCTGTCTTGGCAGGATAAGACAATCCTGTTTTATCCACTTAGGGATATTCTGTATCTTTGTCAGAAGTTGAGGTATGGGCTTTTCTTAACCCAAAGGCCAGTTTTGCCAAGAAGACAAGCTCCAAGTGGAGTGTCTTTGGTGTTCAACGTTTTCTCAGGAGTAGAGTGGCGTTGTCAGGAGTAATTGTGTCTCATTGGCACAGAAATTTTAGGTTAGATTAAAGGCCATTTTCTACAGCTCTTCGAAGAGGCTGAAGATCATACTATCTATACTAAATATAATCTCTATGTATCTAAAAGACCTGATTAACCTAAAAATAAATATGACAAACATATAATTCTTAATACCTATCTAACTTGAAGACTAAAAGAATAAACAACTGTGTAATATATGAAGACAATGATCTTCAACTGTAAAGAATGTCATAGTATCAGAGGTAGAAATGTACATTGTAATGTGGTAGATGTATCAATACAATATAGACAAAGTTATAAGCAAACTCATACAAAAATAGAAGTAGGAACACTCACATTTAATATTTAATATATCAATATACAAGAAACAGTACCAATACAATTTTCTATAAACAGTAATTCACAAATACCAATCATCCCATAAAACCAGTTAATCCCCCTTCTTCTTCTTCTTTTTTTTTTTTTTTGAAAATACCCCTAAGTCTATAAAAATATCACCCCATCCCCTCAACCCTAAACCAACCACTAAAAGATGTCCCTAACCCTGAGGGCAAACTCTGTTGGGAGAGGGGATGTTGTCCTCTAAGATTGCTTCTAGCTGACATGGGGGCGATGTTCTTCTTAGGGGGTCCTGTGAAAGCAAATAATGGTAAAATTTCCAATTTAACCTTTGACCTAAGAAAATTGTAACTAGTCTCAGAGCGTTTTGAGAAGGTCCAGCCAGAGTGTTGTCAAAAATGTGCACCATTTGAAATTGTCTCGTGTAGTTGGTACCAAAAAACAGGTCTAATATTAGCGCTTTAAAAAAAAAATTCATGATGTCATAAAAACCACATTGAGTTGATGTTGTGGGGCCCCATCTTCATCCTGGAAACTTTAAAGATTACTGTAGGAAAATTTGTTGCTTGTTATGGGAAATTTAAACATTAACAACAAGGACATATACTGACATATAAAGAAAGACAGAGATATGAGGAATGGCAAAGAAAGTTTAAGACATATATATATATATATATATATATATATATAATTAATATTTATAGAACATGTCCCTCCATCAGTAATTAAATATTTAGGGTCCCTTAAATTCTTTGAAGATGGGTATTTTCCTGTGGAGATAAGAAGAGAACCCTGCCCCCAACCTATCTGTATTACTTACCGTCAGTATGATCGCCATCCATGTGACTGAATTGTTATTTATCTTTTTCAAGTGGCTTTTCTTCATCAAAACGAACCTTTATTAATTTTGACAGTATCCACAATTTTCTCTCACCTGTGGAGACAAGAGCAAATCCCCTTCCCCAACGTAGCATATTTCCTGGCTTCCATTGTGAGGTCAGCACATCCTTGAAATAAACTGGTTGATTTAGTTTAGTAGACTTTTTTATTATCCAATGTCTTTCTGTAGCCGATGTTTTCTTCTCATTAGCGTTGAGAAAATTTAAGGTTAACAAAGCATTATATAACCTATTTTTGGGGGTGTTTTCCACCCCTTTTTGTTTGTTTAACATATCCTTTATAGTTTGATTTGATCTTTTTTTTTTTTTTTTTTTTTTTGGTTTTTCGAGACAGGGTTTCTCTGTGGTTTTGGAGTCTGTCCTGGAACTAGCTCTTGTAGACCAGGCTGGTCTCGAACTCACAGAGATCCACCTGCCTCTGCCTCCCAAGTGCTGGGATTAAAGGCGTGCGCCACCACCGCCCGGCTGATTTGATCTTTTTATGACTGCTTGACCTGTAGGATTGTATGGTATACCTGTAACATGTTTGATATTGTAATAATCAAAAAACCGTTTCATTTTCCTAGAGACATAAGCAGGACCATTATCTGTTTTTATTTGTGTAGGTATACCCATGATAGCCATGACTTTTAATAAATGAGTGATTACTGAATCAGCTCTTTCTGAACTTAAAGCCGTTGCCCATTGAAAACCTGAATACGTGTCAATGGTGTGATGAACATATTTTAATTTGCCAAATTTTCCAAAGTGGAACACATCCATCTGTCAGATTTTATTCCTTTGGGTGCCCTTTGGATTAACCCCTGCAGGCAGTGGCGTTTGGTTATAGAAAGAGCAAGTAGGGCATTTTTTTACAATCTCCTTAGCTTGTTGCCATGTAATAGAAAACTCTTTCTTCAAACCTTTGCTATTAACATGTTTTTTATGAAATTCAGAGGCTTGTAGCACATTACCAATTAATAATTGATCAATTTTTGCATTACCTTGTGCTAGAGGACCTGGCAGACCCGTATGGGATCAGATGTGTGTTATGTACATAGGGCAAAGCCTGTTCCTAATCAAATCTTGCACCTGGATAAACAAAGAGTTTAGTTCTGTATCATCAGGTATAAATTTAGCAGTTTCAATATGTAAAATAACTCTTTTTGCATATTGTGAATCAGTAACTATATTAATAGGTTCTTTAAAATCCCTTTAGCACCATAAGAATGGCATATAATTCTGCCTTTTGGACAGAATCATAAGGACTTTGTTCCACCTTACCCAAATCTTCTGATTTGTAACCTGCCTTCCCTGATTTATTGGCATCAGTGTAGAATGTACGGGCTCCAGTTATTGGAGCATCATGGACGATTTGAGGAAGGATCCAAGAAGTTCTCTTTATGAAGTTAAGTCTCTTGCTTTTTGGATAGTTGTTATTAATGTCTCCCAAAAAATTAGCACAAGTTCTTTGTCATGGTTTATTATCTTCCCATAATTTTTTTAGTTTATCAGCAGTGAAAGGCATTATAATTTCTGTTGGGTCTATGCCTGCTAGTTGACAAAGTCTCAACTTGTCTTTTATAATTAACTCAGAGATTTTTTTCCACATAAGTTTTTAGTTTTTTACTTGGTTTATGTGGTAAAAAGATCCATTTCAAGATAATATCATCTCTCTGCATTAAAATTTCTGTAGGGGAAATTTTTGATGGTAGTATGACGAGAATACAGTCGAGCTCTGGATTTACCCTGTCCACATGTGTCTGTTGTAATTTTTTCTCAATCATTGTCAGTTCTTTTTCTGCTTTAGCTGTTAATTCTCTGGGACTGTTTAAATCTTTGTCACCATCCAAGGTTTTGTTCAAATGAATTATTAGATCAGGTGTTATCCCAATAGCTGGTCGTAGACTGGAAATATCCCCTAACAGTCTTTGAAAGTCATTAAGAGTCCGTAGGTGATCTCTCCGAATTTGTGCCTTTTGTGTCTTAATTTTTTGTAAACCTATTTTATAACCTAAATAATTAACAGAATCTCCCTTCTGAATCTTTTTAGGAGCAATTTGTAATCCCCATTTAGGTAAAAGTATTTTTATTTCTTTAAACAGTCTGTTCAAGGTATCCATGTTTGAATCGGATAACAAAATGTCGTCCATATAATGATATACTATCGTGTATTATTTGTAATGGTTGATTCACAAAATATTGGCACAGGGAGGGGCTATTTAACATATCCTGGGGGAGGACGGCCCAATGGTACCTCCTCGAAGGTTGAGAATTGTTATAAGTAGGCAATGTGAAGGCAAATTTTTCTCTATCTTCTTTTTGTAAAGGTATAGTGAAAAAACAAGACTTTAAATCAATAACTATGAGATGCCGTCCTTTTGGCAATAAAGAGGGCAAAGGAATTTCAGATTGCAGAGGGCCCATAGGTTGAATAACCTTGTTGATAGCCCTGAGATCTGTCACCATTTTCCATTTACCTGATTTTTTCTTAACCACAAATACAGGAGAATTCCAAGGGCTAGTAGATTTTTCTATATGTCCAGCATCTAATTGCTCTTGTACCAGCTGTTCTAAAGCCTGTAACTTTTCCTCAGCTAAAGGCCATTGTTTTGTCCATATTGGTTTCTCAGTCAACCATTTTGGAGGCAAGGCTGTTGGTATCTCTGAAGGGACATCAATTGCTTGTTCTTGTACAGCCTGAATGGCCGGTTTTCTCCGTTTGTAATATCTTTTAATATTATTCTCAGAAATATAGGCTCTAGAAGTAGCAGGAATGTTAATTTGGGTATTTCATTGTTGTAATAGGTCACGACCCCATAAATTTATTGCAATATTGGCTACATATGGCCTTAATTTTCCTATTTGTTTTTCTGGTCCTATACATTCAACCCATCTCGTGCTCTGCCTTACTCGAGATAGGGTTTCAATTCCCAGGAGCTGAACATTTACATTCTGAAGAGGCCAATATGGATGCCAAGATTCTGGGGTAATGATACTTACATCCGCACCTGTGTCCAGCAGGCCAGTAATTAAAATGCCATTTACACACATTCTTAGCTTTGGTCGTTGATCATTTATAGAAGTTTGCCAAAACACACGGAATTCATCTTTCTGATCATTGTTGCTTGTAACAGTAGGCATAGGGCTTCCTAATTGTCCTGACAAGGCATGTTCTCTGCAGTAACTGGAAATGACTGAACCATGTTTGCCATGGGGGCCTGTGAGGCCCCCCTTCTCACGTTTCCTGTCTGTATCAGGTTGCCTTGTCTATCTCTTGTAGACCTGCATTCACTCGTCCAATGTCTGCCTTTTCCATATTT
This sequence comes from Chionomys nivalis, assembly GCF_950005125.1. Taxonomy (NCBI): domain Eukaryota; kingdom Metazoa; phylum Chordata; class Mammalia; order Rodentia; family Cricetidae; genus Chionomys; species Chionomys nivalis. The sequence continues at coordinate 35,799,691 of NC_080092.1, read as the reverse complement.
TCTACATAAACCTGAAGGCTGAGTCGTCTTATTTCTGTTATTTCTAGAAGATGCATTATTATTATTTTTGAAAATCTGTTGTCTACAATTCCTTTTTATATGACCTATTTTGCCACAATTAAAACATTTGGTATTCTGATGTCTCCTTTTACCATTGGAAATTGCTTCTTTTACCCATGTTTTAGTGTCATAGTCAAATGTATCAACATTTAGTGTATGCAAGACCCATTCTTCCAATGGCGTTGATCTGAGCTTTAAAGGTCCCAAAATCCTTTTGCATTCCACATTTTCATTTTTATAAGCCAAAGACTCGATCATTATATGTCTTGTTTTTGGGTCAGATATCCCTATTTGTACAGCTTTAGTTAGTCTTTGTAAAAAGTCACTAAAGGGTTCTCTCTGACCCTGTTTAACTCTGACAAATGATTCCATTCTCTGTCCTGGGTCTTGCACCCTGTCCCAAGACCTTAAGGCTGCTGTAGTACACATGGAGAGTATGTTTTCATCCAAATTAGCTTGTTCCTGAGGGTCAGAAAAGAGCCCCTCTCCTAGAATTTGATCTAGGGAAATCTCAATTCCCTTTGCTCTTTCCAGCTGTTCTAAAAGTCTAGCCTCTTGCCTGAATAAGCATTTCCATTTTAATTGCGGTCCACTCTCAAGTACAGCAGAGCTCAGCTGTAACCAGTCAGAGGGCGTGACTTTGTTTGTTGTGGCCCAAGATCTTAGCATCTCTTTAACAAAAGAGGCATTCATCCCAAAAGTCATTACAGCCTGTTTAATTTCTTTGAGATCATTCATACGGACAGGTTCCCATGTATCTTCCTTGATGACCCTAGGGTTTCTGGAACTGACCATTTTCTCTGTTGTTACTATTGGAAAGGCAGGTAGAACTGTAGGTAGAGCTTTGTGGGAATTGTCCCGGAGAGATTTACCCACAGATGTAGTTAAAATTTGCCTTTCTACCTCTTGCTCTTCTTTATCAGAATTTAGAAATTCCTCAATTTTTTTAATTCTATTCATCATTGTCTTCTGCAATGTCTGAATCTCCTGTTCAGAATTATGTTCTAAAGCCTTTATTGAGGATTTTAAAGTATGAAGTTTGTCCATTAGAGATAACATCTCATCTTTGGACATAATTTTTATAGCATAAACCGTGTCTTCTTGTATTGACAATCTTTCCGCCAATCCGCCAATCTGTCATAAGCTTTAGACAAAATCTGATTGTCACATTCAGCAGTTTTGATTCTCTCAGTTAATGTTTCAGTTCCTACTGAAAGGGACTGAAGCTTACGACTCAAATCAGCTGTTCCCTCTTCCATAGTAATGAATTTCTCCTTAACATCAGCCTGTACCTCTTCTAAATTTTGTTTAGTTTGTTGAGTTGTGTTAAACAAAGATCTGTTCTCTGCCTGGAGAACTTCAAACTGATTTTTGAGAAGATTGTTATCATTCTCAATTGTTTTTAAGCATTCAACCTCGTCTCATAAAGACTTTATCATATTTTTATTATCAAACCATATAGTACCAAGGAAAACTACGAATCCCAGAAAGATCCATATCTGTGGGCTGACAGACATTTCTTGTAAAATCTCCCACATGGTACAATTGAAAAGGCTGTTAAAGTCTTGAATGGTAATGTTTTTAGACATTTTTTTTATTTATAAAAGAAAATTATTTACCTGTAATGACGTTTTCCTGCCAGTGGTGGCGAAAGAAATGCACTTGAGTCCACGTGGTCTAAGCCAGAGCCGGTCTGAAACAATTAACTCAAAATGAAAATTATTGTACTGCCTGAGAAGTTAGACTGGTCGTGGAAGGGGTCACTTTGCTGCTGTGGTGGCTTTTGCTTCAAAACCGCAGGTGCTTCCATTAATTCAGGCACTGTGGCTTAGCCAAGTCAAGCAGGGAGCGGTTAACTGCTCTGGCCTGAGTAAGTCTCAAAGAAGGGGCAGGCCCACTGGCTAAGCGGCTAAGCGTAAGGGGCCAAGTGGGGGTCGCCGCTCTGCAACTGTATCGTGGCCTGGAGTGGGGGAAGGGAAAGCGAGCGGGGAGTGTGCTGTGAAAGCTAGCAGGCTATGCTCGCCCAATCGCACTTCCTGAGCTCCAGTAACTAACTTGCTCGCAAAGGCTGGGAAAGATGGAGCTTGCGCCCCCCCTGTGCCGGGGCAGGGACAAAATAGCCCCACGTTGGGCGCCAAAATGAAACGACGTAAATGAATACAGACAGATTATAAAAATATATACAGCTTTAATGAGGAAATAGACTTACAGGACCACAGGTTCCCATGGAGAACAGGAAAACAGAGAAAAGGGCTGCTGGGATCATGCCTGGCAGATTTATCAGTAAACATTAGCCCGAGGCGAACACGCCCCCAGTGGATGGGGCTTATCCCTACAGGCTTCAAACTCCACAGAAATCTGTCTGCCTGTACTCCCAAGTGCTGGGATTAAAGATGTGTGTCACCATACCTGGCCTCTAAGCCTCTTTGAAAAAAAAAGTCTTCTGTTGGTTATTCTCCATCAGTCTTCCTAAAGCTCTGGCCTCCACCATGTCTACCATACTGATTCAGCTTTTATACTTGGTATTCTTTCTATATTTTGTTGGTTACTTGCATTTTGCAATAGATTCAAGCAGTGTACTTGTTCGTGTGACAGGAAAGTTCACTCCTGCCTCCTGTGAAACACTCTCCATAGGCAAACAAGGTTATGGTACTGGCGCTTTTGTCTGGACCCTTTCCTATCTCTTACAAACATATTTGTACAATTTTCCAGATTATGTAAGTTATAGGTCTCTGATTATATTGCGTACACACATCTATTTAAATGGAATCCCCTAATTTATCCAGTTCCTAACCATGAAATTATGTTGAAAGCCTTGAGTGGTGGGATTTAATTCATCTGTTTTTATTCTGTTCAGTGTAGATGTAGTCTTAGTTCTGTAGTTTTGTTTGACATATATTTGTTATAAATTATTCTTCTCCCACCCCCAGTTCTGTTTTTGAAGCAGGGTCTCATGTAGTCCAGGCTAGCCTCAAACTCAATGTAGTTAAGGATGACCTTGAATTCCTGACGATCCACCTTTAACTCTTCAGAACTGGGATTCAGATATATACCTGTCGTCGCCGTCTTCTTCTTCTTCTTCTTCTTCTTCTTCTTCTTCTTCTTCTTCTTCTTCTTCTTCTTCTTCTTCTTCCTCTTCCTCTTCCTCTTCCTCTTCCTCTTCCTCTTCCTCTTCCTCCTCCTCCTCCCCCCTCCTCCTCCTTCGTTTTTGGTTTTGGTATTTCAAGACAAGGTTTCTCTGTGTAACAGTCCTGGCTGTCCCAAAACTCACTCTGTAGACTAATCTGGCCTCAAACTCACAGAGGTCAGCCTGCCTCTGCCTCCCAAGTGCTGAAATTAAAGACGTGTGCCACCACTGCCCGACCCATTTTTTTTCTTTTTATAAAGAATTTACTTTTACTTATCTGCGTATTTATATGTCTGTGTATGCTCATGCAGCCAGGAGTGCCTTTGGAGGCCGAAGAGATTGTTGGGTCCCCTGGAGCTGGAGCTACAGGTGGCACTGAACCAGCTGCTGTAGGTGCTGGCATCAGAACTCCTCTGTCTTCTGCCAGAGCAGCAAGTGCTTTTCACGCTGAGCCTTCCCTCCATCCCTGCATACTGTTGTTTTCTTTAAGGAAACAGGGTCTTACTCAGGCTGCCCTCCTGACCCTTCTATCTTAGCCTGTGGTCTCCAGTAGTTAGGACTACAGGCATGTACCACCATGCCTGACTTTCTTGTCCCCTTTTGAGTAGAGATTGGAAAGTTCCTAGCTTTACAAAGGCCATCATTCAGTTCTTTAAAATATATATACTTATTCCATTTTTAATGGGTATGTGTGTATGCCCGAGTACATACATGTACACCACATATGTGTGTATGCCCGAGTACATACATGTACACCACATATGTGTGTATGCCCGAGTACATACATGTACACCACATATGTGTGTGTGTGCCCGAGTACATACATGTACACCACATATATGTGTGTATGCCCGAGTACATACATGTACACCACATATATGCAGGAACCACATAGAGGTCAATGGAGGACATCAAACCCCCTAGAACTGGAGTTATAGGTGATTGTGAGCTGCCGTGTGGGTGCTGGGGCTCAAACCCCCTAGAACTGGAGTTATAGGTGATTGTGAGCTGACGTGTGGGTGCTGGGACTCAAACCCAAGTCTTCTGCAAAAGCAGTAGAACTCTTAACCATTGAGCCATCTCTCCAGTCTGTCATTCAGTCTTAAACATATTTTCCCATCAATGGCAAAAATTAATTTGAATCTATTAATTACTTCCTTTTAAACATGAAACCTTTTAACCTGTTTTTAATTTTTATTACATTTACTTATTTGTGTGTGTGTGCACATATATGTGGAGATCAGAGGATCACATGTGGAAGCCAGTTTCTCTTCTTCTACCATGTGGGTCACAGGAATTGAAATCAACTCGTCAGACTTGGTGGCCAGTGCTTTACCCAACTAGTCATCTCGCTGGCTCCCTGATATCTTCTGAGCTTGTTTTTACTTTTTTTTTTTTTTTCAACTTTCCCCAGCATTTCTACAGACACTGTCTGCCCAGAAGAATCATCTGGAAGTTTCCTACGTTACTAAATTCTTCTTGCTTTGTTTCAAAACCCACATTCATTTTTCTACTTTAGAGATCTTAAGCATTGCACTCATCCGCACCCTACTCATGCATTTGTGGGTCTGAAGTGGACTGGGAAGGTTCAAACACGTTTCCCTTGGCTCTCTGAAAATGCACGGTGAAGTGTATCTGCCGAGTAATGCTTCCCAGAGGCTCACATTCTCCGCAGTATATGCTGGAATCCCTATTCTTCTGACCCTCGGCTGACCTCTCCTGGCACAGGCCTTTGGAGTGTTAGCAGAGGCTGGAGTCACTTCCTCATGCTTTGCAGAGTTTACGTTAGCTCAGTTAAACCAAACCCTGTTGGCTCGAGTTAACTTCCTAGTAACTGAAGGTTCCACCAGCAACCCTGCCCTAGAATCCGAGACTGGCTAGAGAAACGTGAAATTGGAAATTGAGCTGCTGAGGACTAGTGATGTAGCTCAGTTGATAGAGTGCTTACCCAGCATGCACAGGGTCCCGGTGTTCATCCCCCAACACCGCACAAAACCCGGGGGTTATGGGAGGGGTGCTGGAGAGATGATTCAGCCATTAAGAGCACCTGCTGTGCAGTTATGACAGACGATGGGGCTTAGATCCCAGCACCCACACAAGTCCAGGTGCCCCATGCCTACTTGTAAGCTTAGCTTTGAGGAGAGCAGAGACAAAGATCACTGGGACTTTGCTGCCTTCTAGCTTAACTGAGAAAAAAAAAAGCCAGCCCCAAGTTCAGACAGAGACCCTGCCTCAAAGGAATAGACAGAAAATGATAAAAAAAAAAGGAGGGGGGGGGCCTTGATACCCTCTTCTGACCTCTGCATGTACCCAATCATGTGTGCACACACAGAGATAGAAAAATCTTAATTTAAAAAAAAAAAAAGGCATGGTGGCAAACCCCTATAATCCCCAAGCTTAAGAGGTAGAAGCAGAAAGATCAGAAGTTCAAGATAGTCTTTGGCTACATAATGAGTCTGAGACAAGTCTTGTTTCAAAAGCGAACAGGCTAGAGAGATGGCTCAGTAGTTAGGAGCACTGGTTGCTCTTCCCGAGGCCCACATTCAATTCCAAGCACCCTCTTGGTGGCTAATAGTTCTAGTTCCAGGGAATCAGTGCCCTCGTTTGACCTCTGTGGACACTCTTATATGTGTGGTATACAGACATACAAGTAGGCAAAACATCTGCAGCCATAAAATTTAAAGCAAAGCAACAAGACAAACGTGGAGCTGATGGCTCAGTAGTTAAGAGCGCTCACTGCTCTTCAGAGGACCCAGGTCCTATTCCCAGCAACCACAGGGCGACTCACAATTCCCTGTAAATCCAGTTCCAGCGGTTCCAGAGTTTTTTTCCTATTCTGCACCTGCATCAGTCATATACATACATGTAAACAAAATACATACACTAACACACACCCCGTGAAGTTAACTTTCCCCTGCCCTAACCGTCTGCCAGATATTTTACCATCCGCAGGTACACCTAGGCCTTTTTATGATTTTAGAATCCAGTCAGGCTCCTGTGACCTCTGCATGCAGCAGACAGCTGAGGGTGGGGTGGGGGACAGATGACAATGGCACTGTCGGGAAGGAGCCTTCCTCATCATCTGCTCAGGATACTAGATCCAACTTTTCATAGATGCTAAGATGGCTCTGTAACACACTGACTGCCTCATACCATCCTGCTGCAATCATCCGGAGACCTGAGTTTGATCCCATGTAGTAGAAAGAGAGAAACACCTCCCCAAAGTTGGCCTCTGTCCTCTGCTCACACGCACATGCATACACACGTACGCACACACACACATGCCACAAATTTACACAACTCAGTGCCTTAAAACAAGACACACTTTGATTTGTTAATGGTTCTGGAAGTCAGAAGCCATAAGATGGAGGGTTTGGCAGTACTGCATTCCCTCTGGAAGCGTGGAGAGGAAACCGTGGTTATTTATGCTCACCTGGATGCTCTCCCTCTCAAGACCCCCACTCAGACACACCTGCAACACTGCCTTGCCTGTGTGGGGGACCATATGCACAGCCTCAAGGAGTCAGACAGCCCGTCTTTGGAGCCTTCCAGCTCACCACCTAGCACAGTCTTTGGAAAACACACATCCAAGTCCCTCACTCCTCTGATCAGGACCCTGAGAGGTGCTGTGGTTCCCAGAGAACAAGGCTGCCATGGCTCCTTGGCAGCAAGAGCCCTGAAAGCCTGGCGCCTCTTCTTAGCCTCACCCTGCCTCCACACTGCTCCCTGCCTGTGACCCAGCCTGTACACACAGCGTGTTTCCTAAAGGTTGCTGCTTCCTACTGCAGGGTCGTTCCCCATCTCCCTCCCCCAACGCTGGGTGCTCTCAAGCTTCAACTTTGCATTTATTTAGATGATCATTGGGCTAATAACAAATATTTCTGTGTTAATACTCTTTGAGGTAGGGGCCACAATGACTTGATTAATTAAATGTTTCTTATGTAACTAAAGATGCCATTGGGGCTAGGACCATGTCTAATTCCTATGATTGCATCCCTAGCAAGGCGCGTGGCATGCATTTGTGAGCAAAAAATGATATGGTCCATGAGCTCTTGGAGAGAAAGGCATACAAGAGTAAATATTTGTTTACTGTCCTCATTTTCTACCTCCTGTACTTGGCTTCTGCCCAGGAGGTTTGTTTTAGGGTGTGTGTGTGTGTGCGTGCGTGCACACACGCATGCATGCGTGTATACACAAGCACACATATACACATGGCATGGTGAATGTGTGAAGGTTAGAGGACAAGCTGTCTTTGATCCTCCCCTTCCACCTGGCTGGAGGCAGGGTCTGTGTGTTTGCCTCTGTGCTGTGTACTCCCAGCTCCGTGGCCTATAAGCTTCTGGTGAGTCTCCCATCTCCACCTCCCACTTCCCCATAGGAGTGATTGGACTATAGGTGCTCGCACTAGTGCCCCTGGCTTTACATGACAGGCCTTGGCACTCACTTGTGTGCAAGCACTTCCCACTGAGCCATTCTGCGGCTCCAGCTCAGCTTTTTCCTTCCTATGTCACCTCCAGCAGTAGAGTGGGAGACCCAAGTGGAGGGATTTGTGTGTATGCAGCTCCCTCCCCAAACACCAGGGCAGTGCTGTATCCATGGAGATTTGGGGATGACCTCCAGGATGCTCAGCATCTCCAGGTTTTCTTTTTTCAAACCCCTTTGAAATCAGGCGATGCCTGTCCTTCATTTTAATCACCCAGCCTAATGCTGCCATCAGGCCGATTGGCAAGGACCTTTTAAAAAGCGTTCACCAGGTGCTATGAAGGTTCTATAAATGAATAAAAGCCAAGCATATAAACTATAGCTGCAGTGGGCATAGTGGCTCATGGGTTAATCCCAGCTCTTAGGAGGCAAAAGCAGGTGGATCTCTGTGAGTCAGAGACCAGCCTAGTCTACACAGTGACTTCTGTGATAGCCAGAGCTATGTAGAGAGACCCTGTCTCAAAAATATGTGTGTGTGTGTGTGTGTGTGTGTGTGTGTATACACACACATATGGATAGGACTAGCACTTGTCCTCTAGCCTGGCTATCTGAGTTCTGTCCTCAAGACCACGTAGTAGACAGAACAGATTCCTGAAAATCGTCCTCTGACCTCCACACTCATGTCATGGTACATGCGTGCCAACACTCTCTCTCTCTCTCTCTCTCTCTCTCTCTCTCTCTCTCTCTCTCTCTCTCTCAAATCAATGAATAAATGTAATAATTTTTTAATGTGCACATCTGCCAGGTGTTGTGGGACATGCGGACCTGTCTCCAGTCCCAGCACTTAGGCTGAGGCAGGACCACTGGTTCCAGGCCAGCTTTGACTTCATATCGGGGTCTCAAATAATTTTAAACAGCAGCTGGGCGTGGTGGCCCATGCCTTTAATCCCAGGAAGCAGAGACAGGAAGTCGAGGCCAACCTGGTCGACAAAGCACGTTCCAGGCCAACCAGGGCTATATACATCCCTGTCTCAAAAAGTAAAAATAAATAAAATAAAATAAATAGGGCAGGGAGGGAGGAGAGGAAAGGACTTGCCTTGAGAGTGGGTGGCTCAACTGGGCATTCTGGGTCCTCGCTTAAATGTTTTTCTGTCTGACCTGCAGGTGGCAGCATATCCTGGGCCTCCTTGTGATGTCAAGCGGCTAAGGAAGAAGAAAATGGAGTCCCTCCTCCTGGAGACTTGCTTGAAAGCCAGCCATGAGTGAGTGTGAGCTTGAGCAGGGCCCTGTATTAGGTTTCAGGCATTGATGTGAACCACGTGTGTTCAGTATTCAAGGTTGTTTGTTGATATTCACAGGTTGTTTACAAAAAAACCCTAGCTGCAAAACCAGTTATCCTTATGGTGTTGCATAGGCCACGAGGGGCAAAGTGGGGCTCTGGGGGCAAAGGGAAGTGTACCCCAGAAGCTCAGCAAGTGTGTGGTATGTTACAGGTAGGAGGTGTTTGGTGCAGGGCTCTTGAGTCTCTCCTCCAGCTGCTCTGTCATGGTTCAGGCTCCCCTATGCTGGCCCATCAGATCCCAAGCTGTGTCAGCTCTCAGACCAGACTTCTTTCTACCTCTCATCACCCTGCCCACCACCCATCAGCTTCGCCTTGCTTATCCTAAGACCTTCTTTGTGCTATAGTCATTTGAGGGGCTGGAGGGATGGTTCAGGGGTTGAAAGCACTTCCTCTTGTTTTAGAGGACCCAAGTTCTGTTCCCAGCACCCACTTACCTCCCAATCCATACCTGTAACTCCAGCTCCAGAGAATCTGATGTGCGTCTCTGGCCTCTCCCACAGACATGTGTGCACACCTGCACATGAATAAAACTTAATCTTTAAAGGAAAATTAGAGGAGTTGGAGGGGGCTGGTTTCTGGTCTATCTTTGATCCAGCTTTGTTAGTATTTCTGCTGGAAAATAATTCTAAATGTTGTATTGGTGTTGAGTGCTTTCTGCCTCCTGCCACAGCATCCCTCCCTCCTCCTGCCCCCCCCCCGAATTTCACCCACCGGGTTGCTGATGACTGTCCCTTAGCTGCAGCCCCATAAGTCCCTACCTGAGAAGGATTCTGTGACATCTACAGGAACCTTGTGGTCCTTGTCCCTTACCGCCAACCTGTGTCTGCTTTGCTCCGCACTGTCTTTTCAGACCCTCAGCTGGAATGTTAGATTCTAATTTTACCAAGCACCATGCTTCAGTGAGAGTTTCTCACGGTTGGAAGAAGGGAGTATTTTGTAAATCAAGCTTGTTTTTGTTTTTGCCTAAAATTACTAGTTTTAAAAATTGGTTTGTTTAGAGTTTTATTTTGTTTATCCTTGGCAATGGGTTTATTCAAGCATAGTCAATAATCTGGTGAAAAAACTGATACCAGGAGGGGGATGGATAGTGAGATGGTTCAGCAGGTAAAAGGTGCTTGCCGCTAAGCCTAGAAACCCGAGTTCAATTCCCAGAACCCACGTGATGGAAGGAGAGGATCAGTTCCCATAGGTTACCTTCTAACTTCTACCTGTGCGTCATAGTGCTTGCAAGTACACACAGACAGGCACACAAAATAGAGTGTAATTTAAAACATGTTTTTAAAGAGCTAGTATTAGGGCTAGAGATGCAGCTCAGTGGTGGAGGATTCGCCTAGCGTGTGCAAGGCCCTGGGTCCCATCCCCTGCATCACAAAAGCAATTAATAATCATATCGAGTGTCTGTTCCACCTCAAGCTCCTGGAGCGCTACAGAGCTGACATCTTATTGATACCTCTGGAGAGGTATCTCCAGTTAGAAATACAGAAGCTGGGGTACAGAAGGTGTCGCTCAGGCGTAGAGAGCACTTATCTGCTGTGGCGGCGCAAATGAATGTAGACAGATTATATAGATATATACAGCTTTAATAAGGAAATAGACTTACAGGACCACAGGTTCCCGCGGAGTACTGGAAAAGCGGAGCAAAAGAAAAAGGGCTGCTGGGCTCACACCCGGCAGATTTATCTGTAAGCATTAGCCCGAGGCGAACACGCCCCCAATGGGTGGGGCTATGTCCCTACATCTCCCCCTTTTGTCTAAATAAGATAGAACCAAACCAAATATAACTATATACAATAATAACAAATAATAAATATAACAAACAATATTGAGAACAAAACTTTTGCTAAACATTCTATCTCAAGGAGTCTAAATAACATAGAGAGTAACTACAATTATATAATCTTTAATTCCGTCAAAGATCTGAGAAGGGAATAAATATTACTTAACAATCGAAAAATATCCAAAATGTGTAACAATTGACAGAGACAACTGACTACCTGGGCAATCACCCAAAGTCTCGTTTGTAATGTTGAGTCAACCAACTTTGGCTAAGGCCTAACATAACTGGCATACCATTATTAAAGGCAAGGAACTTTTTTAGGACTATCTTACCCTGTCTTGGCAAGATAAGACAATCCTGTTTTATCCACTTAGGGATATTTTGTATCTTTGTCAGAAGTTGAGGTATGGGCTTTTCTTAACCCAAAGGCCAGTTTTGCCAAGAAGACAAGCTTCCAGTGGAGTGTCTTTGGTGTTTAACGTTCTCTTGGGAGTAGAGTGGTGTTGCCAGGAGTAATTGTGTCTCTTTGGCATAGAAATTTTAGGTTAGATTAAAGGCCATTTTTTACAGCTCTTCGAAGAGGCTGAAGATCATATTATCTATATTAAATATAATCTCTATGTAACTAAAAGACCTGATTAACTTAAAAATAAATATGACAAACATATAATTTTTAATACCTATCTAACTTTGAAGACTAAAAGAATAAACAACTGTGCAATATATGAAGACAATGATCTTCAACTGTAAACAATGTCATAGTATCAGAGGTAGAAATGTACAATGTAATATGGTAGATGTATCAATACAATATAGACAAAGTTATAAGCATACTCATACAAAAATAGAGGTAGGAACACTCACATTCAATATTTAACATATCAATATACAAGAAACAGTACCAGTACAATTTTTTATAAACAGTAATTTACAAATACCAATCATCCCAAAAAACCAGTCACCCCCTTCTTTTTTCTCTTTTTCTTCTTCTTCTTTTTTTTTTTTTTCTTTAATAACTTAAGGCTTTTCATGACAATGAGACACATCTGCTCCTGGCAGCACCAATCTACTTCAAGAGGAAGATGGGCACCAAAGAGGCTCCTTAAGGAGTTTGATAGCCATTTGGGCAAGAAACTGTTCTTGCCTGGACTGTTGCATAAACTGGACACAAAGAACCTACAGAGAGAGGACTGCTAAACTTGCCTAAGGGTGAGATGGTCTTTCGGGGTTCCTGACTCATAAAAGAGTCTGCAAGACATTCTGCAGGACACAACAAAAAGTGACTAAACTGTCTTTAGAATTTCCTGCTTGATAAAAATGTCTGCTGGATACTGTGGGCCTGTAGGCTAAAGACAGATGCCCCAACGGTACAGAGAAACTTTGGATGACTGTCCAGGCAGCGAGATGTCTCTGTCATTTCTAGAGTTTAAAGTATCTTACTTCTTGTTTACTTAGGTAATATTATATCCTTCTGGAGTCTTTGATGGAGTTAAAGAATGGATAGATAGTTATAGTTTTCCTTAGTTATGATAAAATAGATATAAATATTATAACTGTAATTCTTGCTTGATAACTGTTTTGCTATATGTAATCTTACTATGTTAAAATGAAAGCCTTTCTTTTTTTGTTTAAACAGAAAAAGGGGAAATGATGGAGGAAGGTCATTGGTTAACTAATAAAGAAACTGCCTAGGCCCATTTGATAGGCCAACCCTTAGGTGGGTGGAGTAAACAGAAGAGAATGCTGGGAGAAAGAAGCCGAGTCAGTGAGTCGCCATGATTCTCCCACTCCAGACAGACGCAGGTTAAGATCTTTCCTGGTAAGCCAGCTCGTGGTACTACACAGAATATTAGAAATGGGTTAGATCAATATGTAAGAGCTAGCCAATAAGAGGCTGGAACTAATGGGCCAGGCAGTGATTAAAAGAATACAGTTTCCGTGTAATTATTTTGGGGCATAAGCTAGCCATGCGGGCGGCTGGGTGCCGGGGACGCAGCCCCGCCGCTCCTATTACAACAATCTGCCATGCCTAAGACCCTGGGTTCCATCCCAGCACCTCAAAAGAAAAAGAAAACATTCAAAACAAATCCAAATTCCAGAGAACTGTGACTTAACAAGTCGGGGTGCCCCAGGAAGACCCTTGTCCTCTTGCCTGTCATCAGAAACTGTGTGAGCTTGGCCTTCAGAGGGTGGAAGGTGAACCACATCTGTCCTCATAGTGACCTGAAAACCAAAGTAAAATTAATGGAGAAAGTGCAATCATAAATGGCGCTGGAGGAGCCCGTCTCAAGAAAAAGGAAAAAAAGAAAACAGCAAAAGTATGATCTTCAAACAATGCCTAGCTCTAAACTTCCTATCCATTTACACAATTCTCTGTTCTATTTTGTGTAACACAAATTATTGGAACACATTGGCCAAATTTGCCTGACATGCGTGATTCAAACTTTACTGGTGAAGGCCTGGAGTCGTAGCACAAGTGCCAGGATGCTTGCCTGGGGTGTTCACGCCCCGGGTTCCATCCCTAGCGCTACAGAGTAAACACACGGATGAATTAATTACAGTCAGAGGGCAGACGGTGTCGCTAGGTGGTAAGCTGTGTCTGATTAAGACTTTGAGTTATGCCCGGCGAGGTGGCGCATGCCTTTAATCTCAGCACTAGGGAGGCAGAGACAGATGGATCTCTGTTCGAGATCCAGGACGGGCTCCAAAGCTACAGAGAAACCCTGTCTCAAAAATCAAAAGAAAAGAAAAGAAAAGAAAAAAGACACACACGAAAAAATTCTATTTTTAGCTGGTTAATACATAATTCACTGTAATTCATTTGAAGGACTAACAATCTCACAAACTGGAAAAGTTTTTTAAAACTGAAAAGCCTTCCCCTATAGCCAGGTTTAGCCACACATTGAGGGACATACACCAATGAACACTGAACTCTCGGGGCACGACCTTCACAGCTTCATTCCAGAAACTGATGCAACCATGAATCCACTCCTATCACAGCCAGAGACTTCGGGAGCAGTCGTGGGCTTGCGGCTGTGTGGATGGGTGTCAGTTAGGTTGGTTATGCTCTGGCCATTGACAGCTAAGTACCTCATACAAGTCTTCCAAACATGTCCCAGCGAGCTGCTCTGAACTAATTGCCTCCAGGACATGCTGGGCATTTCACACTGGGAGACTGGGAAAATAAACGCCTCAACCATGAACTCCTTTTCCTTAAAAACCAAAACCGGAAAACAAATAAACACACACACACACACATACAAATGTAATAAATAAATAAAAACATAAGCAAGAAATAAGTCTGGGTCTCGAGGTTGTCCTGGATACAATGGGCAGTTGTTGTGAGTGGGGGCTCATCCAAGGACTTTTCCAGGTGTGCTAGACAGGTGAGCAGGAGCGGTGAAGGCCTGGACCAGAGAGAGGGGAGAGGCAGTAGGAGAAGCTGGGGAGGCTTCTTCCCAGCGGTCTGCTGAGACCACAGGACACCACTCTCTGAGCCTGGGCTTCTCCCTGCCGCCTCTGTGGGCCTGACTTCAGCTTCTCATCCCCTGGCCTTAGAAAACCCTGGGGCTGAGCTGCTGCTTTTGAGTAAAACGCAGGTGTGAACCTTGTGGTAAAGGACACAAGCAGCCCTGGGACTCTGACAGTCACAATCATGCAGCATTTCCGGCCAGGTTGTTTTTAAACCACCAGTACCAGTTTTCAGTTGAACTGTGTTTTCCTTCCTGCAGTCCTTAAGTGAGACTACTTGTGAGTTCTCGGCGCTCTGTTTTGAGGGAGCTCCTCCGTTGGCCGGTCTGGGTTGGAAATAGAAATGATTTTCTTCCTCCCCCACAGGCCAAACATGCAGAAAGAGGTGTGGCTTAAATTTGTCTCCAATTTCATTTCTAGGTGTTTCTTTTCCTTTGCTTGGAAAGTAGATGGAGTACTGGGGTCACTCTTAAAGAAATTCTAACTTGTAACTTCAAGTGAGTCAGTATTTTTATTTTTTAAAATTTTTGGTTCCACATTTATTTGTTTGTGGAGGTCAGAGGACACCTTATAGGAGTCCATTCTCTTCTTCCATCTTGGGGATCCTGGAGACGAACTCATGTTTGGCAGCAAGCACACTTGCCCACTGAACCAGTTCACCAGCCCAGTACTTTTATTTTATTTTATTTGTTTTACAGTGCTGGGAACTAAACCTAGAACCTCATATACGTTGAGAAAGTGCTCTGTACCAAGCTTATAGCCTGACCCGTACCTGGTATTTTAGATACCCAAGAGAAAGGACAGTTAATCACAAGGATCTTACATTCTTCCTGGGGCTGGAGGTCAACATGGTTGCTAGACTGCTTGCCTAGCATGCCTGAGGGCCCTGAGTTCGATCCTTACCTGCATAAAACTCTGCAGAGCGCAGTGATGTTCACTTGTGCTGCACTGGGGAGGTGGAGGCAGGAGAATCAGGACTTCAAGGTCATCGGAAGGTACATATTGAGTTTGGGGCCAGCCTGAAATACATGCACTCCTGTCTCCAAGAAATAATAATAATTAAAAACACAACAAAATTTATTCCTGCCTCTTGGTGACACAGAACCATCCTCCAAACCCCTTCACACACACACACACACACACACACACACACACACGTATACATGTACACAATAAAAAATACCCTAAAAAGCCTAGTCAGAAAGGCTTGATAAGACCTGCCCGAGGGCTCTAGTAAATCCCAGCTGAGAGAAGGGTGTCTGCCTTAGCTGTTCAGGTGTAAGGAGGAACAGCTATCACACTACCTACGTCGGTTGGGCAGGTTTTGGTGGGGTTGTAAATTTGAATTAGCTGCCAAAAAAAAAAAAAAAAAAAAGGAAGGAGGGAAGGAAAACAAAACATAATAGACTTTAGAACAGAGGGACCACTTAGAAATTAAAGTAGGAACTTTTATTTCCATTTTACTTACACCTGGAAAAAGCAACCCTTTCTTTTCAAACAAGGTCACATGGCAAACTGGGCTTGGATCTGGCACAGTCCAGAGTCACACACGCTGTCCTCTGTTATCTGCAGCAACAGGTTGACTTTGCGTGCAGCTAGGTCCCATCCAGTCATGACCTAGTGTGATCTTTAGTCTATACATTTGCCTATGACAACCACTCCCCAAGCTGAACGGTCACCGGGTGAAAGGGGACTTTAGGTAAATCACTTCTCAGGGTGTTGTTGGCACTGGGAAAGCCAGGGCAGGAACCAAGCCAGGTCTCCAAGCTCCGAATAGAGAACATGACAGACAAAGTCTGCAGAGCTGCAGAGAGCAGCTAGGAAGCTGTGGCACTTCCAGGAAGGGCTTTCCTCTATAGTGGGAGCTGCGGAGATGCTGGCAGTGAAGTTGAGGCACGGGAGAAGCTGACAGTGAGGGCCCAACACAGCAGCAGGAGCTGATGCCTATCAACCCCCTGCCAGCTCTGGCCTGCACCCAAGCGTCCTGTGTATTCCTCTGTTAACTTACTCCCTGGGTGTTCAGCAACCAGCTGAGCACCTAAAATGTACCAGGTTGAGCTGTGGGTACAGAGGTACAGTAGGGCCTTCCCTTAAGAGGCCATGAACCCTGTGCAGTACAGACTGGAGGGGAGGAGGGAGGGCCATGTTGACCAGTTCTGTAGTGAAATAAAATCTGTCTTTATGGTTAGAAAAGATACTCTTGACGGGCTGGAGAATGTAGCTTGCTTAACATGCATGAGGCTTGGGGCTCTGTGTCCAACATTGCATAAATCAGGTGTGGTGGTGAGCACCTGCGATCCCAGCAGTGGCCAGGTGAACCAGGAGAATCAGAAAGAAATCAAGGTCTATCCTCTATTTAGTCAGAGTTCCAGGCCTGCCTAGGCCACAGGAAACTAAAACAAACAAGATGGAATGGAGGAAAGAAGAAAAAAGTGTATACAGTCTCTTAGGATGTTTTCATTTGGGTTGGAGAGAATCCACTTTGACTGGAGGGGGAGCTTTTATCCTCGTTCTCCCCTCCCCCAAGATCCTGAGCGCCTAAGCTGCTCACCCCTTTCCTGGCCTTCTAGTCTGTAGTATAAAATCTGGTTAATCAGATTATTATTCTTATCTGAAGGAGGAAAAGAAAAATAACTTCTTGAAGAGCATTCCCATTCTGATTCTGCTAAGAAGAAAAACTTCCATGAGATAGGCACGTGGATGGGTGAGTGGGAGGTGCGTGTGTGTGGAAGCCAGGGGTGCATGTCTGGTCCTTCCTCAGTTGCTCTCTGTCTTATTTTCTGAGGCAGGGTCTCTCACTGAACCTGAGGTTCACTCACCCAGCTAGGCTGAGTGGCCAGCAAGCTCGCTGTCTCCGTCTGCCCAGTGCTAGGACTACAGACATGCCAGTGCGCCCAACTGTGACCTGGGTGCTACAGGCTCTGAACTCAGGTCCTCCTGCCTACATGACAGCACTTGCCCACCGTCCCAACCCAGCCCGGAAACTTCGTAAGAGGATCAAGAACATTCCCTTAGCTGTGTCCAGGGGGTTGTGACTGTTACTCATTTTATGCAGCCCCCAAACCCCTTTCTTTTGCTTTCAAAACACTCGCACATCTGTCCTCAGTCTGTATGTCAGTGGTCGAGGACATGGAAAGACTGTCCTGACAGCGGCCGGGTCACTGTCCTCCCAGTTTCCTCCTCTGCACGTAGGAAGGGAACAACTATGGTAAGCATGCAGTAAGGCTGGATATGACTGCACAGTGCACAGCATGCGGCTTAGGGTAAAGCCTCGTGGACCGCCAGCTAGGATGCTGGTGATACAGCCTGGAAAATGGAAACCCCAGAGGTCAAGTGACTCAGATAGGGCCTTGTGGAACTCAGACAAAGCCAAGCCTGGTTTGTCTGGCCTGTGCTCTCTCACTCCGGGGTCCATTTTGGCTTCTAGGGAAAATGGTGATATAAACAGACCTGTCTGTGTTAGCCCGTTAGCTGCTATCCCCAGCTTTTGCAGGAGACTAGTAGACAGATTTCCTTAGCACACAGGAGCCTCAATTCTAGGTGTGCAGAGCCCTTCTGGGCCAGGCAAGTGGGAGCAAAGGACAAGGTGTCCTGCCCTCTTTGTGCTGTGAGTGGCAGTGGCCGGGGTGAGGCATGCTCCTAGTATATCCTAGCCTTTGCCTGCTGTAGCCAAGTCCTGCCAACTTATAGGGCCATCGCAGAATCCTCCTGTAGCCTGGAAGGGGATCAGCTGGATGAACAGCCCCTGTCACCTGTGCGTAGGTGTGGTGGCGGCAGGGCCTTCCTAAACAGTTGCCCCCATAAATCTTGTGCTCTATGGAGCTGGAGTATCAGATACTCTCCCCAGCCATCCTGATCGCCGGGGTGCTTTAGGACTGTCCTACTGATCTCAGCCACAGAGTGGCAGTGCTGCTGATAGAAGGCAGCTGCACTGTGCATTTTGTGCCGGACAGTGTCCCGCAGCAGGATCCACACACAGTAATGCCTGTGCTAGAGGCTGGGGTGGGTATGCTTGGGAAATTATTCAGCCTTTCAGCTCTCAGTTTCTATATCTGTAAAATGGGAGTAAAAATACCCAGATGTGGTTTGAAATAGAGTGGTGCAAACTACAGAGAGCATGCCTGTCTCTAGGAACTTTTTTTTTTTTTATTCTAGCAGTTGTTAAGTAGAAACAGCTTGAAGTTGTGACCTCGGGCAGCCCCCTGAAGGCTGCACATCTGACAACTCAGATTCTAAATTGAAAGAACCGAAAATCTCAGTTTTAAAACTTTTGTTGGTATGTGTGTGTGTGTGTGTGTTCTTTGCACATGTGTGCCACTCCATGAGGAAACCAGAGGACAGCTTGCAGAAGTTAGTTCTTTCATCCAGCAGGTGGACCCTGGGGATTGAATTCAGGTCCTCACTGTTGGCAGCTTTTCCCCACCCCTTTACCCCCTGAGCCATCTTGCTTACTCTGTCTCTGCCACCTTGCTATTTTCAGTGATTCTTGCTGCCTAGCTAATGGAGCCAGCTGAAGTATGACACCGCATTGTTCATTCCCAGCATCTCCTCTGTGTAGTTCAGGGACCCGGAAAGGAAGCTTAGTTACGCAGCTAGACTAACCTAAAGTGGGACTGGAGAGACAGCTCAGCAGGGAAGGGTGTTGGCTGAGCTAGCGTGAAAGCCTGAGTTCAGATCCCCAGCACCTATGTAAAAAGTCAGGTTGGCCCGCCATGCCTCTGTTACCCAGTGCTGTGGAGGACAAAGATGGGAGGGTCACTGGAGCATGATGGCGCCGGTTCACTCCGCCTTCATTAGGAGACGCTGTCCCAAAGGATAAGGTGGAGAGTGAGTGATACAGCAAGGTGCCCCTGTCCTTCCTCTGACCTCTTCCCAGGTATCAGCACACCTGTGGGCACATGTGCCATCCTCACACACAAAGGTAAATGAGTAAATTGAAGGTTTGTAATACCGAAGTTTTTGTGCAATCTTTTGATTCACATGACATCCAGGTGGTAAAACAGATTGCGATGATCCCTGAGGTGGCCCTGTTGCCGTGCAGCACACGTGAGCTCGTGAGCCCATGGCGTGCCTGTCTTGGTCTCTGCACTGTCCGCTGGGCGTGGCAGTGGTCGAAGCAGTGACTATCAGAAAACAAGGGCCCTGGTTGACCCCTCCCTATTCTAGACTGAGCTGTGCATCACAACTGGAGAAAATCTGTCCGGTCTTAGAATATTCCGTGGACCACTGCTGGCTCCTCCTTTGCTGGCCTCTTTAGGGCCTGGAGAACAGTGTTCCTCTGAGGCTGGGCATCCATTCTGAAGAGTAAGAGATCCATTCTGAGAGCTTGCTCAGTCTTCTGGCAAAAGCGTGGACAGACAGATGGTGAGGTCATGTCTCACGGGCATGCAGGTGGCACTGCAGGAGGCTGCCCTGGCTGCATGTGAAGCTTGAGCAGTAGCCGGGCACCATCCCCACCCGCCCTGCAGACTGCAGCTGGGCTCCTTCCTCACAAGTTTTACATGCATCTGCCTTGGAGAGAGTGTAGCAAGTGGTCTGTGGGCCCGCCAGCCAGTCCCCCAGCAAGGTGAATCAGAGGCCAGTGTCACCCTAGGCTGTAGTCCCACAGGACCGGAAGTGCAGATCTGCTCTCCTAGCGTCATTGACACCCAAAATAAACACACCCTACTTAGTTTCTGCTGTGTGCCTCAGGTGGTTCCAGCATGCAAGCAACTGTTGGGCGGCCTGGAGCCCAGATGCCCAGTGGCCAGCAGGGAGCCCCAGTGCTCAGAAAGCTCTGAGGCTGCTGGCCTGCCAACCGGGCCAGGTTGGCTATGCTGCTGTTAATACCAGCAGTTCCCATGACAACCTGGAGATAAACACCTGCGATGAAGCAAAGGCTGGAATGAGATCAGGTGTCTGGGCAGAGTAGGGCCTGGACTGTGATTCAACACCTTTAAATGACCTGTATTTCTACGTGGCTATTCAAGAGGCATAATTTTTTTTTTTTTTTTTGGTTTTTCGAGACAGGGTTTCTCTGTGGTTTTGGAGCCTGTCCTGGAACTAGCTCTTGTAGACCAGGCTGGTCTCGAACTCACAGAGATCCGCCTGCCTCTGCCTCCCAAGTGCTGGGATTAAAGGTGTGCGCCACCACCGCCCGGCTCATAATTTGTTTGTTAACCAGCTAGGTAATACAGCAAGAACTCAAAGTGGCTCCCCTGTGCAGGCGTCTTAGAGGAAAGCAGGTTGCTCTGAGCCTTCTGAGGGAAACACTGGTGTGAGGGGTGTTTGGGAGCTGCTAGTGCAGCCCTGGCGCCTCATGAACCCAAAGCCTCTGCTGCCAGCACTGGCTTGCAGTCGCGCTATGATCCCCTCCTGGCCTCTTTGCAACAAGTGGCTCTAACACCTTCCTACCCTAAAGCAAAACATGTGACTTAAAAGAAGTAGACCTGACCTCAACTACCAGCTGCAAATATCAGTCGCTGGGAGTCACCAGGAGGCCAGTCCCTGCTTGTTAGCTATTAAGAGTACACGGTTCGTGTGTGATAAAGGCCGGCCGCCTCTCCGTTTATGATTTCCAGTAAACCAGAGCACTTCAAGGAAGGGCCAGGGCAAGTCAGAGGCTCCAGACCAAGCCCTCCACTGAGCTGGCACAGCAGTTTCTGCAGAGGCCTAAGAGACAAGAGCAAGATCTCAGCTCCTAACAAAAAGATTAGCCCTCTCTGGGGGCATGGCTGAGAGCCAACCTGTCTGGACAGCTCTGGAGGGCCAGGCCAGTTCCTGCCCCCAACCAGGCAGCTCATAGGCACGCTCAGGGCAGGAAGTTCAGAAAAGGAAGAAGAAGCCAGTTATGTATATTAGTTGCTTTGTGCTTACTGCCGGCTGCCAAGGCAGCTCAACGCCCTGGGCACGTTTGTCTGCCACACTGGGCAGCAGCAGCTTAGCTCTTAGAGAAAGCTGGGCAAGCATTCCCAGCAGGCGCCTGTGGTGGGTTCCTCTTCGGTATGGGGAAGCCCAGGCCACAAGGAAACTGCAGACAGGCAGTTTATCCCACCTGGGAAGGGAACTGAGGTTCTCCTGCCTACCCCCTGCTGTCAGGTGGTTCCCTAGAATCTCTGGGTTTCTTTGAGGCACCCAATCTAGCAACAAAGGTAGAAATTTTGTATCAAATGAAATTAGCGGGCAGTTAACAGTAACATGTATCCATCTACTAAGTGTGTCGTTGCCCCCATCCGCCTCAGGTTGCTAGGGCAAGTCTTTGCTCAATAGAGCTGAGTGGTAGAGATAGAAAATGAACACAGGATGAAGCATCGGGGACTGATGCTCAGCTACTGGAGTGCTTTCTTAGCATGCACACAGCCCTGGGTTCAGTCTCCAGCTATAACCTGGGTGTGATTGCACATGCCTATAATCCCAGCATTAGAAGTAGAGGCAGGAGAATCAGAATCCCAAAGTCACCCCTGGCTACATAGTAAGTTTGAGGCCACACTGGGCGGCTACTTTAAGACCCCATCCTTTTTTTTTTTTTTTAATACACTAGCAGAAGTGCTGTTTGAAAGTTGAAACACACTGATATGTACTCAAGGGACCGAGGAACTATGGACAGGGTGGTCAGCAAAAGGCTTTCAGCGGGGGTGCCTGAAAGAGAAGCAGACTCAAGAAGTGCGTGGTGGCCTGTGCAGTCCCCTGTCCTGTCTGATACAAGGACAGGAAAACTAGTGTGACAGGAAGCAGGATACTAGGGGGGCGTGACTCTGCCTTTCCTATCTTCTAAATCATTACCTCAACATCCATCTGGTGGAAACCTTTACCGGGCGTCTTCAGTGCCAGGCACTCTGCTTGGAAGTGCTGAAACCAGGACCGCTTATCAGGTTCCCCTCACAAGAGGCGTTTGGTGTGTTGGGGAATGCACCACGGGAGGAGAATTCCAGAGGCTAATAGTGGAGGTCGGAATGGCTTCCTGATCCACTGTGAGCTCTAAGGGAAAATGATGGGGGAAATGAGGCCTGAGCGACGGTGAGGGATGGGGTGAGAGGATGCCTGAGCCACGGTGAGAGATAAAGTGTAGTTAGTCTGGAGAAAGAGAGCAGGGAGAAGCTGGAGGCAGGGTAAAAGTATGCGAGGCCTGGAGATGGGCAGCTGCTGGGTGCAGATACATAGGCCTCAAATGCCCTGGAGCCTCAGCCAGACAGACACTCAAGAATAGCCTGTAGAGTTGAGATAGATTCTTAAGGGGCCAAGGCTGGAGGTCAGGATGCTGCTTATAATCTGAGACTTGGACCACTCTCCATGGACAGCTTTCTTCCAGAGAACCAGACCATAGGAGGACCAATCCCTGCCAGGAGCCACTTGTCAGATCAGAATAGAAATGAACCCGGGCACCAGGGTGTGAGGGAGCAAGGATCCAGGGCACATCAACTGCTTGCTTCTTCGTGGGCAGGGCTGCACAGTTCCAACCTGTGAGTCTAGAGGCAGCACAAGGCTTTGCATGTAGGTCAAGGACTTTCTTACCAGATCCCTTTCAGGCACATCACTGGGTTGGAAAATATACAGGAGTGGTTACCGCATCCCAGTGAATGCATATTCAGACTTAACAACAAGATAATCATGTATGCAGCCCCAGCCTGCTGAGGATGCTGGAGTTCTCCATCTTTCCTCTTTCTCCTTCCCCATTTTGTATTCCCCTGTCTCTGCCCCAGTCCCAGAGCCTCTGGTTGTCTTTTTAACACACTGCTTCTTAGCAACACTCCGAGGTGCATGGTGACAGATACCTGGTTACTTTAAGGACTGCCACCGTAAGTTGATGTGTTGACAACCAGAAAATAGAGAGACAGAGACCCACCATGTGCTAAGCACTCTGTGGCCCCAACTGTTCCAGACACTGCTAACCACATCACCTTCCTCCTTCTCCCCACCCGTTTCTTCTTTTGGTGGGAGGTGTTGAGTCAGTGTGAAGCCCTGGCTGTCCTGGAACTCTCCCTGTAGGCCAGGCTGGCCTCAAACTCACAGAGATTCATTCATCTCTGCCTCCCAAGTGCTGGGATTAAAGGCGTGTGATACCACCACCCAGCTCTTTCTTTTGCTTAAACAGAGGG
This sequence comes from Chionomys nivalis, assembly GCF_950005125.1. Taxonomy (NCBI): domain Eukaryota; kingdom Metazoa; phylum Chordata; class Mammalia; order Rodentia; family Cricetidae; genus Chionomys; species Chionomys nivalis. Next base: position 35,776,418 of record NC_080092.1, on the reverse strand, counting down.
TCAGTCCATTTGTCCATAAAGGTCCTTTCTCTGCCCTTAGCACAAGCCCAGTGCTGGGAGCCAACTGATGGGCTGTACCACCATCACCCTTGCCTCTGGCTTCTGGTCAGGCTTACTCAATGGAGAGCACTAGCAAGAAACAAAGAAGATTAGAACAAAGTTTATTCCCCTTGGGGCTGGTTGAGATTGCTCAATGGGTAAAAGGAGCTTGCCACCAAACCTGAGGATCTGAGTTCAGGTTCTTAAACTTGTCTGAGCCTCAGCTTCGCTGCCTTCAAATGGGGCTGAGACAGTTCTTACCTCATATAAAGTTCAGTGGTGGGCCAGCTATGGGAGTGTGGGAGGGGCTGTGGCAGCCCCAGAGAGTGAAGTTTCTGGGGGATATGGGGGATATCAACAGTGAGGAGCAGTTAGGACCTGTAGCTTGATGGTGGTGTGAAGGAAAGGAAGGGTAACAGAGGTGCTGGGAGGGGGCACCTGGCGGGAGTTCTGATCTCCAAGTGAGGAGGATTCAGTAACTGGATAGACACCAAGGGGGTATTAAATTCTTTTTTTAAAAAAATTACATTTAGCAGGGAAGTGGTGTCGCACGCCTTTAATCCCAGCACTCGAGAGGCAGAGGCAGGCAGATCTCTGTGAGTTTAAAGTCAGTCTACAGAGCAAGTTCCGGGACGCCAGGGCTGTTACACAAAGAAACCATTCTGAAAAACAACAACAAAATGCATTTATTTATATGTGTGTGTTGGATTGGGGGGAACGTATGCTATACTACACATGTGGAATTCAGAGGACAACTTGTAGGAGTCTGTTTTCTTTCTACCATGTAGACCCTGAGAATTGAACTTAGATCCTCGGGTTTGGTGGCAGGTAAATAGCAGAGCGGATCTCAATTCCAGCTGTTCCAAAGTGTGTGTGTGTGTGTGTGTCTGTGTGTGTGTCTGTGTGTGTCTGTTTGTCTTTGTGTCTGTGTGTCTTTGTGTCTGTGCGTGTATGTCTGTCTGTGTCTGTCTGTCTGTGTCTGTGTGTATGTCTGTGTGTGTGTGTCTGTGTATGTCTGTGTGAGTCTGTGTGTGTGTCCGTCTGTCTATGTCTGAGTGAGTCTCTGTGTGTGTCTGTGTATGTCTGTGTGAGTCTGTATGTGTCTGTCTGTGTCTGTGTGTATGTCTGTGTCTGTGTGTCTGTGTGAGTCTGTGTGTGTGTCTGTGTGTCTATATGTATGTCTGTGTCTGTCTGTGTGTGTCTGTGTGAGTCTGTGTCTGTCTGTCTGTGTGTGTCTTGTCATTGGGTTAGATTGCTTCCCACCCACTAGAATTCACCTCCCCTAGACTTCGTGTATCTGTTTACATCTGTTTACTCTAGTCTTTTGTTTCTCAGCCCACACCATTTTTTTAAAGCATGAAGTAGACTTTCTGGTAACTGTGAGAAGTGACTGGTGGCTGGCATGGATGGAGAAAGGGCAACACCTGCTGCACTAGGCTGGCGTGACTGTCAGTGTCCCATGCTTGCTATCCCGAGGGTCTGTCTTTTGCTCTGAAGGGCACGTCTCTGGCATCATAGCCCCCAGGGGCTGCAAGAAAGTTCTCAGTCTGCCAGGAAGGTAACCTGGGGTTACCTAGTGTTGTTCCCCACTTCTCAGCACTAGGCCTACACTTTATTCTAGCTCAGAGGCGGAGACATGGCACATGATGTGGTTCTTCGGTGGCTGGCTTTCATGATCTAGGGTGACACCCCAAACTAGGGCAATCCTGAAACTGCTGATTCAGCTTGCATGAGGATATTACTTTTTATTTTAAGGAACTTTCAAAATCACCTAAAATTTAATTGTAGACGCAGTTTAGCGCTGGAGAAACCTTGGGCGTGGCTTTTCCCAGCACTTTTAGATCACTTGAGGCTGGATATTCCGAGGACACTGGCCAGGAAGTCGCTGTTGGGCCCCTGAGCTATCCAATAGCTATAGACCTTTTAAACCCTGGAACTTATCTGCCCTTCTTGCCTCACCAGCCTTTCTGGATGAGACCACGGAAGACTGACCCTTTATAAACCTTCTCATTTTAAAGTTTTTTGTTTTTTTTTTAAATACTTTTTTTTTTTTTTTTTTTTGCCAGGCAGTGGATCTGACACACTCTTCTGGTCTCTAGGGGCATTAGAATGTACATGCACACATATACTTGCAGGCAAGATGATCATATACATTAAAAAAAAATCTACCAAATAGCTGGGTGGCACACACCTTTAATCCCAACATTTGGGAGGCAGAGGCAGGTGGATCTTGAGTTTAAGGCCAACCTGGTCTATAGAATGAATTCTAGGACAACCAGGGCTACATAGAGAAACGCTATCAGAAAAACAAAAATTATTTTCTTCTTTTTAATGTATTTAGGGTGTATACAAATGCTGCGTCTGGGCGTGGAGACCAGAGGGCAACTTGCAGGAGTCGCTCCTTCTATACCGCATGTGGTTTGGGGATCCGACCCAGGTTGTCAGCACAGTGGCAGGTGCCTTTACCTGCTGAGCCATTTCAGCGGACATCCTGTTTTAATTATTATTCGTTTTATTTTATGTGCATTTGTGTTTTGCCTGCACGTATGTCTAGGCAAGGGTATCAGATATTGCAGTTACAGACAGGTGTGAGCTGCCATGTGGGTTCTGGGAATTGAACCCCAGGTCCTCTGGAAGAGCAGCAAGTGCTCTTGACTGCTGAGTCATCCCTCCAACCCCCGCCCACCCTTACTTTTTAAAATGAGGGTGTGATATCACTCACCACAGGCAATGAGAATGAGAGTTTCCATTAGATAAGGGTGGAGGGTGAACTAGAAGGATCCTAAAACCCTAATGATGACTTCTGGGGCCAGCACACCAATCCTGGAATAATGACTTCTTCCAGGTCGTCTTTTCGTTTCTTTTTATATTGGAAAGAAATATCTATCTTGGTTAAGCCAGATACTAAACAATCATAACATTTTGTTTGTCATTTGGAGTACAATTTTTTTCATTATTGATCTGCATATTTTACATATAGGCTAATCATTCTCTGTTGCTGTGAATTCTCCTCTATTTTTACTTGTGTTTGGATTTTGTCTGAGTTTCATTTTAAAGTGTTGGTGTTAGTTTTTTATGTAGACAAAATTTTCAGGGGTTTTTTGGTTCTTGTTGTTTGTTTGTTTGTTTGTTTTTGAGTCAGAGTTTTTGTTCATATAGCCCTGGCTGTCCTGGAGCTCACTCTGTAGACCAGGCTGGCCTCAAACTCATTGAGATCCACCTGCCTCTGCCTTCCGAGTGCTGGGATTAAAGGTGTGCGGCACCACTGCCCAGCACCCAGTCCACTCTTAACCTGTTAAAGGCTATGAGTCTCCAACCCCCCCCCACTGCTCTAAACTCTTAACACAGAGGCCAGCATCCCCCTTGTTCACAGAGGCCAGCATCCCCCTTGTTCACAGAGGCCAGCATCGCCCTTGTTCACAGAGACCAGCATCCCCCTTGCTCACAGAGGCCAGCATCCCCCTTGCTCACAGAGGCCAGCATCCCCCTTGCTCACAGAGGCCAGCATCCCCCTTGTTCACAGAGGCCAGCATCCCCCTTGTTCACAGAGGCCAGCATCCCCCTTGTTCACAGAGGCCAGCATCCCTCTTGTTCACAGAGGCCAGCATCCCCCTTGTTCACAGAGGCCAGCATCCCCCTTGTTCACAGAGGCCAGCATCCCCCTTGTTCATAGAGGCCAGCATCCCCCTTGTTCACAGAGGCCAGCATCCCCCTTGCTCACAGAGGCCAGTATCCCCCTTGTTCACAGAGGCCAGCATCCCCCTTACTCATGCAGCCTTTTCTGATCTGAGCCTCCTGGAAAGAGCACAACTAGCACACACACTCCCTGCCTGCCTCTGTGGCCATCTACCTACCACCCAAAGAAGCCCTAGGCTTCTGAATCTAGAACTCCACCGTCCTGTGCTCAGCACTAGTCTATCTGGTCTCTGATTTTTGTTTAGCTCGACCAGCCATTGATAGCTCTCCCCATTATCAGGAACCTTTTATTATTTCTTCTCTAGAAAGGCGTTATGAAGAACACTTATTTTTTCTGATTAGTTATGGAGTTTTTGGTGTTTTTGTTGTTGTTATTGATGATGGTTGGTTGGTTGGTTGGTTGGTTGGTTGGTTGGTTGGTTGGACATGGTTTCATGTATCCTAGACTGGCCTCAATGTCGCTATATGGCAAAAGATGACCTTGAATTTCCAAGTGCTAGTATTACAGGCATCCACTACTACCCCTAGTTGGTGCTAGGAACCAAACCCAGGGCTTCGTACAGCTAAGTAAGCATCCTATCATCTGGGCTCCATCTCCAGCCCATTAGGGAGCTTTTTAAATTAAAATTTAAATCCAGCACTTGGGAGGCAGAGGCAGGCCATTCTCTGACTTTGAGATTAGCCTGGTCTACAGAATGAGTTCCAGGACAGTCAGGATTATAAAGAGAAACCCTATCTCCATACAAAAAGTGAAAGATCTACCCAACACCCCAAGGAAAGTGCTATAAAAAGTTGGCTCACCTCCCCCAAAACTTGCTTATATAAACAAATGTAAACTAGGGGCTGTGTTAGTCTTCTATTGCTGTGAAGAGACACCATGGCCAAGGCAACTCTTAAAAAAGAAATCATTTAGCTAGGGGCTTGCCTACAGTTTCTAAGGGTCAGTCCATTATCATTATGGTGGGAAGCAGACAGGCATGCCTGGTGCTGGAGCAGTAGCTGAGAGCTTTCTATCCTGATCCAAGGCAGCAGGTAGAGAAAGACAGACAGTGGGCCTAGTGTGAGCTTTTGAACCTCAAAACTCTCCCCCAGTGACACACCTCCTTCAACAAGGCCACACCCTGGAATCCTTCCAAAACAGTTTACCAACTGGGGACTAAGTATTCGAATATATGAGTCCATGGGGACTATTCTCATTAAAACTAACACAAGGGTTTTGGGGGTGGGGGGACCAAGCCTAGACCTTAGGCATGCTAGGCAAGTGTTCTATCAATGAACCACATCCTCTGCCCTTGGTTTTTTGAGGTAAGAACTCTCTCCGTGTAGCCTAGGTTGGCCTCAACTCATGATCCTCTGCATCACATGTGTGTCCTTCCTTACCTGACTTCAGAGCTTGTTCATGAAAGTGGGATCATGTATTCCTCGTCCAGCACCTGGAGTTTTACTCTTACCAATCGCAGTATATATGTGTGCATCCTTTCAGACACTGCATAGAGACCTGTTCTATTTTTTTACCTGTGTGTGGTATGCGTGTAGGTATGTACACCTCTTTTTTCATGTATGTATGGGTGCATATACTTGTGTATGTTCATGCATAGGGAGACCAAAGTTGCTATCAGGAACTGTCATTAATCTCTTTTCTACCTTACTCACTGAGTCAAAGTCTCTCAACCAAACCCAGAGCCCCCCAGTATGGGCTGTCTTGCTAGCCAGCTTGTTCTGGGAGTCTCCTGTCTCTGTTGTTACCTTCTAAGACTAGAACTACAGGCAAGCAGCATGTCCACCTGTCATTTACATGGGTTTCTGGAGACCTGACCTCTGGTCCTCATGCTGTGCAGCAAGAGCTTTGACCACTTGAGCCATCTCCCCAGTCCCCATGTTATATTTTTACTTACTTACTTATTTTGAGTCAGGGTCCCATTTTTCAGCCCTGTGTTGCCTAGAACTTGTTATGTAGAATAGTCTGGTCTTGAACTCATGGAGATCCTCCTGCCTCTGCCTCCCAAGTGCTGGCATTCAAGACATACATCACCATGCCCAGCCACTATATTCTTTTTAACTGTTCTGTGGTGCATATTTCATTGTTTTATCACACCAGTATTTTATCTTCTTCCTAATAGACTATCCGGTGTCCTGCTCCTATCTATAGAGACCTGGAAACGTCCTTGTTCTCATTCTCTTATACATTTGGGGTAGCATTTCTGTAAGATGGATTCCTAATACTGGGATTGTAGAGTTATGGGAGAAACATACAGTAAATTGTACTTGCTCTGTAGAAAGCAGAAGAAAGAATGTGAGGGAAGAGGTAGAGATACAGCAGGTGAAGTGAAGGGCAAGGTAGAAAGACAATATATGGTGTGTTCCTGTTTGCGCATAATTGAGATTTAACTATACACGCACATATACAGGCATGACATCGAAGTAGAGAAGCAGGGTGGCCTGGGGCCAGTGAGAGGGGAAGCAGATGCCAGAAGAGGGGTGAGTGTGAGCAAAATAAAATTATTTAGAAATACGAAAATATGGAGGGGACTTGGGGGAGGGGGCAATATTTGGGAGGAGGGGAGGGAAATGGGAAACGGGGAGAAGGTGGAAATTTTAATTAAAAAAGAATAAAAAAAATAAAAAAAATAAAAAAATAAAAAAATAAAAAGAAATACGAAAATATGCCAAAGCAACAAAACAAAAAGGCACCGCATGCTTCCAGTTGCCCTTTGTCAATCCACAGTGCATCCATCACCCCACTTCTGGAATTATTTCTACAAAATTTAGATCTGGCTATGGCTTTCTCTGTTTAAAGTATTCCGTTCTCACTGCCAGCAAGTACTGAACATCCACCCCAACGCCTTTTCAATCACCTTTTGCATTTCATGGTATTATTCTGTACGGTTGCCTATGTAGAAGTCAGAGAGCAACTTTTGTGGCATTGGTTTGCTCTGTCCACCTTTAGGTGGGATCCAGGAATTGAACTCGAGTCGTCAGGCATACACAATAAGCGTCTGTCCCCACTAAGGCCATCTCACCAGCACCTCCACCAGTCCCAGATCCTCTGGGAAACAGACCCCAAGCAAAACTGAAAATGCTGATTTACTGAAAGATACAGTGGGAGAGGTGGGCAGAGAAAAGGTATTCTTGTGAGAGTGATTGCTCTCTAGTTCTTGGAAAGGAAGGGGAGAGACTGCTGTCTCTTAAGAGACACCTCAGACTGACCTGACCTCATCCCAACCAGCCCAGTGACTGATCCCCTCCCTGGGGAGAAATGGACTGGCCTAGGGTGCCACATCCTTGACATGGCTTCCAGAAATTGACCTGACTTGGGGGCAGCTTGGGTATGAAGAAATGACCATTATACATACACATAGAAAAGCTGGGATCAGGTAACCCAGGCTCTCTAGTGGAGAGAGCACAGTAGCCAGGAAGCTCAGCAGGTTTATTATATACAATAGAACAGAGAAACAGGATTATTACATAGCTGAACAAGGAGGAGGGGTTATTACATAGCTGAACAAGGAGGAGGGATTGTTACATAGCTGAACAAGGAGGAGGGGTTATTACACATAGACAAGGAGGAGGGGTTATTACCTACAGATTAACAAGCAGGCAGGTGTGGCTAATCTCTGCAGGAGCAGTCTCTATAGGAAAGCAGTCTTTGGGTCATAAATATGGGAAGGTTGAGGGGAGAAAGCTATGGGGACATTTCCTGCACATACTATCAACATTCATACTTTAACCAGAAGAAGGCTTTGCTGTTCTTCTGAGCCTCACCCTGGGGGAAGGGAGGAAAGTTTTGCTATTTTCCCATGGGTCTGAGGCTAGTGCCCTGACATGGCCGGCGTGTGTCAGCCAGCTCCTGTCAGCAACACACATTCACTCAAGACTTCACACACTCAGGATCTCACACTCAGGACCTCACACGCTCAGGACCTCACACACTCAGGACTTCACACACTCAGGACTTCAAATTCAGGACCTCACACACTCAGGACCTCACACACTCAGGATCTCACACTCAGAACCTCACACACTCGGGACCTCACACAGGATCTCACACTCAGGACCTCACACACTCAGGACCTCACACACTCAGGACCTCACACACTCAGGACTTCCCACACTCAGGACTTCTCACACTCAGGACTTCACACACTCAGGACCTCACATTCAGGACCTCACACACTCAGGACCTCATGCACTCAGGATCTCACACTCAGGACCTCACACACTCAGGACCTCACACACTCAGGACCTCACACACTCAGGATCTCACACTCAGGACTTCACACACTCAGGACCTCACACACTCAGGACCTCACACACTCAGACCTTCAAATTCAGGACCTCACACACTCAGGACCTCACACACTCAGGATCTCACACTCAGGACTTCACACACTCAGGACCTCACACACTCAGGACTTCACACACTCAGGACCTCACACACTCAGGACCTCACACACTCAGGACCTCACACACTCAGGACCTCACACATTCAGGACTTCCCACACTCAGGACTTCTCACACTCAGGACCTCACACACTCAGGATCTCACACTCAGGACCTCACACACTCAGGACCTCACACTCAGGACTTCTCACACTCAGGACCTCACACACTCAGGACCTCACACACTCAGGACTTCTTCTACTCCCTACACCAGGGCGTCCAGCCATTGTCAAGGAGCTGCCCTGGAGGCAGTGGCCTTGACTTGAGAACTCTCTGGACCCTGAAGCTGCAGTCCCACAGCCACCATAATCAAAGCCTGATTTTATTATCTCCCTTTCCTGTCTCCAAGAGCCTGTGCATTGCTGCCTCTAGCCTAACCCCATGCCAGTAGCCACACAACCTTTCGTCCCTACCCAAACCCAGCCTTTTCTTCCTTGGTCCTCTGCCTCTGATGTTCCTTCCAGCTATCCCAACAGAAACCTTCATGTTTTCAACATCTGGTTTCATTGCGATTTCCTGACACCACTCTGCAAAATCTGTCCTTTCCTGTTCCCGTGGTGCTATTTTTAGGTCAGTAGTCTCCAGACTGGAGTGTCTTAGCTGCGTTTGTTTTGAGACAAGGTCTTGTTAGGTAGCCCAGGCCTGCCTCAGACTCACAAACCTCTTGCCTCAGCTTATTGAGTATGAAGATTACAAACCTGTGCCCCCACCACAGGCCCTCAGCTACTTATTTCTCTCAGATAAATAACTTTGGCCCTCCTAGCCTCTAAACCTGGCACACTGTGAACACACAGTACTGCAGTGCTGACTGAGCTGCTTATCCTGCCCTTCCACAAGGTCCTTGATGTTGCGGGACACAAGCAATAGAAAGTGTTAGGTTGTCTAGGACTTCCGGTAGGCGGGGCTTCTTGTGGGTGGAGTCCTTGTGTGGGAGGAGCCTCACGTGGGCAGAGTCTTGTATGCAAGAGCCCTCCTATGGGAGGGAGGTTTGGAGGGAGGCTCCTGGGAGGAAGCCAAGGTAGGAGGGAAAGTGAAGATAGAGCTTACTATGGCTGGGAATCACCCGTCTATGGCCAAGTCAAAAATTTAATACTAGAGACTGTCTTCTGTTTCTTTTTTCTCCGTTAGTGGGAAAGATGCCCCATCCTTTCTTTTTCTTCTTCAAGTCTCATTGCATTGGCCCTGGTTAAATAAAGGGGTGCTTTCAGGATTCTTACTATGTGTGTGTGGGGGGTATATGTGGCCTGTGTGCACATGCACGCGCACAGAGGCCAGAATGGGTTGTTGGACCCCTGGAACTGGAGTTACAGGTGGTTGTGAACACCTGATGTAGGTGCTGGAAACAAAGGTTCTTTGCAAAAGCAGCGAGTGCTTGTAACCTCTGAGCTGTCTCTCTCGCCCTGAGTCTTCCCTTTTTCCCAGATGTGAGGACTACGCCTGTGCCTCCACCTTCTCCGGCAGGGTGTTCAGCGCAGGTGGAAGTCAGGAGACGCTGGTTGGCTGAGATGTTGGCACTACCTCGGGGGAGTTGTTCAGAATTCTTCTTTTAAAGGATTTTATTTCTATTTTACACAAGAGTGTGTTTTGTACATATGTGCAAGTGCGTCATATGCAAGCAGTGCCTGTGGAAGGCAGAAGGGGACATCAGCTCTCTTGTAACTGGAGTCAGGGACAGTTGTGACCCTCCATGCAGATGCTAGGAACCAGAGCTGGGTTCCCTGCAAGAGCAGCCAGTGCTCCTGACCATTTCCCCAGCCCTTTATTGGGAATCTTGCTGGCTGTGTAGCATGGAGAAGCCTGTCTCTAGGGCCCCACCAAAATCTCTGGGGTGGCACCCCAGGTGCTATCAGATGGCACGTCATTCCTTTGAACCAATAAGTCAGTGAGGGGACCACTATGTTAGTGCAAACTACAGCAGCCTCTCCGATACAAAGGACTGCTTCCCTGGGTTTGGTCTCAGTGTGGAGTCCCACCCTGAAGGTGGTTCAGGAAAGAAGCCCAGACCTGACATTTACTTTAAAATATCCGCAGGAACACTGCATTCCCTGTAACTGGGAACAGGGACCTGATGGATCCTGAGTTCCTAGATCCAATGAGGTAGCCCTAAGAGTTGGACCAGGCATGCTGATACCCTCCTCCGGAGAGGACCAGAGTGCCAGTGAGAGCAGGCGCCTGCTGTTATTACCTCGTCATTCTAAGAACCTCCCCCTCAGACCTGACTGGTGGGCAGCTTGTCCAGAGACCCAGAGTCTGTCATGTGTGATGTGGAGCACCAGACACCAGGAAAAGTGAATTAAAAAGAAATCAGAGCAAATGCAGAGCCCCATCACGTAAGGCCAGAGCACAGTTTGGTGAGGTCTCCATGTCAGCCCTGGCTGCAGTCGCGAACTGAGAACGCTGTCTGCAGAGACTTCCCAAGGGTCGTGTAAACAGTTGGGATGGTTATATCTTTTAAACAACAGTTTCTGAAAACATTGGGTGGGGAAAAAAATCTCAGTTATTCAACAGATCGGTGTCTTGAGCCAGCCTTAGAGCTCATGAGAGGCCGGCCATACAGATTCACTTCCTCTTGACTGGGGCTGAGGGCAGGGCCCTGGCTTCTCAAGAGGGCAGTGATGGTAGCAGCAGGCAGCGGGGTGGATGCCGTCCCAGTCTTCCATTCCTACAAGCAGCTGTGTCTTGTCATCGGGAGAGAGAGCGGGTCTCCTGGGGACTCCGTCCCTCTGGGGAGGGATCCTTTACTCCACTCCCAATCCTCCCATTTGACAGTCTGACATGAAGGAAACAGGCAGGGCTCCGGGCTCCTGAGCCATGGTAAGAATCTGCTCATCTCTCTGGAGTCTTGGCAGCCTTGGTGAGCACAGGGGCTTTCTCCAGTAGATGGAGCTTAGACTCTTTTAAGCAATGCCCATGTCCCATCACATCCTGGTCGCCATCTCCTAACCACACTCGGTGCTCTCAGTATGGGCAGGTGCTTAATGTCACCCTTTCTGCTCAGTTTCTCCTGAACCTCATTGTTGGGGGGGGGTCTGTCTTCAGTCTCAGCACTCAGGGATAGAGGTAGCAGGAAAGCCACAACTCAGGTCTCAAACTCAGGACAAAATGCCTGAGGTGCCTATTTAACACATCAAAGCGGACCCTGGCTGCCAGCCCCCCCCCCCCGCTGTCATATCCCATCCCCCACCCCAACCACTGTAGCCCCTGAGCTTCGCTTCCCTTCCCCAGCTTTTCTGATTCCTGTGTCACCCCAGCCGTTTTGGCTACCCATTCTCTTGGTCCTCTTGATTCCTGTGAGCACTCTCGTGTGCCATTGTCGTCTGGTCAGTATTAACACCACCCCAAGTCTCTGGCCTGGTTCAATCTGATGCCCACGTCCAGTCTGGCTGTTTTCTCCCTCAACCATACCTGGGAGTGTCATGTCCTCATTTTTTTTTTTTTTTATTCAATCAGCAACTGTGCTAGGCCACAGCAGTGACGCATGGCCGTATGTTAGGACTTGCGCACTGTTCATTTGTGTGTATAGCATGAAGCTGGAGAGTCCCGGAGCAGCGTTTTTGCAGAAGGACGCAAGTGATGCCTGTGTTCATCTGATAGGTTGAACCCTCCCAGTCAATTGACAAGGGTCACTGGTAGGCTCCCAGCCAAAGAGGTGGGGAGGGGCTTGGCCACTCCAGACCATAAGTGAGTGGGATGAGGACATGATTTCTCCGAAGTTTGGTTGAGAAGAAGGTTTTTATCGTAGCTGTGAGGGAGAGTACAGCCAGAAGAGGCATCTAGACGAGTCCAGAGCAGGAGAGAAAATAGTACATTGAGCATTTCCAGTAGACAGGACCGAACCACGAGGGGTGGGGGGAAGCAAGAAAGAAATAGAAGCTGGCAGTGGTTGCGCACGCCTTTAATCCCAGCACTCAGGAGGTAGAGATAGGTGGATCTCTGTGAGTCTGAGGCCAACCTGGTCTCCAGAGTGAGTTCCAGGACAGGCTCCAAAGCTACAGAGAAACCCTGTCTCAAAAAACCAAAGAAAGAAAGGAATAGAAGTGGTGGGGGTTGGGGGGGTGCAAGCAGACCAAGAGCCAAGAGCAGAAGACCAACAGATGGTCCAAAATGACCAAAATGGCAGTGTGATATAGGAATCAGGAACTGGGGAAGGAAAGCAAAGTCAATGAAGAGGTTTAGGGTGGGGCGTGGGGTGAGAAGAGCTTAGAAGAGCCCCACATACTGAGTGATCCTGGAGGCCAGTGTTCTAATAGCACCCCAGTTAGCCATCTGTCCCACTTTCTCCTGACCCCACATAGTCTTGAATCTAAGGTCTTGTCTTTTCCACGGGGAAGTCAGACTCATAAAGTAGCATGTGATTGGTAGGGCATCACTCCGTTCAAGCTGGGGGAAACATGGGGAAGTTTTTGGATCCAGATTTCATCCCAGCACATCACAGGGGATTTTGGAAGTGCTGCAGCATGGTGAAGCAAGCACAATGATTGTTTGTAGTCCAGCGCTTGTGCAAAGCTCCTGCTGTGTGCTGACTCAAAGAGGGTAGAATTTCCCTTGGGTCAGCCAGCTGGACAAGTCAGTGCTGCTCTCGGCGGCGCAGGCACAGGCCCCAGCACAGCCTCGCAGGGCCTGACTAAGGGGAGGCTGTAAGGGAGAGGGACGAACCAGGTTTAATGTGCGGGTGTACGAGTGGCCGCTTCTCCTAAGCCAACCAGGCAGGATTAGAATGCTCCCCACACCCTACCCTGCACACAACCCCAGCCTCACAGAGCCATTCCCAGCACTTGGCCCCACATCGATCCAAAACAGACATCTGCACATGCCTGCTGAGCTGTGTGGGGTTCAGCGCCCATCTATGCCACGTGACACAGCAAGGCTCAGGCTTCACACTCAAGTGGACCTGCCCCTGAGGTTAGAGGCTCTCCAATCAGCAGATCATCCCCTCACTTCACTGTGATGTTTAATACTAGCAGTTTTGTTCTTACAGATATGTCCAAGAGAGAGAGGGAGAGAAACAGAGAGGGGGAGAGAGAGAGTTGCTTCCAGACAGCATCTCACTAAGTTGCCCAGGCTAGCTAATTGTAGCCCAGGCAAGCCCTGATCTTGCCATCCCTAATAGCTGGGGTGACAAGCATGGGGCATCGGGGTTATTGGCAGTCATGCAGTCTGTGGCACAGTGAGGGTGACAGGCTGAAAGGTGTCAGCTAGTCTGGCCACTCGGGGAAAAGCCGCAGCCTTAGTCTGAGCAGGAGATAATGAAGCTGTTTTCCTTTCTTGTGGCCTCGGGAGCTCCCAGATGCTGGTGGGCAAAGACGGTCTCTCATGGAACCAGCCTGTTCCCATTGGTAGAGAAGCACCTAGACCCCAGTTCCTTCCAGAGGCTCTCCCTGTGACTAAGGAAGGGAAAGCTAACCATGTGTTCTGGGTCTGGGGAGGGAGACACTCCACAGATGCTAGAAAGGGTCGCTGCCCCGTCTACAGCCACCTTGGCCAGGACACATTGAATCAATGGGACGGGCCTTTGCCCTGATGGCATGCGAAGCAGATGCCAGCTGCCACCCTGCATCCTGATAATTCCAATCAGCTACCCTTGTTGGGTGTCGGCTTTCTGCAGAGTGACCTCTTGGGTACCATGGGGCCTGCTTCTCTACAGGTGTTCCATTTACTATAGGAAAGGGACACTAGTCTAGGTCACCCAAACCCTGCGTCCTCTGTTCCTTCCCTCTTACCCTTGACTTAAGTCTAGCTGCCTCTTTTATTCAGCCTTCACCACACCAGACACCTTGGGGTCCTGGTCCTAGGTGCACAATTATTAGTAAGTCCAGATGCTTATTGTCTGGTGGGAGCCATTTCTACCTCACAGTAAGGTCAGCCAGGTCCTAAGCAGGTCACTGGCAGTCCCTATGTCCACCCTGAGCTGCGGGTCCTCAAGTCCCTTGCTGGCAGGACTGCATTGATGGAGAGAGCCTGGGACACGCCGCCTCACCCCACCCCTTCATCAGCCCTGGACAGCTGGAGGTTCACAGCTGCTCTCTGCAGGAAGATCCACAGGAAGATGGGGTGACTCAGATGAGTGTAGCAGGGGCAGGGTGGTGGTGGAGGGGTGCTGTTGCCCCCAAGGGCATGCCTTCTCTCTCTTAAGGACCTGTGAAGAGGCTGCTCCCTTTCCATCCAAACTCCCTGCTGCAAGCCCTCTGCCTACAGCAAAGTGCGCCCCCAGGGACCAGAACCCAGCCCTGATCTATCTAACCCAGCCTTTTCCTGCTGTGACCCAGGCAAGGCACCTACCGTGCTGAGCTTGTATCCTTATTAATAAAGAGGAGATAATGACTGCTCCTGGTCTCTTCATGATGAATGACACTTCTTGTCCTTACACTGTCCTGGAGCTGGGGATGAGGACTGCATTGTATGTCAGGAGCGTCTGAGTATAGAGGTCAGTTAATCCCGCAGAGCTTCCTGTCTGTGTCACAGGGCCTGGCGGGAGCCATCCCCCAGCCCTTTGGATACCCGTGTTTGTTGAACACCAGACCCCTGTGTATTTTACCAGTGTTTTGTTTAATCCTCATGACAAGCCTGCGAGGTTGATGTTATTGTGGCCATCTTGCAGATGAGCTAGCTGAGGCCTCTGGAGTGGTATGTCCTTGCTGAGGACTACTGCAGCGAGCTGAGGGTCACAGATCTAACAGCAGGCAGAATCCCACCCCTTTGCCACGTGCCTTCCCCAGGTGGTCACCTTCTGGGATGAGCTGGAATGTGTCAGAGTCACGGCACATTCCCAGGTGTGCTGGCCGTCAGAGTTGGAACTCCGAGGGTACACACTGTCCCTGGCAGCCCTCTAAGGGATGAGGAGCAAGCCTGGAAGTGTCCCTGCAGCCCTGACCCAGAGCCAGGATTCCCCCCACACAGGGGGGGAGGGGAGGAGCTTTCCCATGGGGATTTCCCCAAGGGGCTGGAGTGGGCTCTTTCCTGGGGTCAGAGAAGGACATTTGCTCTCCGGCTGAGGTGGGGAATCCCCATGGATTTCACGGTGCCAATGGGAGGAGCCTATTGTTTTCCTAAGGCACAGTCCTTAAGGGAGAAGAAGGCTAGGGCCTGTCAGAATTAGCCTCTCAACCAAATCTCTTGGCATCTGGAGCTCAATCTCCTTCTCCATCACCTACTTCTGCTATGAGACTATGGTACCAGACAGTGGCACTTGTATTAATAACCAAAGGAAATGGTCTGAGATTTTCAGCCTCCACCCACTTCTGAGGGGAAAAAAAAGACACCAGATTGTTCATTACCACACTGACTTCTGGTGGCACTCACTAGAATCAAGGCAAATGGCCAGTGTTTGGGGATTGGATAATATACTGTGAGCAGACACAGGTAAAGTACTAAGAAACGAAAATTATCCCTAAGAGGAAACTTCAATGGCAGGAGCATCTCATAACAGATTTAGTAAAAATTCAAGCCACAAAACAATGGTTATAATTTCTTTTTCTGGGCCGGGCGGTGGTGGCGCATGCCTTTAATCCCAGCACTTGGGAGGCAGAGGCAGGCGGATCTCTGTGAGTTCGAGACCAGCCTGGTCTACAAGAGCTAGTTCCAGGACAGGCTCCAAAGCCACAGAGAAACCCTGTCTCGAAAAAACCAAAAAAAAAAAAATAATAATAATTTCTTTTTCTGTTTTGGGTTTTGTAACTAAATTTTATTTATCTATTTTATAATATATATATATAGATGGATATTTTGCCTGCATGTATGTCTGTGTACCACATGCATGCCTGGTGCCCGTGGAAGTCAGAAAAAGACCTCAGATTCTTTGAAACTAGAGTTAGGGACAGTTGTGAGCCACCACATGGGTACTGGGAATCAAACCTGGGTCCTCTGAAAGAGCAGCCAGTGCTCTTAACCACTGAGTCATCTCTCCAGCCCCTTGTTGTTTTGAGGCGGGACCTCACTATACATCCCAAACTGACTTCGAACGCCCTGCAGTCCTCTTACCTCAGCTCTGAGCAGGAGACTACAGGCATGTACCACCATATACAGCTTGATTTCCTTCCCCTCCTCCCAGTTTTACATTGCAAGCCAGACATGGTGATGCACACCTGTAATCCCAGGCTCGAGAAGTAGAATCATGGGGCCAGGGGCTCAAGGCCAACGTGTGCAGCATGAAACCCCGACTGAAAATGTCTGGAAGGATGTCTGTGAAATGCTTTGCCCTGTTTTTGTGTTATGAGACTGAGTCTCACTATGTTGACCAGGAGCTTTCTATGTAAACCAGGCTGGGCTTATAGTGGTCCTCCGGCTCTGCCTCCCCAGTGCTCAGATCACAGTATATACCAAATGTCAACTGTAATTGTTGCTGAGAAGGAGAATTATAAATGTCTTCTGAGAGGGGTTTTCTGATTTCAGTATTTCCCAAATCCATCAGTGAAAAGATATTGTCTTTTAGTCTTTTGTAGCTGCAAAGGGAAATGTTCACAGTGTGGGGAGTATCTCCTTTTGTCTGTGGCTAGGGAACAGCGGGCCCCAGCCAAGGTCTGGAATGCCGATAGGGCAGATCCTACAAGGGAGGCCTCAGGGGAATTGGCCCAGTTTGGTTATCCAGGCATTACCAGAGAAACCAGCTGACAATGCAGGCTGCAGCAGGAGGCTCCTCCATCCTTTCTGTCCCTCGCCCTACGTTATTGCCCTCACAGGCACACTAGCATCTGAAATGACCTCTCTGCTAATGGCATGTTTGTTGAATTTGGCTCTCTGCAACAGAAGGCAGGCCTGGGAGACAGAACAGGAGCCCTGACTAACTAGTCCTTGAGCCCCCCCTCCCCCCCCACCAACATGGAAGAGCAGATGAGATCTTGGTTTATAAGAACATGGGGACTTTCTCAGCAGGACATTTGTCCCGAGGCTCACGTGGCAGTGGGAGCTGGAACTGACATCACAGGAGTCGAGAAGCCGAGAGAGAGAGTAGGCTTATGAGTCCAGAAGTGGATGGAGCTTGACAACTGGGAGAACCTGGTCCTGTCCATGGTTCCAGTTATAGGTGCCGTGGATGGACCAGCTTTGCGGTCTGCATTCTCCATCCCTTTGCCTCTCACTTCTCTCCTCTGAACCTGCTGCACTTGAGACGCGCTCATTCCATCCATTCTGCTGGTCCTGTGGTGACCAGGTATGCAAGACGCTCCGTCCATCTTCACGGCACATGGCCTGTCTCTGTGTGCTGCTCATCCTCCCTGGCACCCCTTCTCTGAGCTGTTGGATGGGCTTCTGTTGTCCACATCTCCTCTCCAGACATCCATCCTCTTGTTGGTTGATGGTTACCGTAGGAGGGCCCAGCCCACTGTGGGTGACACCATGCCTAGACAGATGGGCCTGGGCTGTATAAGGAAGCAAGCAGAGCGTGAGCCAGGGAGGGAGCCAGCAAGCATCATGCATCCATGGTTTCTGCCCCAGGTCCCTGCTCTGATGTCCCTTAATAGGTTATGAGCTAGAGGTATAAGATGAAATAAACCCTTCCTAGGCCAGGCGGTGGTGGCGCACGCCTTTAATCCCAGCACTCGGGAGGCAGAGGCAGGCGGATCTCTGTGAGTTTGAGGCCAGCCTGGTCTACAAAAGGAGTTCCAGGACAGGCTCCAAAGCTACAGAGAAACTCTGTCTCGAAAAACCAAAAAAAAAAAAAAAAAAAAAAAGTAAATAAATAAATAAACCCTTCCTTTCTCAAATTGCTTTAGCTCGGGGTTTTATCACAACACCAGAAATCAAACCAGAATAACCTCCAGTCCTAGGAGTCCCCCCTCAGCCTATTAGCTCCGCTTTCTAGAATCTGGCCACATCCCAGCACCTCCATGCTACCTGCTCTACCCAAACCACCACCGTCCCCAGCATGTCTGCGGTGGTGGGCTCTCTTGCTGAATGGCTCTACCTTTGCTCCTAAGTTTATTCTCCACAATGCTTCCAGGATGATCATTGCTAAAATATGTTACATCGTCTCTCTGTGTAAAGCCTTCTAGCTTGCCTCTAAGGCCCTGCAATCTCAGGAACCTCTCTGAACATTTGGTACCAGCTCAGGACCCCCAAGACCAAGTTCTCCGCACAAAGGAAATCTGTTTGCCCCAGAGGGACAAATGGCAAAGGGAAAGGAACAAGGGAGAGAGGGAAGGGTATTTGTTGGAGGGGGAAAGCTGCCTCTGGATAGAGAGGAAACAGATGTGGCCCACAGGCAAATAGCAGTTTATAAAGGTAAAAGGGGAGACCCCCCCCATGAGATGAGGTATTTAATTTTGATTGGACATGTTAATTAGGTGAGTCAATGGGGGCTTTTGATTGCCAGACTTCAATACTTTGACAGCTGGACCCTGGTAGTCGACCTCAAGAGAAATAAGTGGCCAAATAAGGGAACAGACCTTGGAGACGAGCTTTAGGAATGTAATCTAATGGTTTTTAGCAGGGCAGAGGGAATGGGGGGAAAGGGCAAGGCCTGCCAGAGCCATGTTTGCTATGCCGGGCTCAGAGTCCCTTTGTTCTCCCTACCTCCCGTTCCTCAGTGGCTTTCCTCACCTCTTACTGCTCAGATCACAACTGACCTCACTGGTCACCTCCAGACCTTTGCCTTTTTTGTTTCTGACCCTGGAAACCACCTTTCCATTAACCCTTTGGGTTCATGGCCTCAGTTCTTCAGTTCCTTTTTCACAAGGTACCTTCTTAGATCTGCAGCCATCCCTGGCTGTGTGTGTGTGTGTGTGTGTGTGTGTGTGTGTGTGTAGACCTTTCTTTCTTTGGCCCTTTTCTTTGTTTTGGTTCTCTTGCATCCTAACCTGCCCTTGAACTTACTACGTAGCCAAGTATGACCTTGAACTTTGAGTTCTCCTGCCTCTGTCTCCCAAGTGTAATGATCATAGGCACATGCCACCACACCTAGCTTTATGTGGTGCTGGAGATCAAATCTATGGCTTCGTACGTGCTAGGCAAGCACTCTGTCAACTGAGCTACACCCTAGCTCTGCTATTCAGAATTTTGAAACTTCTTCTCAATGTTCTCTACCTTCTCCTGATTTTCTGGGTGTTTTTTTTTTTTTCTCCATAGCACTTTACTACCTGTGACTGCTGTGTTCTGTTTGGTTTTTTATTCAGATTTTAGTATTTCCAAGAACACCACACAGTCCCTAAAGGGAGGTACTTCTGTTCCCCTGGAACAGTGCCTGGCATGTACACTAGGTGTTCAGTAAGTAACTGATGAGATCGGGCACATTCGGGGTGATATGGCCATAAGGTGTTCAGTAAGTAGCTGATGAGTGACTTCATTGGTGAAGATAAATAAACAGTTTGCTTTTATTTACTGATCCTTGAAACGGGATGGGAGAGGGTTGGGGGAGGGCTGGGGAGGGCTGGGGCTTCTCCCAGTTTACAAGCATTCAAGACCAAGTGAGAAGGAAATCTCAGAATGGGCCTTGTGTGGAAGCCACGTCACTGTCTGTCTCAGCTTGTGTTCACTAGCCCACATCTCAGTGACTCTGGGAGAACTTGCCGCAGATGGGCCTGCATCATTCACCTTCCGTCCCCGGTGCCCACTGCTCACTTCCCTTTGTTCCTCTTCTAGGTGCCAGTGCTTGTAGCCGCTCAGGCGAAAGCAACATGGAGGTGAGAGCAGTCAGGCTGTGGCTAGCTTGGGATTTCCCATGTTAAAGGTTTTGGAAAGTGGCCCAGGAAGTCCCAGGGGACTGGTGCTGACTTCATGGACAGAGAGTGAACCCTGGGGTAGGGGACAGTTCAGTAACGTCGGGGGTGATGTGAGGTCTTTGGCACTCGAAGATTAGTCAGGTTTCTGGTGCTACAGCAGAACACCAGAGATTGGGTAACCTGTCAGGGACAGCAGGAAGCCCAAGACCAGATGGCCCCATCCTGCATGGGTCTCATGTAAGGAGAGAGGGAGGCAGCAGCCAGCAAGGCAGGGGTCACTGAGGACCCTTCCCTCCCAGTGATCCAGTCACTTGGGTTGCACAGAGCCAATGATTTCAGAGTGACAGGCCGTGTTCTAGACACAGTTTGGGAAAATGCCTGACTGTGAACCCACAGGACAGCTTTTCTGCTCCACCACCCAAAGGCTTCCCTTTCCAGCTCTTTCCAGAGCTCCTACACGGTGCTCTGAAGTCAAGGAAGTCCTTGAACAGTTTAGTTCTAGACTAAAATCACCTCCATCCCAGCAGGTGATTCCTCTGGTTTCCTGCTGAACCTCAGTCTAAATGACAAAATGAAAATATTCAGTGCCTAGTTGATGTAGGCAGCACGTCTCTATCACAGTGTACTGCTGATGTGGGGGACCACTGATGTGGGGGATCTGTGGATATGGGGGACCACTGATGTGGGGACCTGTGGATATGGAGGACCACTGATGTGGGGACCTGTGGATATGGAGGACCACTGATGTGGGGACCTGTGGATATGGAGGACCACTGATGTGGGGACCTGCTGGGGGGGCTGTTGGTGTGGGGAACTGTTGATGTGGGGGACCACTGATATGGGGGACCTACTGGGAGGGGACTGTTGATGTGGGGACTGCTGGGGGGGTGACTGCTGAGCAGCTGGGGGGTACTGTTGAAAAGATTAGAAACAACTTTAAAACTGTCCCTTGCAGGACCAAGCAATTGACCTCACAGAACTAAGGAATAATCATATCTAGGCAAAGGGGAATGTGAATGTACAGGTGTCTGTAACTACATTGTTTGTAAAGGAAACATCAGGAAGCCTCGGGAAACATCAAAAAGAAATTACTCTGAGCCGGGCGGTGGTGGCGTACGTCTTTAATCCCAGCACTCGGGAGGCAGAGGCAGGCGGATCTCTGTGAGTTCGAGACCACCCTGGTCTCTAGTTCCAGGACAGGCTCCAAAACCACAGAGAAACCCTGTCTCGAAAAACCAAAAAAAAAAAAGAAAGAAAGAAATTACTCTGGAGCCTTTTAGATTGCTTAGTAAGGGTGCTTGCCACCAAGCCTGAAGACCTGAGTTTGATTCCCCAAGACCCACACAGTGGAAGGAGAGAACCCCCACTCCACAAGTTGTCTTCTGACCGCCCACACTCTGTCGACACACGTGTGCCCCTCCCCATTCAAGGACACAGCAAATAATAAGAAAATAAATGTAATCCTAGAACAGAAAAGGAAGTATTCAGAATTTGCACATCTGTTCAAGGGTGTGTCGAGCTCAGAGTGACATCTACACATGTTAATGCGACAGGCTTGTCTGTCGTTTTGGTTTGTTGTCTGTGTTTTGAGACAGGGTCTCACAGTGTTACCCTGACTGGCCTGGAACTCACTATGTAGACCAAGCTAGCTTGGTCCCAGAGCTCTGCTGCCTCTGCCTCCCGACGCTGTGATTAAAGGCGTGTGCCATGGTTTCTAGCTGACTGTTTGTGTTTAAGACAGGCTGTCATGTAGCCCAGGCTAGGTTTGGGCTCCTTGTGTAGTCAGTCAGCTCCGACCTTCCTGCCTCTGTCTCTCAGGTGCTGGGATCATGGGTGTAAACCACTATACCTGGCAGTATATTTGGATATATTGGTTGTGAACAAAAGAAAATAGAAAAACCTTATGTCACATAGACGGTACCCTGCATTCTGGAAAGCTGAAGATGACCAGTCTCTTAGCCAACCTGGGGACAGGACAACGTGACCTGCCTCAGCCTGTCTCCCACACCTGGTGAAAGGAACACGTCTCAGGCTACAGCACAGACTCACATGCTGAGCGCTCAGCAAGTGTCTGCCCAGAACACATGGACCTGGAGGACTCTTCCAGAAGCCTTAATGTTCTGTTTTGTTTGGGGGTAAGGCTAAGAGAATCATGAGTCATTTCAGTGTTTCCTTGTTTTCTACAAAGCATACTTCTGCAGTGAGGGCATACATTTTTTTAAATGTATGTGGGTTGTTTGTTTGTTTGTTTTTACCATATGTATTTTTAGTGCAGCCACTGAAGAGGGAGGAGAGGTGGCAAGATAGCTCTGTGGGTAAAGGTGCCTACCATCTGATGATGCAAGCCTAGAAACCCGAGTTCAATCCCCTGGACCTACAGAAAGGCGGAAGCAGAGAAGCAGCTCTGTACAACTGTGGCTCTCTGACCTCTGCGTGTGATACCTTCATCCTTTCACTCAACAGTAAATCAAAATTTAAAAACTTTTTTTTTTTGAGCTGTAGAGCATTTGACTTGGTTAGGCAAGCCAGCTGAATAGCCCCCTGCGTAAAGCTCTAGAGTCTGTGAGCTCCAGGCAGGGAGGAGAAGGGCTGGGAATGAGGAAAAGACACCCTAGGGACCCGCCCCAGGGCCAGCTAGCCTGTTCCTCTCCACACCCCACCCACCGCTGGCTCCTGGTAGAAGAGCTGCTGACCTCAGGCTAGCCTGTCACAGCTTCAGATGGTTAACTGTCTGCCTTCTGCAACTGCTGAGACCGCACAGCTCTGGTCCTTCAGAGAGAAGTCACGTGGCTCCAAGTCCTGGCTCCTTGCCCATCTTTAGCACCATTTTGCCCACATCCAGATCAGGAAAGGCAGGAGTCTTAAGGAATCCCTAAATCATTCTGCAGGAGTAACCACCTCTCAGCTAGGCAGTGGTGGCGCATGCCTTGAATACCAGCACTTGAGAGGCAGAGGCAGTCTGGTCTACAGAGCAAGTTCCCAGACAGTCAGGGATGAATGGACAGATGGTCTATGGTGTGCCTCTGACCAGAGACAACGCATGACATGGCCTATCTGGCACAGTGGACTGGCGGGTGCCACTTTTGCCTGGTAGCTCACTATGAGTGCTCTGCCCAGAAATGTGAAAGTCATATGACTAGCCTTGGAAGGGTCAGGCTTAGGGTCACGCAAGTCTCACTTCTTCTGCTCTAGTCACAAGTCTGCCTGAATTCAGGGAAGAAAACAGACTCATCTCTCAGCGTCAGTCATGAACCGTGAGCCATTCAGGTCAGGTGGTAGTTGGGAAGTTGAGTTTGTGTGTGTGTGTGTGTGTGTGTGTGTGTGTGTGTGTGTGTGTGTCCGTGTCCTGTTTATCGCAAGCATCTATGAGCACGTGTAGATCTGTGCACATTAAGAATCATTCTCAATCACTCTTCCACGATCCTCACTGATCTGGAATTCCTCAATCTCGCCCAGAGCTCACTGATGTGGTTTTTAGCGATCCAGACTCGAGTCCTCACATTCGCATGGCAAGGGCTTTCCTCATTGGACGGCCCACCCAGCCCAGAAGTCGAGTCTTACTCTGGTGTATTCAGCACCCAAGCCTTCCACCCATGATCACCCCTGCGTTCTCCTGCCCTCCTGCACCCTTTCTCTGTCCTGCCACCTGGGCAGGGTACCGTCGACAAGCCCCAGCTCCTCTGAAGCTCCAGGGGCGCGGAAGCTTCACATCCACAAGTGCATCCCTCTGCTCCCCTCTCGGTAGCCATCACTCCCCATCTTTCCTCCTTCCAGGATTTGTTCACGTTTCCTCCACTGTTCTCTGTTTCTTGAGCGTTTTAGACCATTTGATTTTTTTTGAGGGAGGATCTCCTTTGGAATAGTGTTTCTCTGGGTAGCCCTGGTTGTCCCAGAACTCACTCTGTATACCTGGCTGACCTCAAACTCAGAGAACTGCCTGCCTCTGCCAGGATTAAAGGCGGCAGCCACCACCGCCCAGCCCATTTTCTTTCTCGACTGGCATTTTTGCGCCCTTTAGGAGAGAAGGGGTTCATCTGTGTGAATAACCTAGCGTGTTAACTGGAAGCCCTGCCGCATCAGCTTAGATGCATTTAGACTGTGTGCCATGCTCCCAGCCCCTTGGTACAGAGGCCACATTGAGCCTTTTGTTGAGAATTCAGCTATTTCTATGAATATACGCACTTACCTTTTTTTAAAAAAATATTTATTTATTATGTATACAATATTCTGTGTGTATGTCTGAAGAGGGCACCAGACCTCATTACAGATGGTTGTGAGCCACCATGTGGTTGTCGGGAATTGAACTCAGGACATTTGGAAGAGCAGGCAATGCTCTTAACCACTGAGCCATCTCTCCAGCCCCACGCACTTACCTTTGAAGTACTAAGCTAAATAGAGGTGGGTATAAGTTCATGATAGGGACCCCAAACCTGGGCTAGAATCCCTTGTTATTGTGTGTGAGTGAGTACATGTGTGTATATGGGCACTCATGCCGTGGTACATGTGTAGAAACTGGGTTGAGATCAGCCGGGTGGAAGACTTCAACTTTCCTGTTTCCCACCGCGTTTGCCCATCGAAGACCTCAGCTGAGTACAGAGAGGAGTACAGTGATGGGGGTGGGGGGCTTTGTCCCCCAGCTCCTACCCTTACTACCTCAGGCTTGCCAGCGTTCCTGGCAGCACTCAACTGCAGTTCCAGGGGGATGCAGGGTTCTGGGCCACAGCTTCCTACTGTGTTGAAGGCCATTCACCTTCCCTTCGGATTGCTCTCCACACTGCCTGCCCTCCCCTCTTTATAAACAGGCCCTTCCTTAAACTCTCCTGTCCCTATGGGTGTGTGCGGAGGGGGGGGGGAGGGGCATGTCTGCTTCCTGCTGAGACTCTGGCCTATACAAAACATTTTCTGATTTGCATCTAACAAAAGAATCAACAGTTCTCCAGCTGAGCCTTGCTGAGCTCCTCATAGGAGCCCTACCTAGGCAGGCTTTGAACGCGTCCAGGCCAGGGGGGGGGGGGTAGCGGTTGCTGCTCTTCACATTCACATCCTAGCCTTTTTTTTTTCAGTTGTTTTCGAGACAGGGTTTTTCTTTTTTTTTTTTTCTGGTTTTTCGAGACAGGGTTTCTCTGTGGTTTTGGAGCCTGTCCTGGAACTAGCTCTGTAGACCAGGCTGGCCTCGAACTCATAGAGATCTGCCTGCTTCTTCCTCCCAAGTGCTGGAATTAAAGGCGTGCGCCACATCCTAGCTTTTAGGCTGTACTCGGGACAATGGAGGGGACCTGGTTAGTGACTTGTCACTGAAGAATCTGAAGAAGAAAACAAGAAGGTAAATGAAGAGAAACCAGGAGAAAGACTGGACAGTGACTTTCAGAATCTATGTGGCAGGTTGGAAAATACCAGTCGTGCTGGGGTTGGGGGAGGGGGAAGGTTGGGGTGTGTGACTTCCTGGAGAGCAGATCCTTGCTAGGTTTACACTGTGAAGTTGGATGTCTTAGGGGACATCCAGGCAGTGTCCAGTGGGAATCCCCCAGGCTTCCTGTGAGAAGTCCCTCAGGTAGACCCACCCAGCCTGTGTGATGCTGGATCAATTCTACTCTGCAGAGGGCCATGTGTTTGTCTGTCGCTGGCAGAAGAACATGCTAGAGGCCAGGGAGGCATGTGGCTGGCCCACTGTCACAGATGGTGAGTCCGGACTGCCGTCTCTCCACACGGACACTCCCTGGATTCTATCACCACTTTGTCATGGACTCCAGCTAGCCCTTAGTGTCTTCTTTAATTTGCATAACTCTCTGAGTCACACATGTCTCTAGTGAAAGACAAACAATAAAATATAACCAAGAACTGTTTGCCGCTCAGTCCCTAAAAGCACAAAACATCATAGATGGTGATTTTTAATTTTTTTTATTATATTTTTAGCTGGGGTGTGCTCCCATGCCATGCAATGCCTTTAGGGGTCAGAAGACAGCCTGGGGGAGTAAACTCTCTCCTCCTACCATGGAGGTCCCTGGGATCAAGCCTGATGACTTGGTGACAAGAGCTTTGCCACAGAACTGTCTCTGTAGCCCTCATAGGGGCCTCTTAGAGAGGAACCGGTACCAGGCTATGTATCTATGTTGCTTTCTGATACAGGCATGTGCTAGTGGCTATGGCTTTGGGATGGATGACCCATGCCTGTAAGAACACACTGACCATTGTCGCTATGGGCTTTGCAACCTATTAGTATGCTTTTAAAGGCGTGTATGTGTGCACGTGCGTGTGCGTGTGTGCACATGTGTGTGTGTGTGCGTTCTTGACCACTGAACTCCAGTTACATTTTACAAGATATAAAGCATACAGGGCTCAAGTATAACAAGTTTTCAAAGTCTACTGAAGTCTGCCTTTGGTGGTAGCTGCTACAGAGGTGGGTTTAATCCCCAAATGTCAAAACAAGAAGCAATGGTATATGGAAGGGTGCGCTGTACTGTCAAAAGAGAGAAGCTGGAGATGCTTTTTTTTTTTTTTTTTTTATATTTATTTATTAATTATGTATACAATATTCTGTCTGTGTGTATGCCTGCAGGCCAGAAGAGGGCACCAGACCTCATTACAGATGGTTGTGAGCCACCATGTGGTTGCTGGGAATTGAACTCAGGACTTTTGGAAGAGCAGGCAATGCTCTTAACCTCTGAGCCATCTCTCCAGCCCCCTGGAGATGCTTTTGATCAATTAGGCTCCTACCTCACCTGGACAAAGGAGGCGCTCTCTAGGTAGCAGTCAGGTCGGGAAGCTGGGATTGCTGAGATGGTCCAGCGGAAGGCACAGGCTGCCAACTCCCCTGGCCTGAGCTGTATCTCTGGGATCCACATGGCAGGAGGAGAGAACCAGCCCCCAGAAGTTATCCTCTGATTTCCAACCACATGCATGCCATGAAGTGTACACACATGTACACACAAATAATAAATGCAATTTGAAAATTTAAAAACAAGACCATTAAAAACGATCAGTGAAGTTAAAGATTTACTAGATGTCGAGCTAAAAACGAAGTAAATGTATTGTTAATTTAGTTTAAATAGGTCAATGTAAAAATAAATAATTAGGTCGATGAATATGGGCACCAGTGTTTGTAATAGAACACCTCAGAACTACAAGAAAGGAGAAGAGGAACAAAACAGGAAGGGTAGTGTCACACTGGTCAGCAAGAGTTGCCACTGTGGTATCACAGACAGGGCATGAGACAGATGGTACACGGGTGAGTGAGATTCCAGCCAGGGACATTGAAGGCAGGGCTCAGACCCTCTGGGCCACCCCCACAGAGCTACGGACCTTTACCCCTCCTAAGCGGAGGAAAAGGCGTGGGCTATCATTCCCATCTCACTAGGAGGGGACCAGAACTAGGGAAGAGGAATGAATGGTACAGCCTAGTGGAACACTCCGGTCCGCCACTCCTGCCATAGCCACACTTCTCTCACCTCCAGGAAGGAGCATTTCAACCCTTGAGTGATATAGCTTCTATCAGATTAATTTATTCTCTCGCATCCCACGCCACTCTGAGTCCTTTGGTCAAGTGCATCCATCCGAGGAGCACTCCCCACCCCCAGCAGCCCTGTCTAGCAGAAGCCAGGAAGCCTCAGGCCCCTTCCAGTTCACCATGTGAACTCAACCCTGCAAGGCAGATCAGAGGCACTGCTCCAATATCCAGCTTTTAGTTCAGCCCACTCACTGTGGATGGCAGAGACAGCCCAAGGCTTGGATCCCTAGCCCTGCCTGTCTGCATAGCCCCCTCCCACAGCAGGAGCTTCATGGTCCCTGTTTCTAGAGGGGCAGATGGGGCCCAGGTAGGCAAAACACCAATGTGTGAGCCTGTGTCCTGTCTCTTCCTGTCTAAGCTGCCTGTAGTTTGACCAGAGTATACTGGAAGTCAGCTATCTCTAGGGAGATTGCCACCAACCTCATGGAATTTTCAGGAAATTCTCAGTTACACTCTTAAAACTAAGCCCAGTGTGGTCCTCAACAAAATGTTGCAAATTCCTAATCTGGACACAGAGGCCAAGAGGCGTGGCCTGGAAGTCAGAGCTGGCTATTGCCCATAAACACAGACACCCTGCCTGCGTCAGCCTTCCTCTTCCTCTGCTAGAACTGTCAGAGCCTCCGCAGGGCTCCTGCCCTAGGAAAGCCCAGCTGCCACCTCTCTGGGTGACTTAATAGCTGCTTACAGTGAGCGATCCATTTCCCTGGGCTGAGTGGGTGGGGCCTCCCGTGCTCCCATGACACGCCATTTCACCTGATGCAACTGCTTTCAGCACGGAAGAAACACATTGCAACAGCACGCTGCAACACCTCTTCCGCCTGTATGGGGAAACCTCACGTGAGCAAAGATGGCATCTCCACCGCACTGATGCACTGCTCTCTGCTGGAGGTGTCTCTCATCAGGACTACTTTGTCGGGGCCAATGGCATGGCTCAGCAGATGAAGGCGCTTGGTGGCTAAGCCTGACTACCCGAGTTCAGTCCTTAGGACCTACATGGTGGAAGGGGAAAACCATTCCCTCAAATTATTATAACTTCCACATATGTGCCCTAGCATGCATTCCCCTTGCAAAACTAAATGTAAAACGAAGGAATTTCTGTTATTTATGTGTCTGTGTGTGTTTACATGTACCATGTGTGTGCAGGTGCCCATGGAATGTAAAAGTGCCTCGGCCCCCCTGAAACTGAGGTGGCAAGCAGTTACAAGCAGTCAAACCTGGACCCTCTGCAAGAGTGAGAAGTGCTCTTACCTGCTGAGCCATCTCTCCAGCTCCAGCTTGAGACATCTCAGTGGATCTGCTTTTCCGGTGTATTTGAAACTCCTGGTGCCTGCATCTCTCCTAGACCCCAAAGATCCCAAAGAATTTGTTATAAATTAAAATAAATGAAAAATTTTTTTATTAAAGGATTACATAAATGAAATAAAGCACAAAGCATCAATGTAGATGGATCACATTTCAAGTGAGCTTAGCCTGAGTAACCAGCATTGAGCTGAAGGGCATCACCCGTATCCCTTGTTATCGGTCCTAAGTCTGCATGGAAACAGCAGGCATGTCTGCCGGGTTGCAGCTGGATACAGTGGGCATGGTAATAGTCGCAGCTGGCTACGGCAGTTCCTCTCACCCCAACCCCACAGCACTTGGGAGCTAGGAGCCGGAAGATCGGAAGTACAAGGTCATTGTAAGGTTAGTGTTAATTGTCCAAGATCTAGAGGATCTAGAGGATCTAGAATAAAATCCTCCAGGAATGGGCATGCCTGTGAGGAATTATCTTGATGGGGTTCACTGAGGTGGAAAGACTCCCCCCCCAAAGGAGGGTGGTACCTGGACTACAAGAAAAGGAGGACACCATCAGAGCACAGCTGTTACCACTCTCCCTGACTGTTGATGACCTCTGACCTCCCGTTCCCACCACCACACCGTCCCCACCTGAAGCCACAACTTTCCTGCCATGATAGATGGACGAGTTTCTCTGTGTAGCCCTGGCTGTCCTAGAACTCACTCTGTAGATCAGGCTGACCTCTAATTCACAGAGATCTGCCTGCTTCTGCCTCCCTAGTGGTGGGATTAAAGGCATGTGTTAATTCTGCCTGGCTTTTCAGGATTTTTTTTTTTAACAGGAAACAGCTAGGCTACATTAGATCTACCTTGAAAAAACATAGTAGATAAGTCACTGACTCAAACAATGTCTGTCCTTTGTCTCTGGCTCCTTCTGCTTAGCGACAAGTCTGGGAGATGGTTGTTGCCTGTAATGGCTGTGGTTTGTTCATTCAAGGAGACAGGGTCTCCTTGTGCAGCTCCGGCCGGCCAGGAGCTCACTGTGTAGACCAGACTGGCTATGCACTCACAGAGATCTATCTGCCTCTGCCTCCCGAGTGCTGGAATTCGAAAGGCGTGTGCCGCCACACCTGGCTGTCCAATCTTAAACCACGAGTTGCTCGGAGGGGCTCTCCCTCCGTTCACCTGATCCTCCTACAGCTGGGAGGTGTTGCCGAGTAAACATTCTGATGTGGCCTTCAGGAGCACAGGTTTCTCGTGGGCGGATGCTTGACGGTGGGATTGCCGTCCCTCCAGCTGTGAGTGGGGAGAGTTCGGCATATCTTGGCCAGCAGTTGTTATTTTCTGATTGTTTTTTTACGTTTCCTGGTCCAGTGGGTGTGCAGCGGTATCATATTCACAGTGTGGTTTTAATTTGCATTTCCCCGGTGACTGATGTAGCTGAATACCTTTTTATATGCTTAGTAGCCATTTAGAACTCTCCGGAGGTATCTGTGGAAATATCCGGATATGAGCGCATCTCTTTCTTTTCTAAGGCAGGGTCTCATGTAGCCCAGGCTAGCCTTCAAACTTACTAGATAGCCAAAATTGACCCGTTCTACATCCTGGCCATGATCTGTGTGTATTTCTAAAAGTCCTTGGGTAACTCTAGTGTGCAGCCAGGGTTGAAAACCTTGTGAGATTAGTGTTAGTTGTCCAGAATCGAAACCAGAAATACTTGTCCTCTCCCCTGTGTGGGTCCTACCCTACCCCTGGACTAGAGAGGACCGCATGGCCATGTTGGGAAAGGTAAAATGCACACCTCCCAGAAAGAAGCAAGAGATTGGAGCTGACAGTCAAGGATTTTAGGAATGTGACCTCCACTTCAGAAGGTCCTTGGGGTGGGGCTTGAGTCACCCACAACTACCACAGACATTTCCTGACCACAAAAATGGCCCTTGCTGGTCTTTACGGAGCCTCAGGCAATCATGGGGAGGAAGTAGAGGGCCATGCCAGGTGCTTCCCAGTTTCTAGGCATGAATGGTCCCAGCTCCTGTCTGAGGTTACAGTCAGGCTGGGGACAGTATAGCATGTGTTCCAGAGTCTTCTGACACGAGGAGGACATGTGATCCATACATAGACAAGAGCCAGGCAGGGTCAAGCTGACTGCCCTGTGTGGGATCCATGGTAGCACCATGCCACACTGGTTAGTGAGGAACCTTCCGCTGAGTCAGTAGTTGGTCCCTAGGACCAAGGCTGTGCTGGTGCCTGGACTAGGTGTACACAAAGGCCCCTCAGACACAGAGCAGTGGCTCCAAACACCCCACTGGAGTTCACCAAGGTGCCTAGAACTCAGGGTCTGAGCCATGTGCTCCAGGAGAAAAATGGGGGCTGCCTTCTCTTTCTTGAAAGCCTGCCATCTGCTTTGGTTTGTTTGTTTGTTTGTTGTTTGTTTGTTTTGAGAAGAGGACTTGAGGGGCCACCAGTGTCTACACAATAAGACACAGAGTGAGAAGTAGAGGAAGGTATGCAGGAATAGAGAAAGGTAAAGTCCCAGCATCTCCTTCATGGGCACATCCC
Organism: Chionomys nivalis; assembly: GCF_950005125.1. Lineage (NCBI taxonomy): Eukaryota > Metazoa > Chordata > Mammalia > Rodentia > Cricetidae > Chionomys > Chionomys nivalis. The sequence continues at coordinate 35,745,254 of NC_080092.1, read as the reverse complement.
CAGGGACCTTTCTTCCACAAGTCCCCACCTTAGTGTCTCACCTCCTCTCCATGGTGTCTTAGATCAGTGCTCAAGCTTTTACACCCGGGCCTTTGGAGAACCGGCAAGATCCAAATACACCTACTCACCAGTGCCCGTAGCTGCACTGTTTACCCGGGCCAAAGGGTGGAGATAGCACATGCCATTGACAGGAGGAGTGGACCAATCCAATAATTCTGATGCCTGCTTCAACAAGGAAGAGGAAGAACCTTTCTGATGAGGTGCACAATTTCCCTCTGAAGGTTCAGTACTTCAATTGAGTGGAACTGACAGTTAACGAAACAAAAGGCATACAAGGTCAACAGCCTGTATAAATTCCAGGGACCGGCAGAAGAGTGGGCCACCCAGTAGCCCAGCGACAGTCAGGAACTTATATACCCAACCCCCACTGCTTTTGTATCTTGTTTGGAGTTTTGGTTTTTTTGGTGCTAGAGCGTCAGAAAGACTATGTGCTCTACCCCTTGGGCCCCAGGAATTTACTCTCTTAAAGGGGCAATGGAAAGTGATTACAAGCGTTTAATTTTTTTCCAGTTAATGAAACGTCAGTCAAAAGAAGACTGTTGTGTCCTTTGCTGCATTGGGTCTGTAGGTGGTAAGAAGGAAAGTCCTTCCCCTCCCTGAAGTTGCTGCCCCACCCCTAACCCCAGTGCTAAAGGACACATTTTGTATCATGGCACTAATATGAGCTACTCAGGAGAGTTGCCTTCATAGAGACAGAAAGTAGAAGGGTAGTTGCCAGGACTAGAAGGAGGGAAAATGGAGAGCTCATGATTAATGGGTATAGGAATTCCAGCTGGGATGGGGGAACTGTTCTAAAGATGGTTATATGTCATACCTCAGAAACCATACTCTTGAAATGGTTACAGTGACCAATAGATGCCAGCACTTGGGAGATGGAGGCAGAATAATTCTGAGCAACCTAGGTAGGGAGCTCTAGACCAGCCTGAGCTAGCTAGACCTGCCTCAAACAAACCAAAACGTGGTTACAACTACTGTGATGGTTGTCTTGGTTGCCAACTTGGTGGGCTTTAGAGTAATGGGGAAAAGAGCCCTTGGGCTTGTCTGTGAGGCACTTTCCAGGGTATATTAATTAAGGCAGGAAGACCCACCCTAAATGTGAGTGGCATAATTCCACAGGTCCGGGTCCTAGATGGAATAATAGAAAGAGAGCTGAGCACTGGGATGCATCTCTCTCTGCTTCCTGACTGTGGATGCAAAGTGACCAGCTGGCTGCTTGAAAACTCCAATTGCCTTCCCATCGTGATGAACTGTACCTCCAACAATGACTGTACCCTCCAACCATGACTGTACCCTCCAACCATGACTATACCCTCCAACAATGACTGTACCTTCCAACAATGACTATACCTTCCAACAACTGTACCCTCCAACAATGACTGTACCCTCAAACAATGAGCCAAAATTAGCCTTTCTCCCTCAAATTGCTCTTGCCTGATATTTTGTCATGGCAAGTAAGTAATATAGTGATACTTGTTATTATATTTTACCACCAAAAGGAATGTGTATACATTACAGAGATTTTAGAAACAGTTAGTAAACACGGGAGGACAGGGGTAAAATCATTAAAATCATTCTCAAGCACTAAACAGAGCCACTGTTAAAATTTCACTATCTTTCTATTTGCTCTCAAAGTGTGTGTGTGTATGTGTGTGTGTGTGTTCAGGCGCCATACTGAACCTAAGGAAGACTTCCTCACCCTGCTCCCCCTACTGTTGCACAGTGCTGCCTCCTCCCTTGGAGCCACCCAGAACTATTCCGGATGCCAGCAATCTCTTGAGAATATTTCTCCCGGCTGATTTTCCTCTACTCATATCCTGGGTTGTGCTTCCTTGGAAATACCCATTTCTTTGATGTGTCTAAAACTGCCCTGTAGAGTGAGCCAGTCACACATGGGAAGGGATGGGCAGAGGAGTGCCTCGCATGTCCTGATAGATGCTAAATGACAGCTCTCTGGAGCCCTAGGTCAGTCGGTCAGGCCAAGGTGTCCTCAGGTCCCTCCAGCCCCTGCCTTGGAGCACCTGCTTCTAGGACGTGATGCTGAGCCTCCCACTATCCCTGCCTAGGTCCTGCTTCTCCAGCCTGTCAGGAAGCAGGGTCTCTCTTCTCAGGGGGGCAGGCCAGCCTCTGCCTCCCAAATGAGTTGCTGAGTCTCTGACCCTTACACAGCTTTCTCTGTGTCTCCTCTCCTGAGGCCCTCCCTCCTTTGCACTTCATGAGTCCGCTGGGACGCTCCTCCACCGTGGGGCTCTGTAGAGGCTGGGGACTATTTATGCCTCCACTGCCACAGATCTGATCCGGAAAGATAGCAGTTGCCACATACCATGGGGGTAGTACCCCAGACTCACATTTAAACCAAACTATAGCCCCCTTCCTCTGCTTGGCCACCTGGTCGGGGATCCAAGACATCTCTAATTTCATCAGCAGAGAGAGGATAAAACGAGACATCATGGCCAGTGAGAGATCAGAAATGTATGTGCACCCAGTAGAGACAGAGCCTTCGTTTGTCTTCTCGGGCAGCCACAGACACGCGGCCCTTCTCTTTTGACTGAGAGGCCTCCAAAGAAGGCTTTATTTAACCTTGTAGTCGGGAGCTTTACAGCCCAGCCCTGAGAGGATTATCTTTTTATTGCAACTTTGATTAATGATTGATCAAAGGCTGATCCTAGAAGCCCTGAAGAGCAAATTTGCCCTAGAGATTAGGGACACTTACATCTGCCAGGCTGGCTGGGTACCTGTCCACCTGCTCTCTCCAAGATCAAACTAGGGCAAGGGTGCACAGGAGACCCACCCCACGTGTTCTCGAACACAAGGTGGGGAAAGAAGCAAAGCGCCCTCAAGCCGGCTAGAACTAGGCTAAGAATTTCAAGTACATGACAATGGACGGGAGAAAGAGGCTTCGCAACCTTCAACAGGATCTTTTAGACTTGTTTTTGTTCCTAATTGCTCCCCATTATATTTTAGCAGCTAAAAAGGAAACTGAGGCAGGAGGAAGAAGCTTCTTGGAGACCCTAAAAACTGCTGAGTTTTCTCTCAGCATTTTCTAAATGGCCAAGGCCATGGCCGTCTGGACTCCCCGATGAGGAAGGAGGTGCTTCCCCACACAATTTAACTGAGGGTCAAAGGTCAGGCAGGGAAGGATGGGTTGCTAAACAGAGAGACCCCCTTTCGTGAACATTTGTGTTAGAACATGTCGTGGAGCTGATTCAAGCCATGTTGACGAGCTGCAGCTGTCTTGATACCCTCAGGCTGCCTCCAAGTAGCCCACAGGCCAAGAAAGAATCCCTGAAGGACCCAACTCAGCAGAAGGCTGCATCTTCCCAGAATCCCCACACAGATTCTGCTCCTGCTGGTCCTCAGGGAGCCTCCAACCCCCAGTAGGGTGCTGGCTGGATAGTTTCCTGCTCCCTGGCTTCTCTGAAGCCCTGGGGACCAAGGCAAGTAGGAAGCTGGCAGAGCTGCTTCTAAACTGAAACTGGAAAATGAAACTGGAAATCACAGCCTCCCGGAGGTGCCAGGGTTTCTTTTCCACAGGGAGAGGCCCGGAGGGAAAAAGAGGCTTTTCACTGAGGGCCTGAGGTGTCAGTACATGTCATGTCTTCATGTGCAGAGTCTCCAACCGTGCTCGAAGGGGACTCCCCTATGAGGAAGGAGGTGCTTGCTCACACAACTCCACTGAGGGTCAAAGATCAGAAATCCTAGACTCTCTTCTTCTCTAACCCCACCCCTAGAGACACACATGGGCTCCAGGGTACACACACTGGACTGTTCCAGCAGGTCAGCCTTGGTGCAGGCAGCAGATTTCCTGAAGAAATTAGAATACAGGAGAGAATTCAGTGAAGGAGAGCTAGAAACCGACCCCACTGCTGACTGCACCCTGCCCCTCGCTTCACCTTCAGTGTTCCCTCCGCATGGAACAGCAGCCAGATTTCCCCAACCCTGTACCCCTTGGGTTAAGTCCCCTGAAGTTGCACCCTCTTCTGAGCCTGCATTTGTCAGCTCTCTGAGTGGTAAAATACCTAACTTCTGCCTCTTCCATTGACCTCCATGTCTGAGACTCAGACTTGGTCTGTGTGGCTTACATTGTGTCCCCAAGGCATAGAATAATAGCACCTCGCACACAGCATGTACACACTCAAGTAGTGCCTGGTCAGTGTGTGGACCTGATGATGCTTCCTCAAGACTACGGCCTCAGGGGCTCCAGTGTCCACGCCCCTTCCCAGGCCCTCCAGAGGACCACCTTCCTGTGAAGCTGGTGGTGGCAGATGCCCTCGAGCTGCTGTCCCCGGTTCCCAGCCCCACTCGTGGACTGCTTGGACCGTCTCCAGTATGTACAGATGTACAGGATTCTAGGCTTAGGAGCAGGAGGTGCCACGGTAGACCACCTGTGGCACACCCAACATAGCCCCGCATACACAGCCAGGCTTCACATAACCCATCCCATCTACACGGGGACACCTGAATCCAGAAGGACCAGGGAAAAAAAGCCACTTTCATCCTGCGGATTAGGAGCTGAAGCTTGGGAACATGACTGACTTTTTTTTTAAAAAAAAAATTGTTTGTTTGTTTTTGCTTTTTGAGACAAGGTTTCTCTGTAACGGCCCTGGCTGTCCTGGAACTCGCTCTGTAAACCAGGCTGGCCTTGAACTCACAGAGATCCACCTGCCTTGAACTCACAGAGATGCCACCACTGCCTGGCTAAAACTAATTTTTTATCGCATTTTGTGTGTGCATGCACACGTACATGCGTGTGTGCGTGTGTCCACATGTGTGTGTGCACGTGCGTGTGTATTGTTGTCACCTTAGCCAGAGCTATGAGAAGTCACTGAGATAAATGCAAGCAAGCACAGCCCCCAAATGCACAAGGCAGTGCAAAGGTGAGGGACCTGCGAACGTCAGCCCACCTTCTCGCTCACATTTGTCCGGGGTGGGACAGCGGCTTCATTTAATGTTAAGCTACACGTTGTACCAGAGGAAGGTGACAAACCGAAACTGCCAACCGTTTCAACTGTGGGCTGCCTGGGCTGCACTGAAGCGATGTGGCCAATGCAGATGGTGAGGGCCCACAGGGCAGGCCCACTTCCTCCCTCCCTGCCAGCCTGCATCCTCCTCATTCTCCTCAGGCCAGCAGGCTTCCCAAGGCTGCAGGAAGTGGGGCAAGGAGCAGGCCCTTTGGGTGTGTTTGTGGGGGAGGGTGGGGGGAGGGCACTGGAACAGCTGCCATGGTGATGATGGAAGCTGGGTCCTCACTGGGTCTGGACTTGGGAGCTGCCCTGTAGTGGTATCTGCCTCCTTGTCATGAAGCCTGCTCAGTATGGGTCTGCAGCAGGCAGCAGGCTTTTCTGTCGTGAGATTCACCAGTCTTGATGGCATCCAGGGAGAGAAGGGAAGGAAAGGGGGAGAACCAACCTTTTCTCAGAGGAAATGCAGCTGCGGCTTTGAGATGTTCGTATTTCACAGCTGTGGTTGGCGTTTCTCAGGGTTCTCGGGGTGAACGCAGGGTCAGCCCCATGTCACCAAATAAGGTTCACAGTGACCCTAGCAACAGTCTTCACTGCCCATTGGCTGCCACAGCTGCCAGCCACCAGTGCAGCCTCCTGGAGGCAACTCCGGGGTGGGTGATGTTTCTACAGACAGAGGTTCCTGGGTCTGAAATCATTGCCCTTCAAAGCACGGTGGAGAGGGACAGTGTTCTGAGCAAAGGTGGACGAGCGGGGGTGGGGCAGGACTGGCTGCGGGAGTTTCAGAGTCCAGCTGAGTCCTCACACAGTGCCTGACCAACACCATCTGTGGAGTGGCCAGGCCCCAGCGTGCCAGGTCAAGCCCTCTCCTCTCTGTCCGCCATGATCTCCACAAAAGTTTACATTTCGGTCTGCTCATTCTTCCTTTGTGCCAGGTGCGTGGCTAGGCTCCTTCTACATGTTATAGCCTTTAATTCTTTCAGTAACCCTATCAGCCGTCTTTTATACAGAAACTGAGGCTGAAGAAAGTCAGGACTAAGCCAGAGTTACATCACTAATAAGTCACACGTTAATCTCAATGTAGACAGGTCCAGGTCCCACGGCCGCTGCACTGTATTGACGGCACTCAAGGTCTCTGGCTCAGTGACTCAGTGTTGTGACACCAGGGGACTGAGGTGAGGATTGCACATGTGCCATATGCCTGGGGAAACTGGGGCCAAGCAGCTGTCTGCCTACATACCTCGGCAGGGTGACACTCCTCCATAGGCTCCCCACGAGTCTCACGCAGTCCTCCACAGAGCATGCAGCTCAAACACTGGGTTTGAGGGCCAGACTTCACTGTGCCTCTGGTAGTTTCCACTTCCTCTTCTGAATTTCTTCCCACCCCTACCCACTGCAGCACCAGTGTGAGGAGCGGAGAAAAGGCTGCCTCAGAAGGTGCTAGCCTGCGGGGGCTAGAGGGCTCAGGACCAACCAGGCCCAAGGGCTCAGATGGTAGAAAGTCAAATTACCAGAGGAGGGATATGCTTCTCCCCCACCCAGACAACACTACGGAATTACAGTACCACCTCCCTGAGGAATATTTTCTAGACTAAAAGTAAAGATGAGGGGACTGAGTGGGTGGCTCAGTGGTTAGGAGCACTTGCTGCTCTTGCAGAAGAGTTAAGTTGTTCTGAGCACCTACAATGGGTAACTGCCTGTAACTCCAGCTCCAAGGCATCTGGCACTCTGTTCTGGACTCTCTGGAGATATGCACACACAAGCGTGTATACACACATGCACATAACACACGTGCACACAAATAAAAACTTTTTTTTAATGTTTTGTTTGTTTGTTTTGAGAAACTGGGGCCTGGTGAAATGGCTCACTGGGTAAAGGCACCTGCCACCAAGCCTGGTGATACCTTCTATACCTGTACCTGCACGGTAAGAGAAAAACCAAGTCCTACAACTTGTCCTCTGAATTCCACATACATGTTATGTCATGGTCCTCCTACCCCCACCAAAATATAAAGAAATGCAAAAAAATTTAAGGTGAAAAATACAAATACCTTATTATCCCAAAGTCCCACTCAGAATCTTTTCTTGCTGTGGTCAGTCTGACCTTTGTACCAGCATATCCACTGGTGGGTGAAAAACCTGTCCTGGGGAGAAGCAACACAGACACACACACACACACACAGACACACACACACACTTCTCCCTGGATAGGGAGCCCACAACAGACCAAAATATAGATAACACCAACCTCCAATTTGGTGAACCATGAGTTTCTGGGGTTGTGTACAGGAGCAGAAATGACTCAAAGGCAGCTGTATTACCAAAGCCCACCCAGCATGGGTGAAAGCTCACGGAGCTGGGAACCTGGAGCTCACTGCACAGCCTGCAGGCATCTCAGCAGGTTGGAGAGTCCTCTCTAGGTTCCTCAGGCTAAATCTCTTCCAGGCAGCTTGATGGCAGTATCAGTTGTTGGCTATTGCTCAGCTTTCTTCCCTCTGAGAGAGACTCTTAGTGTTTATTGTTTACTCTGTCAGGGAGGCCTTCCTGAAGCTATTTTGAATTGTTTACCTGCTTGCTCAAGGAGCTCCCTGTAGGATAGAATGTTTCAATCTCAGGGAAACTGTTACACAACATCTACCCAGCAAAGAAAGAATCCCGAATGTCACCAAGCATGGTGACACATGTCTGTGATCTCATAGATGAAGACAAAGAAGAGCAAGAGTTAAAAGCCAGGCTTGAGGGGCTGGAGAGATGGCTCAGAGGTTAAGAGCACTGACTGCTCTTCCAGAGGTCCTTAGTTCAATTCCCAGCAACCACATGATGGCTCACAACCATCTGTAATGAGACCTGGCGCCCTCTTCCGGTATGTGGGCATACATGGAAGCAGAATGTTGTACACATAATAAATAAATAAATAAATAAATTAAAAAAAAAAAGCCAGGCTTGAGTGCATGCTGAGTTTGAAGTCATCTTAGGATTCATGAGACATGAATGTCTCAAAAGACAACAAACAAACAAACAATGATCCAAATGTCTGTAGACAGCAAAGAACCCAAATGTACCATGCATCATTTTTTTTTCCAAGACAGCATTTCTCTGTAGCTTTTGGAGCTTGTCCTGGAACTAGCTCTTGTAGGCCTCGAACTCACAGAGATCCGCCTGCCTCTGCCTCCCGAGTGCTGGGATTAAAGGCAGGCGCCTCCACCGCCCGGCTCCATGCATCATTCTTGCAGTGGCAGCAGGAATCGCAGAGACATGAAGTAGCATAGCGTCAGGTAATCCTGTAGAGATCATTGACTCTTAAAAAGGGGATGATGAACAAAATATAGACAGCACGTTTCTCTGCAAACGTTTATCCCCAGCAACACTGGGCTGTGGGAAGCAAGCACCCAAAGGATGGAAGCGAACTTTGGTGTCACAGAGGAGGACCAGGGGCTATGATGAATGGGAGCACATGGAGGATTTTGGAGGTCAGTCGTGACATTATCATGTCTTGCTCTGGGTGGTATTTATGTAGTAATTTGCCTTCTGGCTATCTGTTAAACAGAACATACATTTCACATGTTTTTTGGTTTTTTTGTTTTTTTTTTTGGTTTTTCGAGACAGGGTTTCTCTGTGGTTTTGGAGCCTGTCCTGGAACTAGCTCTTGTAGACCAGGCTGGTCTTGAACTCACAGAGATCCGCCTGCCTCTGCCTCCCAAGTGCTGGGATTAAAGGCGTGCGCCACCACCACCCGGCCGTTTCACATGGTTTTATGCATCTCATTTTTTCACTATAGGAAACAAAAAGCAGAGCTGATGATAGGGCTCCGTGAGTAAAGGGACCTGCCACTATGCGCACTGATCTGGGTTCAGTTCCCAGTGACACACAGGCTAGACAGAGACAACCCACTCCCGCAATTGTCCTGACATTCGCATGTCCTCCATGACAGAAGTGTGACCCCTACCCTTGCACAAGCACAATAGGTAGACAGACAGACAGATGATAGATGAATAAATAAATAGTGCATGGGATGAGGATGTAGCTCAGTTTATAGAGTGCTTACCTATCGTGCATAAAGTCCTGGATTCAAACTCCAGCCCTACATAAACCAGGTATGGTGTCTCACACCTGTAATCCTAGCGCTTGGGAATTAGAGGCAGGAAGATTGGTAGTTCAAGGACATGCTTGGCTACAGAGCAAATTGGAGTTCAGCCTGGGCTACGTGGGACCCTGCAGAGGGAAGAAAGGGAGGAAAGGGGGTGGGGCAAGGAAGGAAGGAGAGGAAGGAGCCACACATATGAATCTCTCATTGCCCTTCACAATGCAGTGATTGACAGCACAACCACAGGCTTATCCCATAGAGCACCTCTCCGGAGGAGTAGTCAGTGCTGCTACTATTGCTGTACCACAGCTGTGACTGACAGTGGAGAGTGACGGGCTCCTGTAGGCCTGAGCACGACAAACGTGGCTCTGGCAGGCCTTGCCCTTCTCCCCAATTCCCTCTGCCTTGCTGAACTGTTAGATTATATTCCTAAAACTACCCATCAAGGTCTGTTCCCTTATTTGGCCACTTCTCCCCCCCTCCCCCCAGGCTGACTACCAAGGTCTAGCTATCAAAGTATTGAAGCCCAGAAATTAAAATCCCCCTTTTGGTTGCCCCAAATAACATGCCCAATCAAAACAAACCAAATCATCCTAAGGTGGGGGTCTCCTTTGTTCCCTTTATAAACGTCCATTTGCCTATGGGCCACATCTGTCTCCTCTCTAGCCAGAGGGAGTTCCTTGTCCCTCCAGGGCAAATACCAGCCCTCTCTCTCTTATACCTTTTCCCTTCTCTTTGGTCCTCTAGCTCCTGTCTTTGTCCCTTATTCCTTGCCCTTTTTCCCTCTGAAACAAATCTCCCTTGTGCTAAGAACTTGGTCTTGGTGTGTCTCGTGCCTTTCAGGCCTCTTCAGTGCCTTCAGAAACTGAGGAAGGAAGCCTGCCGGAGCCATCCCTGGGGTGGGATGGGAGCTGGAAGAAACCAGAACCCTGTGTATTGCTTCTGCCTCACTGTGACCAAAATAGCCTAAGGGAACAATTCGAGGCAGGAAAGATTCATTTTGGCTCATGGTTTCAGAGTCCATTGTGGTGGGGGAGATGATTAAGATGGGAGTGTGTGGTTGACCAGAACTAGGGACTGAGCCATAACTTCCAAAAGCCTGTTCCTACCGACCCCGACCCCTGCCTAATAGTACCACCAGCCAGGAACAAATACCCCCAAAATACTGTCTTCTTTTTTTTTTTGGTTTTTCGAGACAGGGTTTCTCTGTGGTTTTGGAGCCTGTCCTGGAACTAGCTCTTGTAGACCAGGCTGGTCTCGAACTCACAGAGATCCACCTGCCTCTGCCTCCCAAGTGCTGGGATTAAAGGCGTGAGCCACCACCGCCCGGCTAAAATACTGTCTTCTTGACCAAGGCTTGTCTAAGGCTTGTCTGCACTTCAGCAGACTTGAAGAAACCAGGGAATTCATGCAAATGACCCAACCAGAGTGGCTGTCCCCAATCTGCTCCCTGCCTACAATCATCTCAGCCAAGTATCCCTAAGGAGGCTCCCTTCATAGACAAACACCTCATTCACTCTGCCGGACACCTGATCTCAAGGAAGAAGTCAGCAGCCAGTAGCAGTGATGGTGCTGGAGTTTACAGGTCAGGAATCCAAGGCTTTCCCAACTCAGCCCTACTGGCCTAACAATCTACTGTTAGTAGTCTGACCTAAGGGTACACCGACTTTGTTTGTTCCATCCTCACTTCCCTACTTGGCGTGAGCCCTGTGTCACACTTAGCAAGCTCAGTTGAGTGAGTGCATAGGTAGTGCATGCTGGCTGCAGAGCAGTCATTAGAACCCTGCTTCCCAGGCCACCCATGGGCCCCTTCCTCTCTGGAAGGTCTTGGCCATCTTAAGCTATCCCTCCAAGTTGGAGCCAGCCTCCTTGGCCATGCCCAGGGCTTTTTCCCCAAGGGCCGTTCTTCCACAGGATGCCCTGTGGAAGTGTTGGTAAAGTACGTCTTCCTTTAGCGTCTCCAACTTCAGTGTGCACAGCTCTTTACGCTCTTCCTGGTCACACCAGTTATCCAGTCTGCTGAAGCGACAGGCATGTCCAGATAGATTCTGAATAAGCAGAATCAGGGGTGTGGGCGGGGGGGGGGGGGGATGCTGATTCCCATTCTCTCATTGGCTGCTAATATATTTGGATTGTCACGGTGCCGCTGATGGCTTGGCCTCCAGCCCTGCAGAACGTCTCAAGGTTGTTCCTCACCTATTTCCTTTCTTTTAAGAGATTTTGTTTTTATTTTTAACTTTGTGTATGTGCCTGTAAGTGGATATTTGCAAATGAGTGCAGTGCCTGCAGAGGCCAGAAGAGGGCACTGCACCTCCTGACACCCTCACTTAGACATACATGCAGGCAAAACACCAATGCACATAAAATAAAAATAAATCTTTTTTTAATTACCTCTAATGTTCTTATGGCCTTTGTCTAGGTACTGTTTTTCTGTAAAAGCCTGTTGTAACCCTCCCTGCAGATCCTGGAACCCCGAGGCAGCTGGCTAGTGGTACACATTTTATCAACAATAGCTTATATTATTCACTTTGTTATTTTGTTATTTGAATAAAGATGACAGATCACTTCTATCATTTAATGAGCATGTACTGTGTGCCAGGAACTGCTAGGTGTGAAGGAATGGACTTGCCCTGGCCTGCCAGAACACCCAGACACTCTGAGCTGACTTGCTAATTGCATGATAATCCCTGATTTTACTTACTGTCATTAACACATCCACTGCCAGACACCATTGGGTGTCCTCCGGGCATTCACCTCTGAACACACCCTTTGTGCCTTTGGGTGCTGGAATGCAAGTGGTGGTAGGTGAATGAAAACTGCTTTCTGGGAGATCAAGTCCCGGCTCTGCCTCAAGCCCACTGTGTGACCCTGGCTGAGTTTTTTAACCTCTCGGAGCTCCACTTACCAGTGAAACCCAATTAACAATCTATACCTCAGGGGCGTCTGAAAATGCATGGGATCGCCCCATTGCACAATGAGGATGGGGGTGGGGAGTGGGGGGCGCTGCTGTTCGCAGTTGAGTCTGTGAAGTCTCTGGTGTCCTGAGGTTGAAGGAGAGCACCTGAAGCTAACAGTCAGTCAGAGTCAGACTATTGTTGCACACACGTTAAGGGGGAAGCCGAGGTCAATGCAGGCCAGCAGGCTGGACCAGCTTTGGTCATGCCAGGCTTTGTTCTTCGAGGAAGGGTAGGGCTGGGAGAAGTGCAGGTTGCATTGTAGGCCAAGGCCAAGAGGCATAGACTCCCAGACCACGTCTGGGAGGCACAAGCCAAGGAACAGACATCAACAACATCCAGGTCTGGGGGAGGAGTTTGCCCTTTTCTCAATTCTCAGAGGAGTCCCTGGAAGCTGAGTTGGGAGCAGCTCGGCTGAAACCAAGGGAAATGCTGCAAAGAGCTGCAAAGGATCCAAAGGGCATCTCATCGAGCATCCTATCTCCACAGCAACAGAGTGTCACGTCCAGGACCAATGCCAAGGCCAGAGTTAGGGCCCATACCAGGGCAGAACCCAGTTCACAGAACTCCGCAAGTCTAGTTATGACCTCCCAGAAGGAAATTCCTGTCCCGGCTGTGACCCCGAGGTTGGGAACAGGGTGAACAGGCATTTGTTTTCATCACCCCAGGAAGAGTTAATGCAGCGAACACAAAGAACAAAATCACCTTTAGCCTCTCGCCCAGAGGCAATTGCCACAAGTATTATGCTGCATTTCCGCAGGCAGCACCAGAGGCCATCAGCCTTGGTGCAACTGACCAAGCAGTTTAAGTCCCATCTTTTCCCTGTGAAATACGTGTTTCCTCAGATAGGTCTGTGTCTTTAATGCAGAAGAAATACAAGAAAACACTGTTTTCTTTTTTATTTGAGAGTTTCACATAAAGACATGCAAGATGACTATATTTTCATCCTTCTCACCCTCCTCTCCCCTCACCAGCCCCTTTCATGTCCTCTTCCTCCGCCTGAACACATGACCTACATGCACTTAGGGCTGACCACTTAGGATTGGGGACTTGCCCATCCCTGGAGGAGACTGGCTCTCCCTTCCACTCACTGCACATGGATCTCCGTCTCAGCATAGTGTCTTGTGACAATGACCGGTGTGGTCTTTGCAGGCCTTTCTTGTGCAGGCATCCATGTTGTGGAGAGGTCATGAGTGCTCAGAAAAGAGCCTTGAGCCGGGCGGTGGTGGCGCACGCCTTTAATCCCAGCACTCGGGAGGCAGAGGCAGGCGGATCTCTGTGAGTTCGAGACCAGCCTGGTCTACAAGAGCTAGTTCCAGGACAGGCTCCAAAACCACAGAGAAACCCTGTCTCGAAAAACCAAAAAAAAAAAAAAAAAAAAAAAAAAAGAGCCTTGAAAAGCAAGAAGAAAAAGAGCCAGGCATAGTAGCACACACCGGCAATCCCATCATTCAGGAGGCTGAGGCAGGAGGATTACTGTGAATCCAAAACCAGTCCCGAGATATGTAGTGAGACCCTGCTAGCAGGGTGGTAAATACAACAAGCAAGCATAGAGCAGAGCTCCAGCCAGCAGGACATCCTGTGGGGACAAGGGTGGCTCTCGCATCCGCATCCTGTGTGAGCCGTAGAGGTGGTGGCTCAGCTCGGCCCGGCTCTCGTGCTCTCACAGACTCAGACCAGCTTCAGCCTCCTGCCTACGGGTGAAAAATGCTTCTAGTGGGTTCGCACTCACCCTTCCTTCCCCTAGGATACACTGATTACCCACCCACACACCCACACACCCACACACACTGAAAGGCAGGCAGACTTGGAGCAGCCCAGTCTGCCCGGATCTCTGCATTGCTCAGCAGAGACCCACAAGCTCTCTGAGCTGCTGATACGGGCGCTGCTCTCCACATTGTTCTAGTCAGCTTTCAGCTGTGATAAACACTGACCGCAAACAACTGAGGGAGGAAAGGTTTTATTTGGCTTACAGGTTACAGCTGTCAGTCAAGGGAAGCCAGGTCAGGAACTGAAGCAGCGACCACAGAGGTGCACTGCTTACTCGCTTCCTTTCCGTGGCTTACTCAACTGATTTGCTTATCCGACCCAGGGCCACCTGTCCAAGGGTGACTCTGAGAATCAGGCCAATCTGATAGGGACAATGTCTCAAGAGTCCCTCTTCCAGTCGGGCACTGGTGGCACATGCCTTTAATGCCAGCACTCGGGAGGCACGGACAGGTGGATCTGTGTGAGTTTGAGGCCAGGCGGATCTACAGAGCTAGCTCCAAGACAGCCAGGGCTGTTACACAGAGAAACCCTGTCTTGAAAAACAAAACAGATTCCGTCTTCCTAGGTGTGTCAAGTTGACAACCCAGATTAGCCATGAGTTCCACTTTAAGAATGAAGATGCCGAGGCTGCCAGCAGGCTAGTAGCCCAGTGAGGCTATGTAACTAGCTAAGTGACTGTGTGCAGATTGGTTGATATCTAACTCAGTGACTTCCTCTTGCTTTTTTTTTTTTTTTTTTTTTGAGACAGAGATTTTCTGTGTAACAGTCCTGGCTGTCCTGGAACTCGTTTTGTAGACCAGGCTGACCTCAAGCTCACTGAGATCCACCTGCCTCTGCCTCCCAAGTGCAGAGACTAAAGGCATGCACCACCACCACCACCCAGCTTCTAAGTGCTTCTCTTGAGTCAAGCTGTCCCTAGTGAGGACAGCTAAGCACTGAGACTGTTTATTTTCCAGTAGGTGTGGTCCCAGGCGCTACCTGTGGGTTCTGCCTGGCTGTCCTGAGGGCCTCAGCTTCCAGGTGCTCATCTAGAGCCAGTGCACAGCCAGCTTCTGAAGTCCCTGGGGGCTCGGGTAGGGAGTCCAGGAGGCCACTGTTTCCTATAGGTGTGATCTGCAGAAGCAGTGGTGATGTCCTTTGTCTGTCCCAGGCTTGGAGTCTCCCAGATGGGACAGGATCTGTCACTAAGTCTCTGCATACCTAAGGCAGCCTGGGCCCCAGTACAGAGAAGATACACAGGACCTCCTCCCTGGGCAGCCCAGGGTACATTTGAGAGGTATCAGGCATGTCCTGTGATACTGATTCCAGCCAAGGTCTGATACAGCAGCAACCTCCCTTCTAGAAGCTTCTGAAGAGTGTCAGTTTCCTATTGCTGCCGGAAGAAATGTCCATGCATTTGACGGCTTAGAATAGCACACAGCTATTATCTTTTGATTCTGAGGGTCCATTGTATAAAATAGGTCTTGCAAGGGTTATACCTGGGGTTTCAGGAGACTTGTATCTCCTTCTGGAGGCTCTAGTCAATGGGCTAGGGAACACAGCTGTAATCCCAGCACTCGAAAGATTGAGATAAGACTTTCAAGAGTTGGAAGTCAGCCTGGGCTTCATATGGAACAGTGAGTTCCCACCACACACACACACACACACACACACACACACACACGAGTTATTTTTTTAATCCCCTTCATCCAGTTTTTGGAGGCTTCCTGCATTCTGCAGTTCCATAGTGCCTTCCTTCACCTTCAGAGCCAGCAATGGATGGTCCTGTCTTTCACTTAATGTTGTGTCTCTGGTTCTATCTCTCATGCCTCCCTACCTCTTTCCCCTTAAGAACTCTTGTGGGCAGCTGAGTATAGTGGTATATGACTTTAATCCCTATACTCGGGAATCAGATCTCTGTGCTGGAGGCCAGCCTGGTTCACAGAGTGAGTCCTAGGGCAGCCAGGGCAACATAGTAAGACCCTGTCTCAATAAACAAACAGATGGATAAAAGTTAAAAACACAAAACAAAAACGCTTGTGGGAACTGAGAATTTAACTCAATGGTAGTTTAGCAAACTTAGAATGTTCAAGACCCCAAGTTCAATCCCTGGAATATCTTCTCCCAGTGAAGACATTTGTGATACCCTGGACCTCTCCAGATAATGCAGGGTAGTCTCTCTTTTATTCATTCATTCATGAATCAAATCCAGGATTTCCCTCACCTTGGTACACATGCCCACACACATGTGTACACAGGCATGCACACAACAAATAGATAGATAGATAGATGATAGATAGATAGATAGATAGATAGATAGATAGATAGATAGATAGATAGTGTGGAACTTAAAATCTTTAAAGTTTGAGCTAGTGCCTTGCTATGTCGGCTCAGACTGCCTTGAAGTCACCAAGTAGCCCAAGCGGATCTTGATCCCCTGAGCAGGATGAATAGAATGTGGAAGTTCACTGGGTAAAGTCACTCAACCCTAAGCCTGACCACTTGAGTTTAGCCCCAGGCCCCACACGGTGGAAGGAGAGAACCAACTTCTACAAGTTGTCCTTTGATTTCTACACGCATGCAGTTGATTTCTACACGCATGCAGTGGCACAACCACACTCCCAACAAAGAAATGTAATTTAAATATTTTTTTTTTTTAAATAAGACTCTCTTGAGCCTTAGTCTCTTGAGTAATTGAGTTTATAGGCCCATGCTACCAGACTCAGATGCCTCTCTATTTCAGTTCAGCTAAGCGGAGCTCAATCCTTCATTGCCACAAAACATAGCTTAGTCGTGGGTTCCGTGCATTAGAATGTGGACATCTTGCCGGGCGGTGGTGGCGCACACCTTTAATCCCAGCACTCGGGAGGCAGAGGCAGGCGGATCTCTGTGAGTTCGAGGCCAGCCTGGTCTACAGAGCAAGTTCCAGGACAGGCTTTAAAGCTACAGAGAAACCCTGTCTTGAAAAAAACCAGACAGAATGTGGACATCTTTACCCCACCATGGACTGTTTTTCTTCTTCCTCCTGCATTCAGTCAATCCTCGAGGTTTCCCAAACATCTCATCTTCCAGCACAGGCCCGATCACAGGTGGGATATACCTGTTGTTGTCTAGAGCTCTCCCACCTGCCACCTCCTCATCAGCTCAATCTTCTCCCACCCTGCTGCTCCCAGTCCTTGGAAGGAGGTGCTGGGAGGAGAGGTGGGCACATGGAGAAGGGGAAGAGGAAGGCAGGTTTAGCACCCCAGTTGTGGGAACCCATTTCCTACCAAATGCCTGCACTTAGATTTGGAGACCAGAGGCTTGCAGAGTCTGAGGGCAACTGTGGCCTTACCGAGCAGTAGGCGGGCATTAGAGGCTCCATTGTGTATCCCTGGCTTCCGTGATCATCAGAATTCCCCTGAGCCCTTACTCAGGGGAATGACAGCCTGTCTGCCTTCATTCCTTCCTCTCTGTCCTCTGAGCCTTAGGCTGAGAGCCAGTCTCCTGCCCCTGAGCAGGAGAGCCTGTCCGTAAAGCACAAGCAAGGAAGTCTAGGCAAGACCTTTAATCCTCAAATAGGGTAAGCAGCTAGCCCTGGCTTTCCTGATACCTTCTTTGGGTAATAGCAGAAGTCTCGAATCCTGGGTACACCTCCTTCATTTCTGAGCAAACTGTGACCCTTGGCACCCCATCTCCTTTGCACCTCCCAGTCGCCTCTCTCCTTGCACCTCTGCTCCCTGCACACCAGCCCTGTGGTCCATGGATGCTAGAAAGATTTAGGGATGGAGTGAGGTATCTTCTAGTGGTGTCTGCACGGCACCACGTTCTCAGCTATATGCATGAGTGACAGAATGTTTGCATCAGGCCTTCTAAAAATGTGACACCCTGGTCACTTCTGGGCAGTGTTCCGCAGCTGTCTTTAATAAATGTTTTTATTTCCTCATACTTCTTCCTCTTTGTACAATTAGGCCATGTTCGTTTTGTGTATCGAAAATAGATAGTTTTTTTTCACACAGTATGTTCCATTCACTGTTTCCCTCCCTCCAGTCCTTCCAGGTCCTCCTCACTCCCCCCCCCCCAAATCCACACCCCTTCTTTCTCTCATTGGGAAATAGGTGTGTGTATGTGTGTGTGTATGTTTATTTATTCACTGCGCATGCCACAGCACATGTGTGGAGGTCAGACAGCAACCTCTGGGAGTCAGTTCTCTCCACGGCGTGAGTTCTGGGGACCAGATTTAGATAGCTATGCTTGGCAGCACCACACCCTTACCCACTGGGCAATCCTACCAGGTGCTTGTGTATGTTTTTAATAAAATAAACATTATGAATGACTCAGCTTTCCAACGTCAGCCCTGTTGGGAACACGACAGATTGTGTCATACACACAGTAGCCCTTGTCCCAGGGCCTTTAGCCTTGATGGCTGGTTGGTCAGGACTCCACAGCAGAGGCAGGTGAGCTCAGTAAAGCAGGTGCCACAGACAGATGTCCCAGGCCTCCAGAACGTAGGCATTTAAGTTTAAGCTGGGCCTGAACACCGTGAGAATGTAGAGAACCACTTATCCCTGGGGAGCTTCCAGTCCTACAGGAGGCTTTAGCTACCCGTGGACCACGCAGGGACACAGGAAGGAACTAGGACCTGGAAGTTGACACTTTGACTATGAGGGTCCACACTACACCTTCTTAGAATGGACAGAGACAGAAAATGTTGTCCTCCCAAGTGACCCAAGGCTGACTCTGCAAGCTGGGAGCACAGGGTCTCCCGGGCTCAGCATCTGTGTCCGGCTGTTCACTGCTTTGCAACAGAAGAGTCCTGATGAATGGCCAGGGAGAGCTGGACACTCCTTCTAGCCTTCCTTCCTGCCCTCCTCACACTGCGCAGGACTGCCAGAGTCCAGCCTTCGCTCTGTCACGCAGACATGTAGCTCCTCTTTGCTTTCCAGCAAGCTAGCAAAAGCACTTGGAGGGAAGCCCTGGGTCCCCAGCTATGACAGTGGCCCACAGGCCGCATCTGCAGCCCCAACCCCAGCCTGACATCGTTCTGACATGGCTAACATGACAGAACTTCTTGCCTTGTTCATAGTGGCTCATTTGCTGTTGCTTTATTTTGTTTGAGACAGAGTCTCTCTATGTAACCCTGGCAGGCTGCCATGCTGGCAGGCCTAGAACTCACTCTGTAGGCCAGGCTGGCTTTGAACTCACAGAGATCGCCTGCCTCTGTCTTCCATGCGCCGCCACGACTGGCCATATCCAAGGGACTATTAAGGAAAGGAGAGCAGAAAGAGACAGGGCCCAACAAGGAAAAAAAAAGAAGTCACCCAGGTACAGAGCTCAGAGGGAGGCTGCACAGGACCCAGTAGTCGATTTGGTTTAGAACAGAACTGGTCACCTTGCTCAGATAGAGATGTGGGTGACAGGAGCACTTTGAACCCTGGGGAGCTAAGCCCTGGCAGGCCAGAGTCCTCTGGAGCAAACATGTATGGCCAAGCTGCCTGCTGCTCAGGAGGTCAAATTACAAGCCTTGCCTGTACGTCAGCCTGCTGGGGCCCTAGCCCGTGAAACAGCAGGTGGCCTCCCAGCATGGGTAGAGCATTGCTTCTCTTGAAGGCCATGCCAAACTTCCCTGGGGCCCTAGGGAAGCACAGTCAGTTGTTCTAGGCCCTAGACTCTAGGGCATCGGGGACGGGTCGTGACGGCTCCACAGCCCCACATACCTCTTGGCATAGTGTCCTGGCACCCGACTCCTGCCCAGCTATCCTCGGTTTCCTTCTTTCATGAGCCTTGACAGCGTGGAGCCAGTCTGGGTTCTGGACATGGACAGATGAGGGATGGAAGCCTCCATAGTTGAGTCTTCCTGGGCAAACCCCACGGGCCTGCTGAGCATTGATTTCTGGTCTGTGGATAAGCGGACGGTGTCTGGGGGAGGGGTACAAGCGTGCCAGTGTACTTCAGCAGCCTGTGTTGTCGTACCCAGCTAGACGCTGTGGTCCACCTGAGTCCTCACTGCTGAGCTCTTCTCCCTGGTAGATGGTTGGCAGGTGGATACCTGCCTCTCTAATTTTCCCTTTGTCTTTGTGCATTTGCCCTGGTGGTTCCAGCAACTCCCCTGTTGAAAGGAAACTGAGCATAGGCACACAGACCTCACCGCCTAGCCACCAGAAAGAAGGGGGGCGGGCAGTGGTGAGTCTCTTGGGAGTTGCTTGGAGTTGAGGAAACTACAAGGCCAGCCAGTGAGGCCTCAGAGTTGGTCCCACAAGAGAGCTCTTAGAAAAGGCATGTGCCAGCTCATTCCTACCCAAGACTCCCTCCTGCCTCTTGGACAGCTGGCGGGGGTCTGACCCATTTCACACATCCTCTACATGGAGGGTGAGTTGTGCTGCCGGGCAGTGGTGGCACATGCCTTTAATCCCAGTATTTGGGAGGCAGACGCAGGTGGATCTCTGTGAGTTCGAGATCAGCCTAGTCTACAAGAGCAAGTTCCAGGACAGGCTCCAAAGCTACAGAGAAACCCTGTCTCGAAAAACCAAAAAAAGAAAAAAAGAAATAGCATCTGACAGAAGCAAAAGCTTCTTGCTGGGTGTTCTAACAGGACTGTCTGGAAGAAACACACACACACACACACACACACACACACACACACACACACACACAGTGTCCTCCCCTGTGCAAGAGTAGATTTTTGGATCTGACACCATGGCCAGAACTCGGCCCCACCAACAAGAGTGCTTTGCTTCCAGAGAAAAGGACTCCACCGGGGCTGGAGAGATGGCTCAGAGGTTAAGAGCACTGACTGTTCTTCCAAAGGTCCTGAGTTCAATTCCCAGCAACCATATGGTGGCTCACAATCATCTGTAATGGGGTCTGGTGCCCTCCTCCGGCCTGCAGACATACATGGAAGGAATGTTGTATACATAATAAATAAATATTTAAAAAAAAAAGAAAGAAAGAAAAGGACTCCACCTCCTACCAAGCTTTCCCCAGCAGCTTTCCTTGGCTGGCTTTGAGAGCCAGAGTTGTCCCAACTTTGCAAACTGTGTACTGAGAGATGTTAGCGGCTGATATGCTGCAGTCTCTGGCTTTCTTCCTACTTCAGAGAAGTGAATGAACTGAACAAAATTAAAGTGACACCTTTGGGACAAGGCAAGAAGACCCCTGTGAGCCGGGCGGTGGTGACGCACGCCTTTAATCCCAGCACTTGGGAGGCAGAGGCAGGCGGATCTCTGAGTTCGAGGCCAGCCTGGTCTACAAGAGCTAGTTCCGGGACAGGCACCAAAGCTACAGAGAAACCCTGTCTCGAAAAACCAAAAAAAAAAAAAAAAAAAAAAAAAAAAAGACCCCTGTGACTCTCCAGAAATGCCCTCAAATATCTGTGAACTTGGGCCATCATGACAAGGGGGCAGGTTCAGCCATACCGTCTATAAACCAACTTAAGACTCTAGACCTGTTTCAACTGAGCTGGCAAAAGTGGGGCTTCTCCTGTGAACCCCACCTCTTTGACAGTTAACCACACTACAGTGTAGTCCTTGGTAGCTATGATGTCACCACAACCTCAAAGAAATTCATCTCCTGGTGACCTCTGACCTCCCAGGAGCATCCTTTAGTAGTTAAACAGAAACTCTTAGGCGCGGCCTTTAGAAGCACTGTAGAGTCCTTAGAATTATATTAGGTCTAAATTTGGCTCAATTTATACTCATATTGCCCCATTCCAGGCACTAGCTGCCACCTTTAGTTGGATAATCATATTGTTACAGTGTTTGTCTTCCAGGTGAGGGCAGAAATCCATGGGAGGACAGCTCTTCATCTTGGAGGTCCTCAAGGACCTGGACCCAGCTACCCTGCGGTGGAGAAGTAGAGTTTTGGACATTCCAAGGGTTGGGCCTATTTCTAGGAGGAGATCTGGACTCCAGCCTGGTTCTGGAGGTTGGGAGCTGTCCCTCTGTCCCTCTGCTGCTTGGGACTTTTGTCCCTACTGCCTGCTCTCCATCAGGGATCAAGCTGAAGGAGACCAGAAGAGTGAGAGTGGGGCTTGCTGTCTGTGCTAGATTAAATTCCTCCCCTCCACTCCTCCACAGTCCACTCTAGCTGGCTTCACACCACTCGTGTCCACCGTGACTTAAAAAGCCACCCACTAGGAAACTCCACAGATGCCACATGAGGCTAGCCACCTCAAATCTAGTTCTTGGTAAGGATTGGGCCCTGAAGGCCTAAGAAGGCTGTTCATCTCCTCCCTTGTCCCCAGTAAGGCTATCCTTGAAAAACCCAAGCCCCAAGCAGATCTTCAGATGGGCACGGCCTGCAATCAAGAACCCCACCCCCAGACAAGGCCAGCCACCCAGGAAGAGCCCACCTGCCACTCACACAGCACGCTCATGCTTCAGGGCAATCAGACTGAACTTTGCCCGTTTTCCAGTTGTGTCCTCATTTTAACCTTCCTGCATCCAGTTCAGGACCCAGTGCAGGAGTCCCCAGTCCCCAGAGCAGTGTCCGAAGTTGTCATGAAGCAATGCTGTTCCTGCTGTGAGCCCACTCCCCAGGCATGGCCAGTGGCACCCGCTTCAGGAGACCTGAAAGCTGTGTCCCGACCACCGTCCACCCTCAGGCATCCCTGGGAGCTGGGCTGTCTTAAGAACTGTTGCGTACATATGGCTCCTTAACTCTGCTTTCAGACACTTCTGACTGAGGACCTACGTATAGAGCTTGTGTTCATTCACCCAGGCACAACTCTGGAAGGAAGGGAACAAAGACATCGCTTCAGCTGTGGGGTGGGGTCCTGGGGGGTGGGTGGTGTTGGCTCAGTTGGTACAGTGTTTGCAAGTATGAAGACCTGAGTTCAACCTCCAGGACCCTTAAGTCAGGGGTGGTGGTGCACATTAGTAATTCTAGTGATAGCAACATGGGAGGCAGAGGGAAGTGGACCCTTGGAAGCTCAGAAGTCAGTTAGGATAAGCTGCCGGATGAAGGCCCAGGCCAGAGACCCGCCTCAAACACTGGAACGCTCCTGAGGAGTGGACACCCAAGAAGTTGCCCTCTGATCTTCATGTACATGCGTCCAAACAAGGTTTTTCTAATGCTTGGACAGGCCAGCAATCAGTCCCCTCCGATCTGTCCCCAGGCTTTATCTGTTATTTAGTACAAATGAGTCCAAACCAGTCACTGGTCACATGGGACTATTCAGATTTTCACTAAAAGTCAAGTTCCCGAATGTATCACTGGCCACATTTCAGGACATGTGTGGACAGACGCACTGTGTAGAGTTCATTCCCAGTGAGACCCAGTACAGCAGGCCCTGGAGTCGCTGCCTGCACTGTTGTCTGTTCCAGTTGGTTGTCATACCAGTTGTCCACTGTTCGGAATGGTACCTGTTCCTTCAACAGAACAGATGGGCTCTGGCTTCTTCTGAGTGAGTCACAGACCAACAGCTGACTCTCAAGCCTTGTGACATGAGTTCGAACCCAGGACCCAAAGTTAAAGTTAAATAAAAACTCCTATAAATTGGCCTCTGACCTCCATGCATACACACTAAGCAAATAATGTAGGATTACTCAAACTCAGCAGGCAGAGCAAGCAGATCTGAGTCTGAGACTAGCCTGGTCTGCGTAGTGAGTTCCAGGACAGCCAGGGTTACTTAGTAAGACCCTGTCTCAAAAAACCAAAAATAAATAAAAACTTAACTCTATTCCTGTGGCAAATGAGTATAAATGAGCATGTCCCTGCGACATGGCATGACGTCCCCTCCTCCTGCCACCTTCTTCTTGACCATAACTGGAAAGATTCATGACAGATGCATGTCACCGCTCAGCCCAAGCTGAGGCAGACCGCCAAAGACTCCCACCACAATGTTTCCATAAAAAGTAAAACAGATTATGATTTCTAAGTAAAAAGCCACAGGCCTTGTAAACAATTAACATTTTATAAAAAGACAAATATACATATTTACACAGATCCATATGCGATCAAACACAATTTTGTAGTTAGGTGGCGTTTCCAATAGTTACAAGTCACGCCAAGGCGCTCACAACCCCTCCCTGGGCCTGCTGAGGACTGCCAAGGCCTGAGGAGACCGTGGGCACCAGGCAAGGCACTGTATAAATAAATGTGAAGGCCAAAAACTGGGGAGAAACGTTAGTGTACGCCTTTGATCAGAATGTGACAAGGTCCGCAGAGAAAGTGCCATGTTTTTTCCTGAGCCCCACATCTGGAGCAGGTAGTGAGGCGGAGCTCCTTGGAGGCTAAGGGAGCCCAGCCTCACAGGGCCCCGTTTTTTCCTTCACATTTCACTGGCTTTGGAACCATCCCAGGGCTCGACTGGGAAGGGCAGCAATTCTTTGGGAATAAGACTCACTTAGTGCAATTGTCTCCCAGTACAGAGCCAGCCCTGGGGTCAAGGCTGTGCTCTTTTCTGAGGTCACTGGCCTGTTCCCCTCAGGGCCAGCCCAGTGACAAGATCCTCTCCAGGCAACAAGGCTGGAGTGTAAAACAACCAGAGGATGATTCCTGCCCTTGTCCTCCACCCTCACAGCAATCTCAGAACCCCAACTCCATTTGCACAAGAGTCAGGGCCAGCTTCACCCACAAGAAGAACTCAGACCGTGGCCTTCCAAGTCCTCAGAGTCCACTGACCCAAGGAGGGTGGGCTTTTCTCCGTATGGCAGTGGGGCCCACAGCACTCTCGCTTTTCTGTTTCACAGCCGCCACGATGCCAGGCCTTGCTCCCCGAGACGAGCAAGAACAGGTCAGGGACACAAACTATGGTGCACAAGAAATGGCTTGAATGGGGGGCAGCCTGACAGCGGAGGGAAGCATGTTTATGTTGTCCATCCAGATGGAGTCCACACTTGTGAAGGAACGTGGTAGGCCCATCCCAATGTCCCCTAGATGACAAAAAAAAACCTGTATAAGGAACCTCACACAGTTGTGGAGAGCAAGCAGCAGAGTTCATCCTCAGCATGGCAACAGCAGCTCACTGCTATACCTGCTGGCCCAGTTTTAAAAGGAGCTTTTATCTGGCTCTGCCCCCAAGCATTCCCCGGTCTCCGTAAGTTTCTCCAGAACCCATAAAGACCTGGAGACCTCTCACCTCCAGGGCTGTCAATTTCTGGTTCCTCCTTGCAGCTGAAGTCTCCATAGACAGAAGAAGGCTGGGCTCCTGGTTCGTTAAGCAAGTATCCCTTGCCATCCACGTTTGTTGGCTGCCATTCGGACTGCTCAAAGAGCTGGGGAGGGAACATGAAGCCATCAGCTGTCTGCGCGGGCAGACTCACCCCGTAACCCTTCCCACAATAAGCTAATCCGTCCCGAGCCGAATCACACCCTTGGACACGTCTATATTCTCCAATGGGTGACAATATGTAAAACTGCCAAGGCAAGCCTGAGAGCGGGGGGAACGAAGGGACAGGCGGGCGGACGTAAAGCTACCTGGGCCGTTGGCCTACGTGTCCCTCTCTTCCCTTCCCCACCCTCTGACGCAGAATCTGCATGACTTCCCTCAACTGGGGGAAGCCACAGCAACAGGCAGGGCAGCTTCAAAGGTTAGCATAACAAGCCTGGAAGGCTGAAGACAAGGAACTAGACCCACATCTCAGTGATCTGTGCTCCGGGGCCAGAGTCAGGATTAAACTACCGTAAAAACTTTTATAGTCACACTGAAAACTGAAGCCGACAAAAGGAAACTGCCAAAGAACTTGCTAAGAAAAAAAAAAAGTTCTAAAAAAAATTTTTTTTTAAACCATCTTAGTACAGATCCCAAAAGCTGATTATTGGAACCCGATGTGCATTTCCCAGACTCGAAGGGCTGGGCATGCTGGGGCGGAGGACACAGTGCTGATGGGGTTGACTCAGAGCTGTCTGGGACCCTGAGGCTTGCTTCAGGATGGCCTGCTGGAGACTAGGCTCCTCACCTGAGGCAGCAGTCCCCCCAAACACACAGGACAGGGGTACTTGTGGGGCTACGGAGCCAAGCACCTGGATGGACAATTGCATCCGCCCGCACTGATCTGGAAGCTTCCCCTAGCTTGCTCTCCCTTTGCAGATGCGGTACGGAAAGGGACTTACCTTCATGATGTCCTCAGGTAACTTCCCTTCCTCGTCCTCATCTGTGGCAGCTGTGAGGAAGGGCAGCGGTGAGTGATCCATGTTTGCCCTGCAATTCCACCCCACCAGCTCCAGCACCCCACCAGCTCCAGCACCCCCACCAGCTCCAGCACCCCCACGCCTCCCAACTAGCATCATGCCTGCCCTGGAGATTCCAGAAGGGACGGATGACTCACCCTCCCCAACTATGGAGCAAGGCCACATCCCACCCCTTTACTTCCTTCCTCACCCTCACAACGGAGGGCAGAGAAGCCAGGAGCACTAGCCACCTCTGACCAAGACATGGCTTGATCCCCTCCCTCCTGGTCTGCAGCACACCAAAGCTCTGAACTGTCCTCTTGTGTCTCAGGGTCTTGTTTCATGCCCTAGGGGCTGGGTTAAGTAGTCCCCAGCCCCAGTTCCACGAGCTCAACAGCATGTACGTTTCTGAACATCTATTTCCCCTCAAGAGCCTTGGAGGCAGGCCAGGCCCCAAGAGTACAAACCTTCAGAGGTGGAGGGCATGGGCGACACCTGCAAGTTATACAGATCGCTGGTGCTGTCCGGCATAATGTCCTGCATGTGCCACTCGGGGAGACTGCTGCTGACGACACACGGAGACAGTGCTGGGGGAGGGTGCAACAGAAAGCACAGGTCAGGACGACATGCCTTCTTAGTCTGCAGTGCAATGGCCGGCCACTCCATTCTGGAACCTACTCTTAATAGGCTCCTCCCTGCTCCCATTATGCCTTAGACCGGACCTACAAGCTCCCTTGCCAAATTGGCGCCCTCACCTGGAGTAAGGTCATGCTGCTCCAGGTCCAAGTCCTGACCCAGGTAGCCCTGAGTTGTGTAGCTGCTGTGGTCATCGGGCAGTGTGGAGCTGCTGAGTCCGTCAGAGAAGGAGTCAGGGCTGGCATCGCCACAGAGCTGCAGAGAGAAGACAGCTTAGATCCGCTGTGGCACTCCACACTGCCTACCCTGCCTACAGTGGGTGACCAAAGGCTGGGCCGGCCACACAGAGCCACACTCACCTTCCTCTTGGCCTTGCTCTTAGTGTCTCGGCTGGACTTGGATTTTCTCTCTGCGGGACAGACAGACTGTGAGCTCTGGCTGATCTTCCTTGTGCTCTTCTTCCCCCGCCCCCTCCAGAGGACCCAGTGCTCTTAGTTACCTTTCCTCTGGT
The DNA here is from genome assembly GCF_950005125.1 of Chionomys nivalis. Taxonomy (NCBI): domain Eukaryota; kingdom Metazoa; phylum Chordata; class Mammalia; order Rodentia; family Cricetidae; genus Chionomys; species Chionomys nivalis. The sequence goes on along the minus strand of NC_080092.1, from coordinate 35,718,213 downwards.
TCTTGGTGAGGGGTGGCAGCATCCGGTACACTCGTACAGCCGAGCTGCCCTTGTTCCTGCTCTGGTCCTTCACTTCCTCGATGTCTGGCAGGGAGTTCATGGCACAACGGAAGTTTGCTTTCCATGTCTTGGGATCTGGTTCCTTTTCCCCTATTTTGTATCGGCCTACAGCACAGGATAACGAATGTATCTGTCAGCTGCTCCCTGGGCTGGGATGTACCCCAGACATCAGTACTGGTGAAACTGGCAAAAAACACTGGCAACAGGCCCTGGGAGTTCTCAAATGCCCAGGGTTGACTCAGACATCCAAGAGGTATGTGAAGGGCTCACTTGAGTGTCTCTATCCTAAAATGCACTCATTACCTTAGCCATGGCATTCCCTGCTTACACTATCAGCAGCCAGACGTGGCTAATACCGAGGCTTATATGATTCCAACGTGGAAATGAACGGGCAGAGTGGGAACAAGGACAGTTACTATCAGGTCAGAATTGGACCAAGAACCTGATTCCTAAAACCCAAAAGGAAGCCACCAACCAGATGTGGCTTCAGCCAAGGACCCTAGAGTCCATACCTTGAGAAAGGAAGCTGAAAGACACCTTTGGTGCCCTACTCACAGCTGTATTCTAGCTACAGACCCCCTGAAGCATGCTTTCTAAGACTTTTGCCTTTGTAAATCCTCTGAGAACTTGCTAAAACAATGGATTCTGTCCTAGAGAAACACAGGTGCGCCTGATCCCCTGCTCCAATAATCCTACATGTTGTTTTGGGGAGCTTGGAGCCACCCAGAGTCCCCAGTCTCTCCTCTGCCCGCCGCCACCCTGCACACCTGTGTGAATGGCCCAGCTCCGGAACAGACAGGCATCCTTGTTGATGTCCCAGCCGTGCTTAGCAGCATGCTTCCATGGGATCTGGAAGATCATCTCTTCCTGAAGAGTGGACACATTAAGACTGTGTCAGCTCAGAGACCACAGGTTTTGTGGCTGAGTATGCCCAGCCCCCAAGTATGGGAAAAGACTGACTTCCCCTTTTCACCCCGACATCTGGCCTGGATTAACCCATCCTTACTGACTTAAGCCATTCTGCATCTGTCAGGAGGGGTCTGGGTTCTGCTGAGCCTCAGCACCAGAAGCTCAGCAAAGACACCCCTGCCCTACACACCTGCTGCAGACGTGCTGAGAGCCATAAGGGGCACCCTCTCTCAGCCCTGGCCTGGCAGGTCTCTGATGCTTTTTTCCGGCTCGGAGCATGGGAACACAGGAACTTCCTGCATTAGAGTCTACTCAGGACACCTGGAATCACTTGCTCCTACACAGGGTAGGTCATACCCATAAGGGAGCCCAAGCCAGACATGGATGCTGTGTAATGCTGGCCTATGTCCTCTGGGATTATGTATGGGGACAATGGCCACAATGATAAAGGTTTAGGAGTTTTTCTTGTTTTATTTTTAAGTGTGTGTGTGTATGACCGCGTGCGTGCAAGCAGCCAGGGTGATTTTGTGGAGGTCAGAGGTCAACCTGCAGGAGTTGCCTCTCCTCCTATCAGGAGGGAGGTAGGGATCAAAGTCAGGCTGTCAGGCTTGGCAGCGAGCCTCTTTACCTGCTGAGCCATCACCAACTACCTAGACTTTCAGTAAAGTTTGTTCGAGTTCAGTCTTAGCCTTCACACTTTTTGTGTGATCTTGTAATCTACCTTAAAGTGCCTCAATTTCCTTATCTGAGACCCATCTCGCAAGATTAAAATGCACACTATTAGTAACATATTTAGAAGGGTTACAAGCACATAGCAATTACTATCTAGTATCGTTGCTAAGTCTATGTGGTCAATGCTGCCGTGTGTACCAGTTGTGGCTTCCTGGGCTACAGTAAGTGGGTCCCCTACTGGGCCAGTCATGTTCCTGCCCAACACGGTCTGTCTATCAACTGGAGCCATGTAGGATGTCCCATGTACAGCAAGTTTCTCTCACTTGCTCTGCAGATGCTGGGAGTCTTGGTGCTGAGAACTGTACCTCTAGGAGGGTGGACTGGCCTTCTTCAGGAAGGAAGAAGCATGAGGCGCAGGTCAGACCTTGCACGTCCTGGCCTGCAGCGCCCACTGGGAAATAGATCTTCCTGCTCTATTATTTCCACTAATGAAACTTTGGTCCCCAGGAGGACATGGGTTAAAACAGTGGCAGAAACACCCAGTAACACTCACTTTATTAATCCAGATCAGTCCTGGAATTTGGTTGGAATTAATCTGCATCTCTAGCCAGGGTCTCATTCGCATCCGAGTGATAGGCATGGTGGCTGGAGGGAGAAGACGGAAGGTCTGTGTTTGGAGTCTGTTAAACAATCCTGGGCACTGCCCTGCTCCACCCAAGGCCACTCAATTACCTTCCCCTGCCCTCACACCTAGGTCATTACCCTCCCCCTGCCATCAGTCAGGTACCAGGTCCTACAGTCATAGAGAGAGAACCCTGCAATAGAACGAAAGTGCTCTCCAACATCATGGGTAAAACCAACTGCCCCTTCTGGCATTCTCTCCCAGATAGTCTCAAGAGGAGACAAGCAAGTCTGGATGGCTTCAGGATTTATGTGCAAAAAGAGTCAAAATACACAAACATTTCAATGCCAGAACTTTTTTCTCAAAATGCAATCTTTGAGGGAAGGAAGGGACTACTGTTGCTCGTTGTCACCCCCAGCTCTGCACCTTCCAAGCAAGTCACCCTCCATCCCGGGCACTTCCCCCTAACATCCTTCAATCCACTCTATGTCCCCTGAAAGCCGATGCCCACAACGCAAAGGCTGGGGCGCAACCCCTTCCGGCCTGGTTTCCCCTGCTGCAAAGAGAAGTGGCGCAAGCAACACCTGTGGCACCTCCTCCTGAAACCCCTGTAGTTCATGACCGGGTCCAGCCACTCAGGGCAACGAGCCAACCTCTGCCACCGAGCACCGCGGGCCCAAACCTGGGACACAGAGCGCCGAGCTACGACCGCCAAGAGTGCGCGTGGGCGGACGCTCGAGACCCTCGGTACTGCTCGTGGATGCGCGCGACGGACTCTCTGGGCCACCCGAGAGGCCCCGCAGCGGCTCCGCGCACGCAGACCGCCGAGCGCAGCCAGAGGGCGGTGCACGCCGCGGCCCGCCTCCCGCCCGCTCGCGAGCAGCGCCCGCTCGAGCCCGCGCGCCACCCCGGCCCAGGGTGTCCCTGGCCCCCACTTCCTGGTGTCCCGCGCGCCTTTTGTTCCACGCCGCCCGTCGGTACCCGCGCAGCCCCGACGGGCTCACCTTTGCAGCAGGAGCGATCCACAGAGGGTACCCGAGAGCGAGGCACGGGTTGCGGTGTAGGTAGGTACGCGATGCGCGCAGAGAGCGAGCGAAGAATCCCCGGGATGCTGGGGTCCGCGGGCCAAGGCTGACTTTGGTTCGGCTCGGCCTGGTTTGGCTCGGCTCAGACCAGTCTAAGAGCACGTCCCACCTCGACGAAGGAGTAGCGCGCACTGGCGAGTCCGCGGCGCCGCGGAGAAAACCAAACACTTAGCGGGATTCCCCGGACCGGATTCGGCCACGCCCCCGCCGGGGCGCTTACGCGCGCCCATTGGCCGGTGCCGCCTCATCATTTCGGGGAAATCAGGCTGTTGTAGAGCTAAGCAGCGAAGGGGAAGTACAAGGCGACTGTGCTCCCCACCCCCTCGGGCCCGTGCCGCCGCCCCGGGGCTCCCGCGGGCCCGCCCCCACGCTCCACTCCACCCTCGGGCCCCCTCGCCTGTCTTGGAAAGCGAGCCTCTTGCCCTCGTTCTGCTTGCTCTGGCTTCTGTGACCGTCTTCCCCCTCTCCTCCACCTGGGACCTCTAACTCCTAGGTTTCCAGGACACCTGCTTCCCTCTCCAGAAGGGACCCCGGGACTGAATCACCCTGAAAATCAATCTGGTAATGAAGTGTCAAGAAGGGAGGTATTCGGTCCCTGTACTGCCTTAGGTGACACCTCTCTTAACGGTCGGTCGCTCGGCTGCTCTGGGAAATTGAGGCAGAAGGCCTAACCTGCTGCAGGTGTTGTGTGGAGTTTCTTGTCAGGAACTCCCAGCCTGGGCTCTGCAGGCATAGCTATCGAAGGACGCAGGGAATCTTAATTTCCTTAACCACAAAATGGCAATAGCCCCCTTGCTAGTCTACAGTGATGGGAGAGCATTGTATCCTGATGAGGAGAGATGATGTGTGTGCTCTACCTGGGCACACGATGCTGATGTGTTTTCCTGTACCCCACGAGGTTCTAGCAGTTACCAAGGAGACCCTCCTCCCTTGTACCCTTGGGACTACCTGAGACCAAAGGAGTGGAGGGAATTTAGAAGTCGCTGTGGTTCCTTCTAGGACTCTTGCCTCAGCTCTACAACCTCACCGTAGCCTTTTGGGAGAGAGTTCCTCCCTGCTAACTATTGAAGTCATTTCTGAGTCCCCAAAGCCTGGCTCTGGAGAAGTTCTGGGTACCATTGAGAAATCGTGGCTAAGGCGTTGAATCTAATGAAAGGAACGTGGACGACTCAGGTCCCAAGGGGTTGGTATAGGCAGTGTGTGCTAACTGGTGCTCACAAGCAAACCTTGCCAGATTGTTCTCCTAATGGCTGGCTGGTGTGTACATGTTCCATCCAGAACTCTGGCCCCTCGGGCTTCTTCCTAGACTTCCTCACACGGCTCCTGACTCACAAGTATATCAGTCCTCACCGGTGTCATTCTCCCGTGTCACTTTCCTTGCCCTAGACACCCAGTTGGAGTGTCGCAAGCTGTAATACACACTTCCATGAAGGATTGAACCTGTCAATCATTTCTCTGACTCATGGAGAAGGAGAATCAAGGAGCTAGGAGAATCAAGATGGCAGGAGGACCTTGCTGGGAGTACTGAAACTCTAGAATGATTGGGGGGTGAGATTTGGGGTATTTGAAGTGGCAAATAAGAGTAGGGGTTGCTGCAGGAACCGAGACCTTCTGAATAAGTGGCTCAGAGCTGTGACACCTGCTTTCTGAGCAGCAGATTCCCATCTTGTATTGAGGCAACCTGACGCAGCCATTGAAAAATTCAAAATGAGATTAGGGAGAGGAACTTCATAACTCTTGCAGCCCACGGAGACCCTATTGAAAGCAACAGGAGACTACAAAAAAAAAAAAAATACCAGTGTGGGTATGCATAATGAGAGTTAGCTCATGTCCTGGAATGTCTTATCTGCAGCGTTGTTAGTGTTGGGTACCTGTTTTCTGTCCTAAGGATAAATAAAAATTTACCTAATGAATACCCTGTTGTAGGACATTTAGGTTATTTCCATTTTTCCCCCCAATGGAGACAACACCCGTGAGCAAAATCTACACACACGCTAACAATCTTCCCCCCAGGAGACACTCCCCACCCCACCCCCACTGCTTGGATTCACCAGCGAAACTGACATACACATCTTTTAAATGTTCTGTGAGGTTTTTGTTTTTCCATTTTGACTCTGGGGATTCTTATTTATTTTTAGTTTATTTTTGCTTTGGTTTTTTGAAAGAGGGTTTCTTGCAGCCCTGGTAGCCTTGAATGCCTCATCTTCCTACCTCTATTTCCCAAGTGCTGGGCTTACAAGCCCGTCCCACCATGCTTGCCTGCTGCTTGATTTTAGATTCTAAGACTCTGCCTCTGACTGGGGGTGCTGTGCTTTTTTTTTTTTTTTTTTGCTAAACCTTGTTGAGTTCCATTTTGTTTTTTGTTTTTTGAGGCAGGGTTTCTCTGTGTAGCTGTGGCTGTCCTGGAACTCATAGACTAGGCTGGTCTATAAAACTCAGAGATCCGCCTGCCTCTGCCTCCCAAGCGCTGAGATTAAAGGCGTGTGCCACCACCATGCCCCCACCAGGTTTCCAACATTTGTATTGTTATTGCCTTTTCCCTTTCTTCTTAGTTTTGAAACAGCTCAGGCTGACCTTGAACTTCAGATCTTCCTGCTTTGACTTCTCAAATGCTGGGACTGCAGTTCTATGCACCACTTCATCTGGAATGTTTGATCCTGGGCCTGGAACCTAGGCTTCGTGCATGCTGGGCAAGCACTCTGTCCACTGAGCCATGTCCTCAGCTAGGCTCAAACTCTCCCTCTTTCCACCCTACTTCCGGCCCCTTCAGTTGTTCTTAGAAGAGGGTAGAAAACAACAGAGCTGAGTCTGAAAGCTTGGAATCTTGTGCTTCTGCCGCTCTACCAGGGCTGGAGGGATGGCTTAGTGAGAAGAGAACCTGCTGCTCTTGCAAAGGACCCGAGTTTGGATCCCATCACCCACTTGGGCCTCTCACGACCTCCTGTGACTCCAGCTCCTGGAGCTCTGACGCCCTCTTCTGGCCTCTGTGGGCACTGCACTCACATGCACAACACCCATTACTCACACAAGAAGAAATCTTATTTATTTATTTATTTTTTTTTTTAAGAAAGAAATGACTTATTCTTCTCTGGGCCCCCGTTGGCTGTAAACCACAGAAAATCTCTGCCCATCACTTCTACTTGTTGAGAAGATTGTTAGCCTCTGTTTTGGACTGAGTTCCAGCACCAGGCTCCATCAGATCAAATAAAATGAAGTCCCTCGTGCTAAGCACATTATTCACTGAAATGTTAAAGGAGCACACAGATCCTGAACCAGACCAGGTGTTCCTAAAAGGCAGAGTTTTCAGTCCTAAGACGTGACAGTGCACTCTGAACCACCCTAACATTAACCAATCAGGTTTTTTTCTGTTTTATTTCCTTGTTCTGACTTCACAGACACCATCCCACTGCTGCCCAGCAGGAGCCAATCAAAGCCAGTGAAACTCTTAGTCAAACTTCCTACAGTTTTCCCTGTGGAGTCAGGTAGACCATCAGCCTTCCACTGTGTTCTCTGCCCTGAACACTTTTCTCCTCACTTCTTCGTTCTGTTGACCCTCCCCACACCAGAGCCACCCCCCGCCACGTTCCCCACTATTTAGCAATATTTCCTTGCCACTAACTTCCATTTCTACCAGTCCTCCCCCCCCCCCCCGCGACACCTTTTTTTTTTTTTTGGAAACAAGGTCTCATATAATCTAGGTCATCCTTTTCAAAATATATGTTTGAACCGGGTGATGATGGCACACACCTTTAATCCCAGCACTCGGGAGTGAGTTCAAGTCCAGCCTGGTCTACAGAGTGAGTTCCAGGACAGCCAGGGCTACACAGTGAAACCCTGCCTCGAAAAACCAAAACAAACTATATGTTTATTATAACATGCGTGTGTGCATGTTCATGTATGATGGTGTACATGCCACAGAGCACATGTGAGAGAACAACCCAGGGCATCAGTCCTCAACTTCCACGTTGTGGTTTTATGTATGCTCCAGATAGGTCATCGGGCTTATGTAGCAGGTTCCTTTACTTGCTAAGTCATCTCCCTGCCCCAAGGTTGGCACTAAGTTCCTGCTCCTCCCGTCTCTACCTCCCAAGTGCTGGAGTCACAGAAGTGTTCCACCACACTTGGCTTCCCTTTCTGCCCCTGAAAAACTCAGAACAAATGCCCAGTTTCTATGCAGCCTGTCAGAACCCCTCCCCTCTCACCTTTGCCCCTGGGCTTTAGCTTTCTGGGTCTTATCTCTCATCCCTGGTGCCTCTTGAGCAGGGAGAAGGGAGTACGGGCTGTTTTTATCTATAAGACTCTAGCAGGTGCCTCGCACCCCGCATCTGGAGTTAGCTGAGAGTTGGAGAATGGTTGCCTGTCCTGGTCAGCGGCATGCGTAGGGCTCGCTCCCCAAAGTCCGCTGGCTCAATTAGGATAAGTATACCGTGCAGCTTCCCTGATGGGCCCTAAGGTTCTCTGGACTTCCAGAGGGGCTGGCCGGAGTCTCCTTAACCTTGACGTGACTTTGATCGGGAACGCTAGGGGTGCCGGGTGCCGCGAGAATGTAGCTTGGTTGACAGAGCGCCCGTGTAGCACGAGCAAAGCTCTGGTTCCAGCCCCAGCACCGCAGAAACCAGGCGTGGTGATTTATCCTTGTAATCCCAGCCCCAGGGGGCGGGAGGGACAGGCCAGTCTGGGGTACATGAGATGGGGGGTGGGAAGGGAAGAAAATCATCCACACACACATTGTAGGAGCCTCTCCGCTGGTGAACCAAACCCTGTCCCCTGCCACCTCCTTCCTGTTCTCTGCCTCTTTGGTTATGATTTCACAATCGCCTTCTAAGTGGGGGTCTTGCTAGTCCCGAACCAAATTCCTTGCTAAATGATCTCACCTGATGCTTATTCTTATTACGCTCCTCCCTGCTTGTGCTGATAGACAGGTGTGGGACAGGAAACAGAAATCTGAGGTAGGGAAACTGGGTCCAGGTCTGGTGATGTTTGAATTAGATTTTTGACTGCTCCCAAGAGCATACAAGCCAGGTACAAGCATACGGCAGGGCTTCCAGACTTGCAGGCCCAAAGGGCCTCCTAGCAGGCAAGTTCTCCATTTTCACAGCAAACCTCTTCATGCAGGACCAATGTCAACTGGCAGAGCGCTTGCCTAGCACGCATGAAACTCTAGGTTCGATCTGAAGCATTGCGTACACTTGAGGTGCTGTGCCCACTTGTAATTTCGGCACTGGTAAAGTCGGGCCGGAGGATCAGCAGTTCGAGGTCACTCTAGGCTACACAGACTCTGTCTAAAAATTAAGTCAAATATCAAAGCATCCAAAACCATCCCAAAGCTTGACAAGAAATTTCAGGTCCCACCACTGTGACTGTGAGACGCTTGGGCAGAAAGAAAAATCTTCACTTATTCAATAAATGGGAATCGCACTTCTGCTTAGGGTTAGCCCGAAGTTTGGCTCTGGGGAATTGCCCGGGCACGAGACCAGCCCCTCCCGCTCACAGCTTTGGCACTCGCGCTGTATGACACAGCAGAATAAACGTTGTACCGTTATTTTATATTTTATTTTTTTAAATCCAGAACTCGGAGAGTGGGAGGCAGCAGCTGACTGGGAAAGCACAGGGTCCTACGCTGGGTACCAGCATACTGGAATCGCGGCGCCCTGATGGTAGTGTCTGTGCCGCTCCGGAACTTATCGCCCCTCCCCCGCCCGCTGGAGTGTGCGTGTGACCGTGTGGGCTGCCACTGGGGCCCGCTGCGGAGTTTCATTTCTTATAAACACAGCATTGGGAGGAAAGAGGCCTCGGTTCCCATCCGCCCTGTGGGGCCCGGAGAGCCGAGTCGAGGAGACTGTGAGGCCAGGCCCAGAGGCCGTGACCCTGGGCAGGGCTGGATGAGAGCAGCACCCCTCCCCTGTGGACGAGTCCTGCCGAGTAGCCGAGGCGCCACCCCCACCCCACACCAGGCTTCCCCGCCTGGTTTGGCCCTAGGGTGGACCCCCTCTTCTCCACATGATGCATTCTGATGCTGGGTGTGCGTGATTGGGGGAGAGTGGGCAACCAGGCCCTTTGGGCCAACTTCCACATTCCTGATCCGCCCCGACTTGGGGGTGAGTTGTAGGCTCCGTTCTGGCTGGCTTCCCGGAAAGGGAGGAGGGGGCAGGCGGGAGAAGCAGCTGGGCCGCCCAGGTGGCTGCCTATATTCTAACCCTACGCCTATATTCTCCCACGCCTGCACACTAGCTGCCTGCCCCACCCGTGCCAGGCAGCTCACCTGCCGGTGGCCAGAGGACTTCTTCCTCCCCTCCCCCACCCGCACCCAGCATTCCCCTGCTGCTGGGAGTTTGCACCTAGCTCAGCAGCTATAAACTGTGTGACCTGGGACGAGTTGCTAAACCTCTCTGTTCCTACTTACGATCGCTCCTTGGAGAGCTGAAGCTGGCAAGCCTCTAGCAGCGCTCCTGCTCTTAATCCCCTCTGCCTATCCCCCTTCTCCGTCCCTACCCTCTCCCGGGGTTGGCAGGCACACAGTAAGAGCACGGAAGTGCTGGAGGATGTCCCATAAGCGCAGTCCATCATTGTAGCCTGAGATACGAACTTGTGGTATCTTGGCAGTAGGCGTGTGTGTGTGTGTGTACATGTGCATGCACGCAGCGAACTGGCTAGGGTTCCGAATCCCAGTTCCCAACACCCACTCTCAGGGTTCGGTCGAACCGGGCGGGAGGGGGCGGGGCTTGGGTTTCGCTTTCTTGCCAACGTGGAGACAACAAGGAAATCGAGGAGTTTCCCGGAACCGCTGGAGGAGCGCTGAGCTCTGCTCCTAGCTGGGCAACTGGGACGGGCACGTGTCCAGAGTTCCTGGCCAGCAGCTCAGTGGAACTTCCAGTGGGAACTGGGGAAAACCAGCCCCGGAAAAGCCCCACCTCAGTGCACCTGCCCAGTTCTCCACTGGCTGTTGTTTGTTCCCAAAGAAGGTGGGGACCTCAAGGGAGGACAGCAGAGGGGTGGCCGTACAGGGTACAATGGTAGGTGGTCCACTGGCTGAGGATGGACTGTAAGGGCAGGTGGTACCTGAAGAATGACTGTCCCCATTTGAGTAGTAGGGTTTTATTGGTTGCCTTTGCAGGGGGACACATCTCACATAACTGCAAGCTGTTGTTGAAATCACTCCATAGCTCAGGATGTCCTTGAACTTCTGATCCTCCTGCCTCCACCTCTGAAATGTGGGCTACTTTGCCTGGTCTTTTCAGCTTGGGGTTTGATGCACGCCAGGCAGACACTTCTTTTTTTTTTTTTTTTTTTTTTTTTTGGTTTTTCGAGACAGGGTTTCTCTGTGGCTTTGGAGCCTGTCCTGGAACTAGCTCTTGTAGACCAGGCTAGTCTCGAACTCACAGAGATCCGCCTGCCTCTGCCTCCCGAGTGCTGGGATTAAAGGCGTGCGCCACCATCGCCCAGCTCAGGCAGACACTTCTAACTGAGCCACATGACCGCTGGTGTGCATGCCTGTGTGTGGAAATAGGGTTTCCTGAGCCCAGGCTGACTTCAAATTCCTGTATAGCTGAGGCTGGCCTGGAACTCATGATCCTCCTCATCTCCCATACCTTCTAATGCTGGGATTATTGGCACTGGTAACTGCTGGTTCATATCCACTCTTAGATCATTCTTTTTCTTTTCTATTGGGAAGATTTCTCCCTACCTGCTCCAGAAGACCTGACTCCCCTGCCCAGTCTAGCCTGCCAAGCTGAAGGTTAGGAACAGTGGACAGTCAGGGGCACAGGGACAGTCAGTCAGTAAAGCTGATTGGATTTAGAGGCATGGAGTGGAAGGGGACTTCTGGATCCAGTCCCCTGGCTCCTAGCCCAGTCAGGTCCTGCAGAGGAAAGAATTCCTCTCTAGGAGTAGACTCAGCCCCTTCATGAGTGATTGAGCCCTGCCCTCCCATGGGTCCTTGGGCAGCAAGAAGAGTGTCCTCATCCCAGAGGAATGCTGGCTGTGAGGTTGGCCACTTCCTTCTGTCCTTGGAAGCTGGAGCTCCAGTAGGGGATAACTATGGGTTGGGCCTGAATCTGAGCCAGGAAGCATTGCAGGGAATGGGGCGGGCAGGATGGGGTGTTGGGGGGTGAAAGAGACTAGGGAACAGGGCAGAGCAGGATGGGGTGTTGGGGGTGGCAGAGTCTAGGAGGGAATGGGGCAGGGCGGGATGGGGTGTTGGGGGTGGCAGAGACTAGGGAACAGGACAGAGCAGGATGGGGTGTTGGGGGGTGGCAGAGACTAGGGAATGGGGCAGAGCAGGATGGGGTGTTGGGGGTGGCAGAGACTAGGGAATGGGGCGGGCAGGATGGGGTGTTGGGGGGTGGCAGAGACTAGGGAATGGGGAAGGGGGGATGGAATGTTGGGGGGGAACAGAGACTACTTCCTTCCCTTGCATCTTCAGTCCAAAGTAGAATCTTAGGTCAAGGTGGGCAGGACCACCCAAAAGCCTGTGTTTCCTTAAATTCTTGGATCTCCCTCTTTGTGACCATAGCTGAGGCTGTGGTTTTTGGAAAGACAGGAATCACACTCAGTAGAGCTGCCTGGTCCAGAAGGCATGGGGACCATGGGAAGGGAGTTGTGGTGGCCATCTGGAAACAACCAGATTGCCAAGGGGTAGGCAGGCAGACAGGCCAAACAGTGGCCCTCGACAGGCTAGTGTTGCTTTTTCCAGCCAGGTTCAGAATTGCCATGACCTAGAAGAGAGCTGGAGAAACTCTAAATGCTACAGGAGCAGAACTTGTGCTATGCCTACCGTCCCTGGTGACTCAGCCTGGGAATCCCAATTCCAGGGGGGCTGCCCTGGGGATGAGGGTGGCTGGGCAGTCATGGCAACAATTGAGTGAGGCCCCAGAGAGAACATGTTACTGTCCTTTCCTTCTGTGGCTAGGGAGCTTTTGGTGGTTTTCGTTTTTAAAGATTTACTTTTTAAGACCATTTTTGTAGGTGTGTGCTTGCCTATGTGTGTGTGTGTGTGTGTGTGTGCAGTGCTCAAAGGAGATCAGAAAGGGGGTGCCAGATTCTCCAGTGCTAGAGTTACAGACAATTGTGAGCTTCAGATGGGTGTGCAGGGAATATAACCTGGGTCCTCTATAAGAGCAAGTGTTCTTGCCACGGAACATTTTTTTTTTTTTTTTTGAGTTAGAGAACCAACCGGTCCTAGCTCATAAAGCAGACCTGGGAGACAGCCTAAAAGTGTCTGTGTTGAATTTCTCTAGAGGTTACATTTGTGGAAGAAAAGTGGGACAAGAAGAAGGTGCGTGACTTGCTTGCTACTATATCCTCAAGAGCCAGCCTGGGGCTCAGCGTGCCCTATGGGAAGTAGTGCAGGATGCACTGGAGAGAGAGTGGATGACAATGTATAAATGGGTGGATGAATAGGAGGGTGGGTAGGTGGATGAATGAGAGGTTAGATGAATGGATAAAAAGATGGATGGACGGGAGGGTAGATGGATGAGTGTGTGGATGAGTAGCAGGGAAGAGAGGCGGATCGATGGGACAGGGAATGAGCAGACTAATAGGCGATGAATGCAAGGATGCATGGATGGATGCATGGATGGGTGCATGGATGGGTGCATGGATGGATGCATGGATGGATGGATAAGTGAATCACTGGGAGAGCAGGTAGACTCAGCTGGTCTTAGCAGTGTATACACTTTCCCTGAAAATAATCCTAACAATAGAAACAATGTCTACAGAAACTTGCACTGCCTCGGTAGAAGGGACTGAAGAGTGTGGCTTGCCTGAGTGGCATTTGGGGTTGTTTATGCTCAGTTCCGTTCTTCCAGTGGGGCCTTGCTCCCTTTTCCATCACCCTCTCCATATGTGTGGTCCCTTGAAGTCCTCCTGAGACCCCGAGAGTCCCATTGAAAGAACTGCCCACGCAGAAAAGAAGGGCTTAGACTTTTAGGTTCCCGAAATAATTCTCCTCCTTTCCTAGAAGGTGAGCAAAGAGACTGGGTTGAGAGAACACTTAAAACCAACGTGAGAGATTCCAGTCTCTCCCCACCGTAGTGTTAGAATTTAGGCCACACCCACTCGCTGCAGCCCCTTTCATCCCTGAAGTAAATAGCGAGCCCCCTACTGGGAGCAGATCTGCCTGAAGAACAGCTCACCCAGAAGCTGGGGTTCCGGGAGAATGGCAGGTGCCATTCTCACTTCTCCTAGGAAGTTCATAGATTTCAGGTTGCCAGACTTTTAGGGTCATAGAGAACCTACTGGTGAAGACACTTCCTTCCCAGGAAATGGGCCGCTTGGCCTCAGGCTCCAGATCTGAAACCTCCCCCACCCCTTTCCTCTGAGACCTACAGGAAGGGACTCCCACGCTGCCCTAAGGGCCTGCAAGTTCTTCTCTGTTATCTGTCTACATATCTATCGTATTGGGGCTTGAGCTCTCCTCAGAGTCCCGGATGCTTGTTTGCCTGTTTGTGTGTCCATGTTTCTACTTCCTCTAATAAGCTTCTAACACAAAAGGAGACCTGTCTGGCAGCAGGCAGGAGGTAAGCAGAGGACTCCACCCCCACCTGATGGTCAGGAAGAAGTAGTGCTGGTCTCGGGCTGGATGAGTGACAGACCACAGTGAATGTGTCACCATGTCAGACAGCCAGAATGCAGTGCTGTACAGGGAGTGTCCTGGAAGACTGGGCTCTGTCAGTGAAGCCAGAATGAACCGTGGCATGCTGGGAGAAGAAGTTCTGCGCCAGGGAGCCTGTGGTGACTTGTCTATCATTCTTAGGAAACAAAACCCATGCCTTAATATTCCTAAGGAATAGAATAGAGCACTCCCCACAGCCGCGTGGGCTGGGGTGCCAGTCAGTGGCTTACGCCAGCATCTCATAGAGCAGGAGCTCCAGGATGCTGAGGACTTTGGGTGTCTGATGCCCGTGGGGTGTGTTGTTCAGTAAGGCAGTCTGTGGATCCTCTCCGCTAGCCTGCATAGACCGTCTCCGAGGGCGAAGGGAGCTTGGCCACTTCCTACGGGAGGCAGTAAGTGCCTCTTTCTGTGTGTCTGCTTCTGTGTGTCACACCTGGAGTATGAGGCAAAGGGACAGAGATGCTGTAGTTGTGGGGAGAGGAGCAAGGTGGCTCAGCCAGGAGATGGCTCCTCAGAGGAGGTACCAGTGCAACCAGGCCTGCTCGCAGCGCAGCGCAGGAGTCAAAGTTCGCAGATCAAGGGATAAGAGAGGCCCTCATCAGGGGGCAGTTTAGAAAGACCTGGAACTCAAAAGGCAGGACAGACCCTTTCCCACCTGGCTTACCATGGCTGCCAGCGGGTCCCTGACCACGGCCTTCGGAAACTCTCCCTGGCTGCTGTGCAGGATTGCCCTTTAGGGATAGGCATTTAAAGAAGCCCAGGCTCTCAGGGACCAACTCTGCATCTGTGTGCCTGAGTTCCTGCCTCCTTAAAGGTTTGCTATAGGTGCCTTACCCCAGTCCAAGCCCCTGCTGCACCCTAGAGGTGGGGGAGGGTAACAGCAAACATTTCATTCTCTGGTGGGTTAGGGCTGTGACTCTAGTTTGTTGTTGTTGTTGTTTTGTTTTGCCTCTTTTATTATTTAAAAAATGACAGCTAGGTATTTAGGGGCGAGAGGCAGGCAGCTGCCACCGTGCATGCGTGGTGGTTAGAGGACAGCTTCCACCCTATGGTAGGTTCAAACTCGGGTTGGCAGACTAGGCAGAAATGCTTTAATCCTCCGAACCTAAGTCTAGGTTTGCAAATACTTGGATATCTTGATGCTTCCCAAACTAGAGGCTGGGGATTGGGATATAGCTGGGGTACAGGAGAGATGAGAGCAAAGGCCCCTTGGTCTTCCCCAGGTCTCTGGGAGCCGGGCAAGGAGATAGCCCATGCATTTTGCTTTCCATGTGTACGTGGCCACAGCTAGGCCAAGGAAGGGACTTAAGTTAGGGCGAGAGGCCAAAATTTCTCAGCTTGTCTTAGGAATGCCCTGGGCATTGGTGATCACTGCTAGAGGCTAAAGCAATGTCCCAAGTCTTGCCCTTTGCACCCTGGTTCTGTGGGCATGGCATGGGGAGGGGAGGAGGAGGTGGCCTTCGCTGCTGGGTGGGGCTTATCTAGGCCTGGTTGCCTAGCAAAACCAGAGAGCTCTCAGGTCCACCTGTGCACCCAGCCTCAGACCCCTGAAGCTCAGCTCCTATGGCAGCAGCACCCCCTGTTGGCAAGTTTAGAGAACTATGTCTCCGTTTTTGGAACAAGGTCTAGGGGTCCAGGGACGAGTTTAAAAAGCTGTGCGGCTGATGCTGGCAAGAAGGGCAGGAATGAGAGGTGGACTTTGGCTAAAGCAGATAGGCAGGTGCCATCTGGTAAATAGCACCCACTTCCTGGTTAGTGGCCTTTGAACGGATGCCAGAAAGGCCAGGACTCAGGCAAAGGTGGAGATGAGGTTTTCTTAGCAAAGGGACAACTGCTCTCATGTAGGTATCAATCCTCTCCTTGTCCACATGGCCCAAAGAAGATCTTTACTGAAGTCTGAGCGCCAGCGCCTGTAAGTGGATGCAAGCGCACCCATGGGTTCCTCTGAGCAAGCCCCCTGGACTCACAGAGAACTAAGACTGAGTTGAAGGGTTGGTCCTATGGAGGGCAGTTCCCTCGGACACTCTAAAGAGAAGACTCGCCAGGCCGTGGTGGTGGTGCACACCTTTAATCCCAGCACTCGAGAGGCAGAGGCAGGTGGATCTCTGTGAGCTCGAGGCCAGCCTGGTCTACAGAGTGAGTTCCAGGACAGCCAGGGCTACACAGGGAAACCCTGTCTGGATGAATGTGATGGTGCATACCTGTACCCCATGTACCCCAACACTTAGGAGGTCGCAAGAGTTCAAAGTCATTCTTAGCTACATAGTGAGTTTGAGACAAGCCTGGGCTACATGAGATCTTCTCTCACAAAACAGAACAGGAGAGGAGTGGAGAGAGAGAGAGGTAAACTGATTGAGGGTTAAGCCTATGTATTGGTGCACACTTGAAATCATAGCTCTCAGGAGGTAGAGGCAGGAGGATCAAGAATGCTACATAGCTAGATCCTGCCTCAAAACAAACACACTGACAAGCAATAACAACAAAAACAAATTCCTATAGCAAATAGCTGAGACTGTGAATGGAGACAGGATCAAACCAGCCTACAATCCCGAAGCATCTATGAGCAGCTGCCTGTCTCTTCAGACACATGTCCCCTGAGTTCCAGGCCAGTGCTGCGGGACACAGGTACCACTTTGGAGCTCTAGATAAGGCCCAGAGGAAGGAGAGGACCTGGTGTGTGCTGCTGTGACTCGCTTGTGAATCAGGCGTGTGTGCGTGTGTGCATCTGTGCAGCATAGCCATGTGCAATGTGTGTTTCCCAGAACTTTCTGTCATAAAAAGGTGGTATTGTTCCCTGGGGGAGCCCTGTCCTCCATAACCCCGGCATCAGGACTCTCCACCCTAGACTGGAAGTGAGTACTGGACTGGGGATGTAACTCAGTGTAGCCTAGCATGCATGAGGTCCTGGGTTCCATTCCTGACACTACATAAACCAGAAGTGGTGGGGCTCACTGGAATGCTAGTACTCGGAAGGTGGAGCAGGAGGATTAGAAGCTCAAAGTCATCCATGGGTGCATAGTGAGTTTGAGGCCAGAATCGGGCTCCGTGATGCTGATATCACCTAGATGAGGGGGGAGAGGAAGAGATGGTGGTTTCAGGGAGCATTTTACAGTCATCTTGGGCTAAAACACTAAATTTGAGGCTGGACTGAACTACATGAAAACAAGCAAGCAAACAAAAGCCAGTGCCTCTGGGACTTGGTTTGCCAGCAAGTATTGAGGTCACCCCTGCCTCTCGGAAGCACAGGCCAGGGTTTCCCAAGGAAACCTGTCACTAGCCTTGACAATGTGGAGGGGACTCGGAGAGGCCCCTTGCTCAGGCAAACAGCTTCTGATTCATTCACAGGGCAGTAGATGCTCTACATAGCCCCATTCAGAGCTCTGTCTCCTGGGAGAAATAACAAGCCTGCAGGAGGAGCTGGGAAGACACAGAGCTAGGACCTGGCTGCCTGAACTGCCCAGGTACATGTGGGGCCTCGTTCTGCCTGCAGATAGGAGCCATGGGAGCAAGGAGCTGTGTCACCAGTATGTGGAGGCTGAGCCACCACACTGGGACTTACTGGAAGGGAAATCAACTCACAGATACCAGACATAGCTGTAGCCCAGAGAGCTGTGTGGCCTTGGAAGGGTTCAATTTCTTTCAACAAACAGGCCTGGCAAAGTGGGTGGTGGTGGTGCAAGCCTGTCACCCTAGCGCTTGGTGGTAGAAACAGGAGGATTAGCAGTTTGGGCCAGCCTAGGCTACATGAGACCTTGTCTCTCAGAAACAAAATGGGGCTGGGAAGATGGCTCATTGGGTAAAGCGCCAGCTGCAGAAGTGTGAAGACTGAGTTCCGGTTCCCAGCACCCATTTAAAAAGCCGGGTGTGGCAGAGCACACCCTGGTGCTGGGAAACTAAGACGGGTGGATTCCAGGGCGTCAGGGCCGGTCAGTCTAGCCAGTCTGTGATTGCTAGGTCCAGTGAGATACACTGTCTCTAAGTATATAAGATGGAAGGAGGTGGAGAAAGACACCAGAAACACAAGCACAAACATGTATAGATACTTTAACAGGAGCACATGTCTGCATACGTACATACGCGCACATATACACAAAATACAATGTTAAAACCAGGCTCAAGAAGCCTTTGGGCTGTGCTGCTAGCTTCACCATCAAATTTCGTGTATTCTATGTGGGCCTGACAACCCCAGCAGCCAAGATACGCCTGACCATCCCTGGGGTGGCACCAGGACAGGGCCATTGCCAGTCAGGCAGTTATGAAACCAGGAAACTGCCACATCGTGACGACTGTTTTATAGAGACATAAGATCGGTGTGATGTCACAGTACAAGGACAGTCACCTTAAATTTGGGGTCTAAAGAATGGCTCTCTGAGGAGGGTGACTTCAGCTCTGAGAGAAGGATCAGCAGAAGAGCACCCCAAGGTGAAGGGGTGGGTGGTGCAAAGCCCTGGGGAGACAGGAATACAGCTGCAGCATGGAGGAGTGGGGGGTGGCGGGTAGAGTCAGTGAGGTGAGCAGGCCCCCACCAGGCAGGCCCTTTGGGAACCTGTGTCTAGGAGTTAGGCTCTATGCCAAGAAGGGCTTCTTTGGATGTGGTGGCACTCACCTGCAGTCCCAGCTCAGGAAGTAGAGGCAGGAGGGTCAGGAATTGAAGATCGTCCTTGGCTACGTAGCAAGTTTAAGGCCAGCCTGGGCTATGCAAGACTCTGTTTCAAAAAGCAAAGAAGGCTGGGGATTGTAGATTGCTGGCTCGCTTAGCATGTCTGGAGCCCCAGGGAGTTTGCCGGTGCAGTATCAACTGGGCATAGCGGTGGATGCTTGTCATCCCAGGACTTGGGAGGTAGAGGCAGGAGGATCAGAGATTCAAGCTCATCTTTGGCTACATAGTGAATCCAAGGCCACATTAGCTCCTGTCTCAGAATGAGCAATAGGGTCAGGGGGTGGCGCTGCGCGGAAAGGCATTTTCCACACAAGCTTGGCAACCTGGATTTGATCCCTGGATATGAACCTATGCAGAGGTGGAAGGAGAGAACTGACTGCTCCAAATCGTCCTACAACCTCCACACTCACAGGACTGCAAGCACACACACAGATGAAGAATAGTGATGACTATAATACATGATACCCTGCCTCAAAAAAAAATCAAATTAGTCAATTAAATATACCTTTAATTCCAGCACCTGGAAAGCAGAGGTAGGCCCATCTTTATGGGTTTGAGGCTGGCTTAGTATGCATAGTAAAATCATATCTTCAAAAAAAATTAAAATAAAATGGAGGATTCTTATAGCAAATAGTCAGTTTATTAAGTGGGTGCACATATATAATATATAAAATATGATTATACATATTATATATGGAGGGAGAGAGGAGGAACAGCTACAATAAAATACATATAAAAATCCATACAGAAACCTATTACTTTGCTGTAAGGTAATTTAAATTTTATTTATTATCCTCAATATGTTCATGTATGTGCATGGTACTGTCCAGTTGAACATCACCACCTACCATCAGAACCACGCAAGTGGTGCACCTGTAATCGCAGTATCTGGGCAGCGATCACAGGAAGATCAGAATCTCAGGGTCATCCGTGACTCCAGCACTTAGCAAATCTGCAGGCCAGCCTGGGCTACATGAGAACCTATCTCAAAAAAAAAAACAAAAACCCTTCTAGAGAAAAATGACCGTCTTCACAGATGACTAACAGGTCAATTGACTTCAGCTTTGAAAGCGAGTCTCACTGTTAGATTAGGAACAAGGATAATCACATCTTTTTTTTTCAAGACAGGGTTTCTCCGTAGCTTTTTGGTTCCTGTCCTGGAACTAGCTCTTGTAGACCAGGCTGGCCTCGAACTCCCAGAGATCCGCCTGCCTCTGCCTCCCGAGTGCTGGAATTAAAGGCATGCGCCACCACCGCCCGGCGGATAATCACATCTTTGTTTATTTATTGTGTGTGTGTGTGTGTGTGTGTGTGAATGTTAGTGTGTGTGAGCACATTTGTATTTGGGTACACAGATATACACTTGTGTGTGGTGGCCACAGGTTGACACTGAGCATCTTTATCATTTTCCACATCATCATCATCATCATCATCATCATCATCATGACAGACTCCAGAATCTCTCGCCGGAAGTCAGGGCTCACTGCTCTAGCTAGATAGGCTGTCTGGCAAACCCCAGGACCCAGGATTCTCCCATTCTTGCCTCACTAGCACTGGGATTACAGGCACCTGCCACCCTGTCTGGATCCGAACTCAGGTCGGGACACAACTTGCAGGGTCAGTTTTCACCTTCTACCATGTGGGTCCCAGGGTCTGAGCTCAGGCGTGGCAGCAAGTGCCCTCCAAATCGCGTCTTTAAACACCTGATATAGAGCCGGATGGTGATGGTGCACACCTTTAATTCCAGCACTCGGCAGGCAAAGACAAGTGGGTCTTTGAGTTCGAGGCCAGTCTGGTCTACAGAATGAGTTCCAGGACAGCCAGGATTACACAGGGAAATCCTGTCTTGAAAAACCAAATAAAATAAACTGCTGAGGTAAGAGCATCTTAGAGCCTAGGTTCTCTCCAGGACTTCAAGGTGATGGACGCGTCAGCCACAGGCATGGCTGTGGGCAATGCATCCTCAGATACAGGGAAACCAGGACGGCTTTGACAGCTGTGAGAGGAGGTAGAAATTCTGCAGACAGAAGGCAGGGGACAGGCCTTGTTTTAAAACAAATAGATGTTACAAATGAAACAAAAGATGTTTCATAGCCTGGCGGTGGTGGTGCATATCTTTAATCCCAGCATTCAGGAGGCAGAGGCAGGCGGATCTCTGTGAGTTCCAGGATATTCAGGGCCACACAGAGAAACCCTGCCCCAAAAAAACAAAACAAGAAGAGAAAAACAAAGCAAAAAGATGTTCCATGATGAAAACAAAAATAACATTTTGGGGGCCAGCAGTGCAGCATGGTGGTGGTGAGCCTCCCAGCGTGTTCAAGGGCATATGGCTCAGGATCCAGTCCCTAGTGCTGCAGATAAAGAGACAGCAGGCTTTGATGCTGCTGTCAGTGTATGAGATGACGAGAGAGGGGACAGTGTTATCAAAGCGCAAACTGGGGGGGGGGGCGCCACGTCTTTAATCCCAGCACTTGGGAGGCAGAGGCAGGCGGATCTCTGTGAGTTGGAGGCCAGCCTGGTCTACAAGAGCTAGTTCCAGCGCAGGCTCCAAAAGCTACAGAGAAACCCTGTCTCGAAAAAACAAAACAAAACAAAGAGTATTCTACACATGTGCGCAAGTGCCCTACTGAAACCCATTGTTTTGTACGGTTAAATTCGGTTTCTAGAGCAAGGAATTACAAGCCTGTAGTCAGAAGCCTGAGGCAGAGGGCTTACTGAAAGTTCAAGGTCAACCTGAACTACAAACTAGAGACCCAGTCTCAGAAATACCTCTGTCCCCCTAAAATCTCCAACCGGACAAAAAGCTACTATAAAAAGAATGGAGAGTGAGGGAACCTCAGTCTGAGGAAAAGGGAACCCTCACCCCTGTTGGTGAGAATGTGAACTGGGGCAGCCACCGTGGAAAGAGTACAGAGGTTCCTCATTGCTAAAAGTAGAATCGCTGTCACGTGATTCAGTGATACCAGCCCTGGGAATACACGAAAGGGGCCTGAGTCAGCACACCACAGGCCTGCAGCTCTGCTCACGGCTGTTAAGATACAGGACAGGCAAGATGTCCATCAGCAGACAAACCAGGGGGGCCGGGGGCGGGGGACGGTCCATAGACACAAGAGATGCTGTTGTTTGTCTTCTCACTCCTAGTCCAGCTGACCTGGAACTTAGTCCGAGCTAGCTCTGTGCTCATTACTGTAGCCTGTCTACCTCAGCCTCCTGAGTGCTGGGATTACAGGTATAAGCCCCGTGCCATAGAGAATCAAATGACATCATTTGCAGGGAAATGGATGTAACTGGAGATTGCCAAGTTAAGCAAAATAAGCCAGACCCAGAGAAATATTGCATGCTTGCTCTCATTTGAGGAACTAGATTTAAACACGCACATACACACACACATACACACACACACACACACGCACATGCACAAATATAGAACGGGGACCATGTGAGAGGAAAAGAACGTGCTAATGGGATAAGAAAGACAAAGTATTGTATTTTTCATTCAGATGTAGATCTAGATTTAATAATTATGTACGTGTATAATAATATTTATGTATTTTATATATAATACGACATGAAAGAGGAAGGGGACTTGTGGTTGGAGAGGAAGGTACCAGCTGGAAAATGGGGATTTTACAGCAAAGGCTAGACTGTGTTAGATAAATAAGAAAAAAAGCACAAGGATACGTATGTCCTGGTATGAAAACATCATGATGAAACTCATTTATTTCTATTTTATTATCTTTTAGAGACAGAAGCTTACTATGTAGTTCTGATAGGCCCAGAACTTGCTATTTTAGACCAGGCCAGCCTGGAACACACCAAGATCTTCCTGCCCCTGTCCCCGTTCCTGTGAGTGCTACGGTTAAAGGACTATGTCAGCACCCTACAAAACGCAATTTTCCCATGCCTTTTATTTTATATATAATACATATATTTGTGTGGCTATATGTATATACATATATTTAGTTTTTAGAGACAGGGTTTCTCTGTAGCTTTGGAGCCTGTCCTGGAACTAGCTCTTGTAGACCAAGCTGGCCTCGAACTCATAGAGATCCACCTGCCTCTGCCTCCCAAGTGCTGGGATTAAAGGCGTGCGCCACCACTGCCCATATATTTTTTGAGATTTTAATTACATTATTCTCCCTATTCCCTCCTCCCTCTAACCTCTTCCATGTAAACCCCCATCACTCTCTTTTAAAACTCATGGCCTCTTTAATTGTTGTTACATTTGTGTGTGTGTATGCATGCGTGAGTGTGTGTGCATGTGTATGCATGCATGTGTGTGCTCAGAATGTAGAAATGCAGCCTTCTCAGTCCATATAATGTCACTTATTTATACTTGTTGTCAGTACTGACCTCGCATCCCTTAGTCCTCTACAGTTCTTTGTCTAGGATTCCCCGAGGATCGCCCTTTCCATGTTGTTGGCATCCTTATTCGGGTCTTGTTTAGGTAACAGTGTTTGTGAGACTTCATGACAGTAAGCACTCTGCTTTTTTTCTTTAAGATCTATTTATTTATTATATAGTGTTTTGTCTGCATATATGCCTGTAGGCCAGAAGAGGGCACCAGATCTCATTTTTAAATGGTTGCTGGGAATTGAACTCAGGACCTTTGGAAGAGCAGGCAGTACTCTTAACCTCTGAGCCATCTCTTCAGCCCGTTTTTTTTGTTGTTGTTGTTGTTGTTTTGTTTTGTTTTTTTTGAGAAAGGGTTTCTCTGTGTAGCTTGAGTGCTGGGATTAAAGGAGTGCACCACCATCACAGCAGGCATCTCTGATATTTCTAGGATACAGTCTCACAGCAAATTCCTTGGTCCCGTGGCTCTTACAATCTTCCTGCCCCCTCTTCTGGAACTATCCCTGAGCCTTAGGGAAGGAGTTGTTTGTAGATGTTTCGGTTGGGACTGGGCTTCACCACTCTGCATTTCAATTGGTTGTGGTTTCCTGTAAGGGTCTCTGTCTATTGCAAAATGAAGTTTCCTTGGTAAGGGTTAAGGACTACACTTATCTATGGGTATAAGGATAAATATGTAGGATGCAGTTAGGAATTATGCCAGTTTAGTAAGCTGGTAGTTATAGGTTCTTCTCCAAGATCCACGACTTCACTAGTCCAGGGTGGTAGGCTATGTTTCCAATACCAAGCATGATTTTCCTCATTTAGTGACCCTAAGTCCAATTAGAAAGCTGTTTGTTATCACCCAGGTGTGTGTGCCACTATTGCACACTTAGGGATATCACACCATGCTGGCTATTGTTGTGATAGGCATCATATCTGGGAAGGAATACTTCAAGTGTGCACGGTGCCTTCTGGTTCCACAAAAAATGGTCCTCAGGAAGGAGGCTTTCAGACCAGATCCAGCTCTGAGCTTCTGAGCCTTGTGTCCAAAGTGTACGATATTCTCAGTAATAGGGTCTCACCTTCTGCTGCCAGAGGGACAAGGATGTCAGCAGTAGCCTGGGATGTAAGTATATATTGCCCCGGAACAACTACCAAAATAAAACAAACGAAATGTACAGTTGATGCAGTTAAAATACAGTACATGTGTTTATTTAAATAAGGCACTAAAAGTGTTCAAATAATGCCAACATAGGCAGGTAAAGAAAACAGAGAGGTAACAACATCTAAGGCAAATGACTGAATCCCCAGGAAAACAAATAACAAAACAGTAGGTACCCAGCCCTTAGGAGGAATGGGATAGACAGACTCCCAATGGATGGACACAACTGGGAGGATTGAAGTATATACCTTTATGAGTGGTGTATGTGTATTTTTAATTTTAAAAGTGTTTTTGAGATGGGTTATTACTGTGTAGCTCTAGCTGGCCTTGATCTTAATATGTAGACGAGGCTGACACAGAGATCAAACTGCCTCTGCTTCCCCAGTGCTGGAGTTACAGTTGTGTGTATTACCGTGCCTGACCTGGCTTGATTGTGATTGTGTGTGTGTGCGTGTGTGTGTGTGTGCGTGTGTGTACGTCAGAGAACAATTTGCTGGAGTTGGTTCTCTCCGTCCACATATGGGTCCAGGGAATGAACTTAGGTTGTCAGGCTTGGCAGCAAACACCTTTTACCAGCTGAGTCATTCCTCTGGCCCATCACTTTTTGAGACAGGTCCTTCACTGACTCTGGAGTTCACAGATTGGCTAGCAGCCAGCTAGCTGACTCCAGGAATCCACCGTCTTTGCCAAGCCAGCACTGGGATTACTGGCACACACTGGCTTACAAGCAGGTTCTAGGGTCCTACCCAGGTCCTGTGCTTGTGGGGTAAGCACTTGATGGGCTGAGCCACCTTCCCAGCTCCTATGCATGTATTTTTTATATGTGCATGGATTGCTTCGATACTGCAAAAGAATTCCCTCCACCAGGATACCACCATTTTAAGTGAGGTTGAGTGTGGGTCCATGTGAATTCAAGAGCCAAGAGAACCCCCATTTTTGTAAACTGAGGTGCCAAGAGCAACTCCTTGTTTAAAAATCTGGTACTTGGGGACTCCTAGATTAGTGTCCTCACAAGTGTAGGTTTGGGAGTTGAAGGCCACCAGAGAAACAAAAATGGGGAGTGGAAGTAAGGTTAAAGTTGTTTGTTTGTTTGTTTTGCATTTTTCGAGACAGGGTTTCTCCGTAACTTTTGGTTCCTGTCCTGGAACTAGCTCTTGTAGACCAGGCTGGCCTCGAACTCACAGAGATCCGCCTGCCTCTGCCTCCCGAGTGCTGGGATTAAAGGCCTGCGCACCACCGCTCGGCTGTTTTTTAAAGCCCTGACATGCTGCCCTCTAGAGGCAGAATAAGAAGGTTGGAAATAGCCCCACTTATAAGTCTCCACACCCTCATTCCTATGGCCGTTATTTGGGGATGCCTTCACACCCCCATTCTCCCAGCCGTTATTTGGGGATGCCTTCACACCCCCATTCTCCCAGCCGTTATTTGGGAATGCCTTCTGCCATCCTCAGGATCAATTGAATAAGGATAAGAAATACGGGCAAGTGATTTACGTGTTTATTTATCGAGACAGGCTTTCACCATGTAGTCTTGGCTGGCTTGGGATTTGCTGTATAGACCATGTAGCCCTCGAACTCACAGAGATCGCTGTCTCTGTTTCCTTGAATGCTGGGTTTAAAGGTGTGAGCCATCATGCCCGCCCCACTCCTCACCCCCTTTAAAAAAACATTATTTCTTTCATGTGTAGGCTGTGTGCCTGCCATCTGCCTTCTCCCTCTGTCTGGATCAGGCTGATGTTAGGCGTGGACTAGTATAGATTGGCAGAAGGTCTCTGCAGAAGGCCGACCTGGATCCCTGAACTCTGGAGAGAAGAGGAAGGCTGGTCTGAATATTAACATATCAGCCACCAGAGGGCAGTGCTGGATCTCATCAACGGCCCTGATAAATCCCCCCTCCGTCCCTGGAAAGTGCACAGACCTTGGCTATCCTCAGCCCAGGCTTCTTTTCTGAAATATCTGAAGCACCTCATTCGATCCTTGAGCCTCTGTGTGAAGGGACAACATCGACCTTGAAGCCAGTCTCGGTTCCCTGACTGGTAGGAATTTTGGAAAAAATACCAGGATAGGCCACAAGAGGGAGATAGGGAGCTGAGCGCTTGGTTTCAAGGATGAACTATTTTCAAAAAGACTACAAAAGGAGGGCTTAGTGATGCACGGCTGGAAACCCCAATGCTCAAGAGATAGAGGTTGGACGATCGCCCAAATTAGGGACCTGAAATACCCTGACTCAGAATAGAATAGGGATAGGCAGGTTACATAGTGAGACCTTGACTGTGAAATAAAATAAAGATTAGGGGTTTGATTTTATACAGAGAGACTGTATAGCTAAGCTATACTGCTCTTGCAGAGGACCTGAGTTCTGTTCCCAGCACTATGCTCACGCCACTTGTAACTCCAGCTCCATGGGATCCCATGCCCTCGTCTGGTCTCCATGGGCACCTGTGCTCACAAGACACATATCTATATGAAGACACACATACACACGCATAATTTTTAATTTTTAAAAATTAATTAGCTTATTTATTTACTTATTTCAGGTTTTTTTGAGACAGAGTTTCTCTGTGTAGCCCTGGCTGTCCTGGAACTTACTCTGTAGACCAGGTTGGCCTCAAACTAAAGAGATCTGCCTGATTCTGCTTCCTGCGTGAGGGATTAAACGAGTGCACTACCATCTGGCAATAAAATATTTTTTAAACAAACCAGGAATGGTGGCGCAGTCCTTTAATCCCAGCACTCAGGAGGCAGAGGCAGGAAGATCTCTGAGTTCGAGGCCGGCCTGGTTTACATTGTGATTTCCAGGACAGCCAGGGATACATAAAGAGACTGTCTCAAAAAAAAAAAAAAAAAAAAAAAAACAATAGGGGCTCGAGAGATGGCTCAGTGGTTAAGAGCACTGGCTGCTCTACCAGAGGTCCTGAGCTCAATTCCCAGCAACCACATGATGGCTCATAACCATCTGTACTGAGATCTGACGCCCTCTTCTGGCCTGCAGGCGTTTATGCAGGTGGAACAGTGTATATGTAATAAATCATTTTTTTTTTAAAAGCAATAAAAAAAGAATAGGGTGCTGTGTGGAGGCCCAAAGAGGCCAAAGATCAGAGAGTTTGGGACTTGTTTTTAGTTCATTCAAGGTTATTGTGCTTCTAACTCAAAGGCTCCACATAGTTGTGAAACAGAGAGCTCAGCTTTCACCGTCAACAGGTGTGGCTAGGTGCCAGCCCTTGTGCTCCTGGAACGGGGAAGTCATTGTTTCCTGCCTAAAACAAAAGTCTAAGGATCCAACTAAGTTCTAGTTCCCTTTGTGGAAATAACTTGGGATTGTAGCCAGGGAGTGATTTGCCTACAGAGTGTTTGGTCTAGGGCGTGAGTCTAGGGCATACATGTGGTAGACATACGTACATACGGCAAACACTCTACAGGTAAAAGAAGAAAAGCAGTAAATCTAAAATAAAGTAAAATGAAAACAGGCCTTTTTGTGCTTATTGATCTCAGAGGCCAAGGGACGGCTGGTGAGCGTGGCTGTGCCAATGGGTCTGTGTTTTGTTAGGGTCGCAGAACAGATCGGAGCCCCTGAATAGCTCACACAGCAAAGCTCACAGCATCAAGAAAGACCTGCTCATAATTGTCCGTTTTTGTTTGGTTATTTGTTTTTACTCTTTGCTCTTTGGGGGCCCACTACCCAGCTCCCAAATAAATACACAGAGTCTTATTACTTACAAATGCCTGGCCTTAACTTATTTCTAGCTAGATTTTCTTAATTATCCCATTTCTCATCTTCTCAGCTTTGCCTCTGGCTTTTACCTTTCTCTATTCTGTATACCTCTCTTTTCTTCCTACTCCGTGGCTGGCCCCTGGAGTCTTTATCTCCTTCTCCTTTTCTCGCTCCTCTTTCTTCTTTCTTCTCCTGTTTATTCTGTCTGCCAGCCCTGCCTAGCCTCTCTCTCTCTCCTGCCTTGCTATTGGCCATTCAGCTCTTCATCAGACTAATCAGGTGTTTTAGGCACTAAAGTAACACAGCTCTACGGAGTTAAACAAATGCAACATAAAAGAATGCAACACATCTTTGCGTCATTAAACAAATGTTCCACAGCCTAAAATAATGTTACACATTTTTTACTTATATTCCACAACACCCAGCACAGGCCCTTGGCAACTTGGCAAAGGCTCTGAACTTGAGCCTCAGCTAGAAAGACTAGCCTGTTTGTCCAGCCTCAGGAAGATGGACACATGCTGGTCCGGGCGTGCTGTTTTACTTCCCAGTCTTCTCCTGAGCCCTCACCACCCTGTACAGCTGCTCTGTATGTGCGCTCACTGCCTCCCTCTACTGGAGACAACAAGCTAAAGCAGGGCTCTATGTTTCTTCCTGGGGTGTGGCTATGGCTGTGAGCAGTGCTCAACTTCTGCCATAGGCTCTCCTGAGTGAGTGAACGAACCACAGCGACAGCGACAGGCGGATGCGGAGTGCTAAGGAGCATCTGTGCCCAGAGCCCCGCAGCCCGGGCAACTGGTCTTTTTGTAGCTGTTACATCTCTGTCCCGGGGGGTCGCCTTGCTCGTGAGTCTTTGCACCTGGGGTCGTTCCCCTCCTAGAAGCATGGATTTGGTCTTCATTCCACACCACGGCTGAGAGTCCAACCTGCCCATTCAAAAGATGCTGAGGGTTCCAGATAACCTGTGAGCTGCCCCACTTCCACTCTTCATAGTAGCTGAGTTTCTTTCTAGACATCTGAGAAACGGGAAGCACCGTCATGTATGGCGGGTTTTGAGTAGGCTGGCGAGAGACACGATCCCATTTCTCCAAGACAAAGGTTGCTGTCTTCTGTAACTCCAGGTTGCTCCCACTTCAAACCAGCGTGGTGGAGGGTGAGGACCAGGTGGAAAGTACCTTTCCAGGGGGAGAAAAGAGCAGGGCTGGGGACTTTCAACCTTATTATGAAACAGGTCACACGTACAAGAGAAAATGTCACTCATGCCAACAACCTGAAACAGCAAAACCCATGTGCCCATCACTCAACTCAGAGTGCACTCCCAGCCCCACCCCGGGGTCCACATCCCCTCCTACCAGAAGGAGACACGATGTTGGGATTTTCTCTTTCTTTTCCTTTCTTCTCCCCTGACCTCTGAACCTCTCTGTGTCTTGACCGTGTCTTGAGACTCAAACTCAAAATGTAGTTGAGGAGCACTTTGACCCTCCTGCTTCTGCTTCCTGAGTGCCAGGATTGGCACCACTACATTCAGTTCTATGCGATGCTCAATGCTGGGGCTCAAGTCTAGATCTTTGTGCACACCAGGCAGGCACTTTACCTGCCCCCTCCTTTTAGTTAATCATTTCTTTGTTATTCTTTTTTTTTTTTTAATGTTTATTTATTTATTATGTATACAATGTTCTGTCTGTGTGTATGCCTGCAGGCCAGAAGAGGGCACCAGACCTCATTACAGATGGTTGTGAGCCACCATGTGGTTGCTGGGAATTGAACTCAGGACCTTTGGAAGAGCAGGCAATGCTCTTAACCACTGAGCCATCTCTCCAGCCCCTCTTTGTTATTCTTTAAAGTTTCATCACATATGAAAATATATTGATAATATATATTATTTCATTTTGCCTATGGGGGGGCTGCAGGGAACTTTTTGTTTGTTTCTTTTATGGATACAGGTGTTTTGTCTGCCTGTATGTCTGTACCACATGCGTGCCGGGTGTCCTCAGAGACCAGAAGAGGGCCTCGGATCCCCTGGGACTGGATTATAGACTGTTGTGAGACACCATGTGGGTGCTGGAAATGGAACCTGAGTCTTTTGGAAGAGCATCCAGTGTTGTGGGAGATTCGTTTGCTCTGTTCCCCAAAACTGTCAACAAACTGAACCTTGATTTGGAGGACGGAGTCCACGCTCAGCTGACCAGAATAAACCACAGAGTTTTTGTGGCTGACTCAGATGGGGAACAAACACATGGAGGAAGGAGGAGAGGCTTAGAGGTTTCTTGGGCCCTTTTGGATCTTGGAAAAGCAGAGAGGAGGGTCAGCTGGGCTTTTTTCCATTGCTTTGTGGATCTACCAGGTTCATACCCTACTATCTGACTCTTAAGTTTTTATTAACAATAGAATAATTTAGATAATTGTTACAGTCCAGGACTCTTAACCACTTAGACATCTCTTCAGCCCCCAGGTGCAGTGAACTTTACTGATAGTATTGGAAAGAATGGGCTCCTGAAGTCACCTCCTCTTCTGGGAGCTGGGATGGAAACTGTGAGAGGAGATGCTCAGTGCATTGGAGACGCAGTGCATTGGAGGAAGGGACTTTCCAGGAGCTGAGGTCCTCTCTCTTCCCCTCTTGTTCTTGCTGGGTGGGTGGTCCAGGGCTTCTTACTCGTTGGAGGCCATGGTCCACCACCTTGTTTCTATAGCTGAATTCTTTGTCATACCAGAAAATGAGTCTGTCAAGTAGCCTTTGAGAGCAATGTTACCAATCACCAAGGACGAATACTGTCACTGTTGAAGTCACAAGAGACAGCCTGGATTCCCTGTCGAGGTCCCCGCATGCCTGCTTCATCACAATTTTGATGTTATCACATTGGGCAGCTCTCTCCAGGCAGCAGGGCAGATTCATGATGGACATACTGGAGTGTGAAAGGCCATGCCAGTGGGTTTTCTGCTTAGCTCTGGGATGACTGCCCACAGCCTTGGCTTCACCAGTAGATGTAGGGATGATGTTCTGGGGATTCCCCCAAATAATCACACCTCAGTTTCCCAAAAGGGTGGCTCTCAGTCTTCTGGGGGGAGTTGTTATTGGTGTGGTCTGTGATCATTAGTCCCTCAATAATGCCAAAGTTGTTGTGGTGGTTTGATTCAGAGGACTCAGAGGATGGAGTTCACGCTCAGCTGACCAAAACAAACCAAAGGGAGTGGCACTAATAGGAGGTGTGGCCTTGTTGGAGGAAGTGTGTCACTATAGGGGTGGGCTTTGAGGTCTCATATGTTCAAGCTACACCCAGTTATACAGACTACTTCCTCTTGCCTTCAAGTCAATATGTAGGACTCTGAGCTACTTTCCCTAGTATTAGGTCTGCCCCCAAGCCACCATGTCACACCATGATGATAGTTAACTAAACCTCTGAATTGTAGGTGAGTCACCCCAATTTAATGCCATAGTCACCATATCTCTTGACAGCAATAGAAACCCTAACTAAGACAGTTGTCATGGATGACCTTGGCCAGAGGGATGGTCTCAGTTTTCTGTTGCTGTGATGAAATACTCTGACCAAGGCAACTTATAAAAAAGAGAGTTTATTGGGGCTCATAGTTCGAGAAGGTTAGAGGCCATGATCATCAGGAGTATGGCAGCAGGCAGACAGGTAAGGTTGCTGTAGCAGTAGCTGAGAGCTTACATCCTGATCTATAGGCACAAGGCAGAAACACAGAGAGGGGGGAGAGCTAACTAGGAATTTCATGGACTTTGAAACCTCAATATCTGACCCTAGTGACATTCCTCCTCCAACAAAGTCATCCCTAACAATCCTTCCCAAACAGTTCCACCAAATGGGGACCAAACATACAAATATATAAACCTTTGGGGGCCATTCTCAATCAAACCACAGGAGCTAAGCACTTACTGGTGCAGGTAGCATTGCTGATGATCTTTTTTTTTTCTTTTTATTTATTTATTTATTTATTTATTTATTTATTTATTTATTATGTATACAATATTCTGTGTGTCTGCAGCCAGAAGAGGGCATCAGATCTCATTTCAGATGGTTGTGAGCCACCATGTGGTTGCTGGGAATTGAACTCAGGACCTTTGGAAGAGCAGGCAGTGCTCTTAACCTCTGAGCCATCTCTCCAGCCCCCTGCTGATGATCTTGAGTGAGTTGTCATCCTCCTCATGGTTCACATCCATCACACACATGGATACATCCGCGGAAGAGGCAGGGATGATGACCTTTTGTCTCCGCCCATCTACAGGGCCCCCAGCGTTCTCCATGGTAGTGTGGACAGCAGTAGACTCCACAGCAGACATCACCCCATTTGGTGTTGGCAGGCTCTCAGTCCTGGAAGATGGAGACTGAATTAGCCAAAGTGACTCCAAGAAGGTGTGCAAAGGCTGACGTTGGGCTAATGAATGCAGATCAACATGGGACAGGCAAGGTGACCCTTCGCTGTCAGTGAACTCCTTAGGGGACCTCTTGCAGGCCCCCATGTCAAATTTGATTCAATTACTCCCTGTCAGCATGAGGGGGACTCCTCCACAGAGCAATTCTAAGACTTAATACCTGTTTCGAAAAACCATACTGCCCTGGATGACAGAGCAGCTTCAGGAAATAAAACATTCCTCCAATCCCAGAAACAAGCCATAAATCAATGTATGCTTCTGAGGAAAATTATAAAAGGTATTATTAGGAACAGTCACTTACCATTCAGGTTGAACATAAGCAGTATACAAAAAACTGCTGATCTCTCAAAGGTACCAACATCCCTCCCTTTAAAATGGTAAGGTATTATTAGGAACAGTCACTTACCATTCAGGTTGAACATAAGCAGTATACAAAAAACTGCTGATCTCTCAAAGGTACCAACATCCCTCCCTTTAAAATGGTTAACTGACAAACCTGTCTGGGTGGAACAATTGCCTTTGGCATCAGAAAAATTACAGGTGTTAGGGTGGCTGATACTAGAGGAGCTAAATGCTCAACATATTGACGAATCAACCAGTCCATGGAATTCCCCTAAATTTGTCATTAAAAAGAAATCTGGAAAATGAAGAATGGTAACAGATCTAAGAGCTATTAATAAAGTGATCCAACCAATGGGATCTTTACAGCCTGGAATTGCCTTGCCTTCTTTATTACATAAGGGATGGTCTATTACAGTGATTGACTTAAAAGATTGCTTTTTTAGTATACCTTTACACGAGAAAAATTTATAGAGAAAAATTTGCTTTCACAGTGCCTACTTATAATAATTCTCAGCCTGTTGGAAGGTGTAAATAGAAAATTCTAGTTATTCTATTGTGGAATTGTGTTTCACAAGGGAAACAGCCCCACCTAGTGTTAATATTTTGTACAACAGCCATGGAAATAATTCATAAACAGTTTCATCAATCTATAATTTATCATTATATGGATAATATCTTACTAGGTGATTCAGACTCAGATACCTTAGGAAAAAAAATGATTGAAGAGGAAAAGAAAATTTTGTATTGTTGGGGAATATAAATTGCTCCTAAAAATACAAAAAGGAGATTCTATTAATTACCTATGATATAATATAGGTTTACAAAAGATTCAACCACAGAAAGTACAAGTCAGGAGAGATCAGTTGTAAACTCTTAATGATTTTCAAAAATTTCTGGGAAATATTGTCTGGCTATGTCCCACAATTGGATTGACAACTCAAGAACTAAGTACTTTATTTCAAACTTTTCAAGGTGATAAGGACTTCAATAATCCAAGAAAACTATTAGTTGAGGCTGAGGGAGGATTGGCTTTGGTAAAGGAAATAAAGGATGCACATGTGATTTCTTGGATCCAGGGCTTGATTGTATCCTGGCCATACTCTCTTCTATGAATTCTCCTACAGGAATCCTTATGCAGAGAGAAGAGACTATCTTAGAATGGGTATTTTTACACACAAGCAAAGTAAAAAATTAAAGACCTATGTACAAAAGTTTTCTGAATTGATTCTGAAAGGAAAATTGAGACTTCATTAGTTATCAGGGATAGACTTAGCCGAAATTGTGGTACCTTTTACTAATGCTGAAATTGCCTCGTTATGGGTAGAAAATGAACACTGGCAAAGAGTTCACATTAATTTTTGGGAGAGACTAGCGACAAATATCCCAAAAGAAGGAGACTTTTAGTTTACAAAGAGAACTAATTAGATCCTTCCTCGTGTTGTATGGGGAACACCAAACTTTTGGAGCCCCTACATTCTATACTAATGCAAATAAATCAGGAAAGGCAGGTTATAAGTCAGGAAATTGTAGTAGCATTTCAATTGTATTTTAATAAATAAAGCTTGCCTGGGGATTGGGAGAGTAAAACAGCCTCACTGGTCAGTCTTACAGCCAGGCAGTGGTCACACACACCTTTAATCCCAGTAGCCACACTAATTGCCATAGAAACCAGGCAGTGCATGCTTTTAATCCCAGTGGTGCGTGCCTTTAATCCCAGGACTAGAGAGGATTATAAAACGAGAGGAAACAGTTCTCAGGCACAGTCTCATTCTGAGATTCCTGGAAGCAGGATCACCATTTTGGACTGAGGTTGAAGTAAGATCCAGTGGCTGACTGCTTTGCTTTTCAGGTCTTCAGGTTGAACCCCAGTTTCTCTGATTTTTATTAATTGTGCTTCAGGAAATTTAAGTAAAATGGCTCAAAACCCTTATGATTCTGTTCAAAAGTCATAATTACATGCTATTCTCATGGTATTATTATATTTTCCAGAACCTCTTAATATAGTTACTGACTCTTGGTATGCAGAAAGGGTCGTTTTTTCATATCGAAACCACTGAACTTATTTCAGATGATTCAAAATTAACTTTGTTATTTATTCAGTTATAAGAAATAGTCAGAACTGGAAATCACCCCTTGTATGTTGTATATATCAGGTCCCATACAGGCCTAGCAAGCCTTCTAGCATAGGGGAATGATCAAATTGCTCAGCTATTGGTAGGAATTAAGCTAGAAGCCTCAGAATTTCATAAGAAATACTATGTTAATAGCAAAAGTTTGAAAAATTATTCCTCTATTACTTGACAACAAGCCAAGGAAATTATCAGGGAATGTCCTGTTTGTTCTTTGTATAATCAAACTTCATTACCTGCAGGAAATAACCCAAAGGGTACTCAAAGAAATAAAATGTTGTAAATGGATGTGTTTCATTTTGCAGTTTGAAAAATTAAAATACGTACACCATGCCATAGATACATATTCAGGATTTCAATGGGAAACTGCTTTAAGTTCTGAAAGGGTTGATTCTGTGATTACACACCTAGTAGAAGTCAAGACCATTATGGGAATACC
Organism: Chionomys nivalis; assembly: GCF_950005125.1. Lineage (NCBI taxonomy): Eukaryota > Metazoa > Chordata > Mammalia > Rodentia > Cricetidae > Chionomys > Chionomys nivalis. The sequence continues at coordinate 35,683,088 of NC_080092.1, read as the reverse complement.
TGTACAAGTTAAGACTGACAAAACTCCAACATATAAACTGTTTCATATAAGATGAAACAGTTTTTTTATATTACAACATAAAGCATATTACAGGTGTACCACACAATCCCACAGGACAAGCATCTGTAGAAAGATCTAATCACACTTGAAAAGTTATACTTAATACACAGAAAGGGGTAATAAAGACCCCAGAGATAGATTACACAATGCTTTACTGACTTTAAATTGTTTAAATGCTAATGAGAAGGGAACAACAGATGCAGAGAGACATTGACTAGTAGAAAAAACTACTGCTGTATACTTTAAAGATGTGTTGACCGCAGAATGGAAGCCAGGATGTGTGTTGGGGAAGAGGTTTTGTTTTTATTTCCACAGGAAAAGAAAAGCTATGGATACCATCAAAATTGATGAAGACTAGATTTGAAGAGGAGAGGCATCTTGATTAGGAGAGGTGATAGTTCATCAACAGCATGATTAGGAGAGGTGACAGTTCATCAACAGCATGACCATTCAATCTGCACTAACTTCAAGACTAATAAATGCCTTTCATTTGATCAGACATAACCCCCCCCCCCAAAAAAAAGAAATTCCCCCAAATTAGGGTTGGGGCAGGGTTTTGTTTTTGTCTTCCCAGGAGAATAAAAGCATCCAACTAAGGAATCCAGATAACACTGGCCAAATGAGATATCTGAAGACAAAGAATGAATCATCCAGAGAAAATTTCCCAAGAAAAAGAGTAAATTGGCCTAATGATGTAGCACATTTCCAACAGGATAAAATTTCATGAATCTTCCCAAACGGTTGTTTCTGCTGTTCTCTACAGACGTATAAGGCAAATGGTCTTTTTGTATTCACAATTCAATTAAAATTAAAGCTGGCTTTGGAGTTGGAATATGGCTCTCTCCTTCTCTAAACCCAAGCATGCTTGTTAAAGGAAAATCCAAAATCTCTGTCTCATGTCAGAAGAGCCACCTGATATGGGACAGAAGAAAAACCAAATTTAAGGGCTATAGTCACTAATTTCATAATCCTTTGGTTTCATTCTGACTCTTTAAAACTTTTCATAAGATATAATCTCAAAATTATTAAGATTAATATATATGTGTAAACTTCTGTTGTGATATTAATGGTCATATGGAGCAATAATTAATTCTAGAAATAGGCTTCATCTAGCTTTCTGTATGAGATTTCAGGCTTGAGTCTGAATCAGATAACTAGGAATTAAGCTTGTATACCCCAGATGTATTTAATAAATTATGATCCTTTAATTTCTCCAAGATCTGCTCCATATGGCATTTAAAATGTTTAAGTTTTCTGCAGTTAACTGTGACCATTCCTAACAGTGACCTTTGAAGTCTCCAAAAGGATGAGGAGCCCCACCGTGATGATTCCACGTGGATTGTGGTGACATCACACAAAGATCAGCTTTGAATGACAAACTGCTCCAGACAATTTCAAAGTGGTTAGCTGAGACGGCTCAGCCTCACAGACTACTCCAGCCAGGACTTCAGATAATCCCTGCACTTTCCTTTACCCCTGAACAACAGCTATCTCTCCCAGGACTTGATCATTATCTCAACAGGTCCCCTAAAGATGCTGTCACTCCAGACAGCAGGAAGTAATTTAAAGAACATGTTGCCTATATTCTCAAGGTGGGGTGGTGGTTTTTGGTTATCCTGTGGATTATGGGTATTTATCATTGTTTGGGGGAAGTTGGTTACAGGTTGTTATTCGTCATAGTCAGGGAGGAAACTAAGCAAAGGAGATTAGATTCAGTCATCTCATTCTGAAAAGGAAAGGGAGATATAGAAATGATAGGATAAAAAGGTAGATTAGTGAATTTACTTTGAAACTGAAAAATCAGCTACTAGTCTTAAATTTAAAATTATTTTGCTTTAACATGCTGTATATATGTTTCTACTCTTGTTTAAGGTATTGTACTTATGCAGTTCATTTTAAAATGTTAAGTTCTACTTCTTAAAGACAATTATTACAAACTGTTTAAGCTAGTTAGGTAGTGAGTCATTGATAACAAATTTGTGGCCATGTTAGGTTAGGTATGTTTTCTTTTTTTTTTTTTTTTTTTTTTTTTGGTTTTTCGAGACAGGGTTTCTCTGTGGTTTTGGAGCCTGTCCTGGAACTAGCTCTGTAGACCAGGCTGGTCTCGAACTCACAGAGATCCACCTGCCTCTGCCTCCCAAGTGCTGGGATTAAAGGCGTGCGCCACCACCGCCCGGCTAGGTATGTTTTCAAGGTCAGACATATATATATATATATATATATATATATATATATATATATATATATGGTCTTCAAACACTTCAAAGACCTATGGGATATGGCATTTAAGATGTTTTAATAACATAAGGCTTTTCATGACAGTGAGACACATCTGCTCCTGGCAGCATCAATTTACTTCAAAAAAAAAGGATGATGGGCATTGAAGAACCTCCATGTGGAGTTTGCTTTCACTGTGTCAAAACTAGCCACCGGGCAAGAGACTGCCCTTATCTTGACTGTTGACAGTATACTGTTCAAACTGGACAAGCAGGACAAAAAAGAAAGTGACTGCTGAACTTTGCCAAGACAAGGTAGAACAGTTCTTCAAAATTCCTGCTAAAAAAGTCTGTCAGATATTCTAGGCCTGTAGATCAAAGATGGATGCCCCAACATTGCAGAGGAATATTGGGTGACTGTCCAGGAAGCCAAATGTTTCTGTTGTTTCTATAATTTTGGAAGTTGTTTGCTATGCACTTCCTGTTTACTCAGGTAATATATCTTTCTTGGGTCTCTGATGGGGTTGAATACTAAATAATTAAAGTTATAGTTTTCTTTGTTACCAAATTCAGAAAAGAAACTGACAAAGAGAGGTGTAAAGAATATAAGGTTGAGAGAGATAACAGCCTAAATTGTTTGCATAAGGAAATGTTTTAAGGTCTAAAAAGATCATTTTGGGTTGGTAATACAAGTTAGGATAAAAAGTATGGTTTAAGTATAAAACTTTGAACTCCCTAAAACAGGCTAGATAATGGAATAATTTCTCCACATTTGTCAAAGGAAATGGGATAGATATTGTAAATGTAATTCTTAACCTGATTTTTGTTCTTATTATACATAGTTTTACTGTGTCAGAGTTAAACCCTTTCCTTTTTATTTAGACAAAAGGGGGAAATGTTGCAGAATATTTGCTTACACTATGAAGAGATAAGTTTTTGCTAAGGTATCATCTGATTGGTTTAATAAAAAGCTGAATGACCAATAACTAAGCATGAGAGAATAGGCAAGATTTCTGAGCAGAGAGAGGCCAAAGGGATGAGTCTAGGCACAGGAGAGATGCCAGTGGGGATGAGGAACAAGTCAGGACACAGGAAAGGTAACAAGCTGCAAGATAGAATAAAGATTACTAGAAACAGGTTAATTAAGTTATAAGAGCTAGTTAGAAAAAAGCCTAAGTTAAGGCCAAGCTTTCATAATTAATAATAAGTCTACATGTCAGCTGTGTGGTGGTGGCACACGCCTTTAATCCCGGCACTTGGAAGACAGAGGCTGTCGAATCTCAGTGAGTTCAAGGCTAGCCTGATCTACAAAGTGAGTTCCAGGACGGGACTGTTACACAGAGAAATCCTGCTTCAAAAAAAAAGCCTACATGTTGTTGTTTGGGATGGAGAAAAAGAAAGTCCAACTCCATCTCCCTTACACCCTTTCTCTTTCCCCAAACTGCTCTGCCGGCCTTGCTAAGCACATCCAACTAAGCAGAACGTTCTCAAGCCGCCACACCGGTGGTTCCAGGAGATCCTTTGTCTAACAACATAGAACAAATTGTTTCAATCAACTGAACTGCAACTTTCGAAACCTCAGTCTCCCCTGCTATCTCACCCCTGACACACCTACCTTTTGTGCGATGTAATTAAATATAATGCTGAGGGCTAGGGAGTGTATATATGTGCGGTGGTATACATATGCGAAGCCCTGGGTTTAATCCTGAGCATCCAAAAAGATGCTACAAATAGAATATGAGATAGACAGAAAATCTGGGTACAATGCGGCTTTTAGTTAAGTTCAGTATCTCCACACCACACTTAGAGTTCAGGGAAGACAGCATAGGTGGGGATGCTACTCTAGTTGAATAATTCTGTTTAAATCTGAAATCACCCCAGAATTTAAAAACTTTACTTAGGCCTGGAGAGATGGTTAAGAGCCTTGGCTGCTCTTCCAAAGGACCTGGGTTTCGTTCTATTCTCAGCACCCACCCGTTGGCTCACCATGATCTATAAATTCCAATTCCAGGGGATCCAATGCCCTCTTCTGACCTTCTCTGATACCAGACAAGTATGTGGTGACAGACATACATTCAGGCAAAAATATTCATATGCATAAAATAATAAAATTTTAAACATTTATTTAAGTGGGAAATGATGGCATATACCTGTAATCCCAGCATTTGGGAAGCAGGAAGAGCCAGATTATTTTGACCAACCGACATCGTGTTCAAGACCAGCGTGGATGACATGAGACCCTGCTTTGAGGAGGTGGGGGGCTCCTGGCTAGGCTTTATCTAGAGCACATGTTGGGTTGAAATTCAGGGTCACAGGGTGCTTGCACCTGAAATGGTTGCTACTAGGAACTGGCTTTCAAAAGTACCAGTTTATTCCCTCGGGTGATGTGTCAGAATTCCTTTTATTTCACATCTGGGCAGATGTGTAGTATCTGACTTTTTGATTTCTGCCAGTCAGGTGGGTGGGACGTGTTATCTCCCTGTGGTTTAATTTTGCATTTCCCTGGCAACTAACTCAGTGTGCATCTCTTCCTGTGTTTACTGACCATTTGCATTTCCTGTTCTGAGCAATGCTGACTCATGCCTTTTACTCTTTTTTTTTTTTTTCTTGAGTGGGTTATGTATCTTTTTCTGATTAGTTAGGAGAACTTTGTGGTGATGCTTTCTGGAAACTGATCCATTGTCTTTAATATTTTTCCTACCTTGTGGCACATCTTCACAAATGTCAGACTGGATGATGTTGAATGAGGTGATTGTTTCCTTCATAGTCTGTACTGGGAGGGCTTCCCCCTATTAATCCCTCCGTGGGGTGGGACTGCCTGCTTCTCCAGCACTCTCAGCTCTCTTTAGCCTCTCCTGGGTCCTTGGAGGTGGACCTCAGTGGATAAAATTAATGAGTTCTTTTCCTTTTTAAACTCCTTATTTATTTATTTAGTGTGTAAACATTCTACATGTATATCTGCAAGCCAGAAGAAGGCATCATGGTAATCACCTATTATAGATGGTTGTAAGCCATGGTTGCTGGGAATTGAACTCAGGACCTCTGGAAGAGCAGCCAGGGCTCTTAACTGTTGAGCCATCTCTCCAGCCCCCTTTAGATTCCTTTTTAAATTATGTTTACTTAGCCCGGTGTTGGAGGGCATGTGTGCCACAGCATACAACTGGAGGTCCACAGTTGGTTTTCCTGCTTTCTGTGTAGGTTCGGGGGTCATCAGGTTCAACAACAAATGCCTTTGTTCGCTGAACCATTTCACAGCCTCATTGTGGAAGAGTTCTTTGTCCATGGATTTGGCAGTGGGTTGGCCAGCACTGAGCAGTGATTAAAGGGTGGGAGGAACACGGAGTCAGGATGCTTATCTTGACTCCTCCTTGTAAACCGAGACTGCTGTTTTGTTCCCAGCTGCCCAGACCCAAATAAGCACATAGAAACTATATTAATTATAACACTGCTTGGCCTATTAGCTCAGGATTCTTATTAACTAACTTTTACATCTTAAATTAACTAATTTCTATTAATCTATATATTACCACAAGGCCGAGACTACCGGCAAGTTTCTGGAGTCTGTCTCCTTCAGCAGCTACATGGTATCTCTCTGACTCTGCCTACTCTCTCTCACCTCTTCCAGCCTGGCTATATTCTGTCCATAGGCCAAAGTAGCTTTATTCATTAACCAATAAAAACAACACATATACAGAAGGACATCCCACATCATCTCCCCTTTTCTATCTAAATAAAAAAGGTTTTAACTTTAACATAGTAAAATTACATGTACAAAACAGTTATCAAGCAAGAATTATAGTTACAATATTTAGTCCACTTATATTTGGCAAATTAAAGAAACTACTCTATCATCTATCCTATCTTTGTGAGTTTTTATATCTAGTTTATTCTTTATCATAACTAAGGAAAACTATAACTGTCTTCAACTCTTCAAAGACCTCAGAAGGATATATTACCTAAGTAAACAGGAAGTGCATTGTAAGCAACTTCCAAAGTTCTAGAATTGACAGAGACATCTTGCTGCCTAGATAGTCACCCAAAGTTCTTCTGGAATGTTGGGGCATCCATCTTCAGCCTACAGGCCCATAGTATTCAGCAGATTTTTCCATGAAGCAGGAAATTTAAAGATTTGTTCTGCCTTGTAATGACAAAGTTTATCAGTTGCTTTCTTCTGTGTCCTGCAGAATGCCTGGCAGTTTCTTTTCTTTTCTTTTTTAGAGGGGATGTTTTGAGACAGGGTTTCTCTGTAGCTTTGAGGCCTGTCCTGGAACTAGCTCTTGTAGACCAGACTGGTCTTGAACTCACAGAGATCTGCCTGCCTCTGCCTCCCAAGTGCCTGGATTAAAGGCGTGCACCACCACTGCCCAGCCTGTCTGACAGTTTCTTCTGTGAAGCAGGAACCCTGAAGGACCATTCCATCTTTTGGAAGGTTTAGCAATCACTTATCTGTGGGTCCTGCATGTCCAGTTCATATAGCATATCATTAAGCAGTCCAGGCAAGAGCAGTTTCTTGCCCAAATGTCTAGCCATGTCACATTGAAGGCAAATTCCATATCAAGTTTCTTTGATGCTATCAACCTCTCTGAAGTAGATTGATGCTATCAGGAGACGTGTCTCGCTGTCAAGAAAAGTTTAAGTTCTTAAAACATTTTAAATGCCATATTCTGTAGGTCTTTGAAGTGTTGAGGATTATCTGTCTAACTGAAATATATCTCTGTTTATATGTAGAAAACCTAACATGACTAAAAGTTTGATTGTTATAAATGACTATCTATTAATCTGTATTCCTTAATTTTATATTATATTTTTTAATGAGCTGCACAAACATATACCCTAAACAAGAGCAGAAATACATATACACAGTGTAACAAAATTGACCTTAGTTTGTATCAATAGACCAAGATCCATACTAATGTAAAGTATTCATCTATATCATATTCCCCAATATTATTTTTTTAGAAATTGACCATGACCATTATGATTTATAATTAACCCCTTTAAAATGAAAATAAACATTTATAAATAATCATTTTGGGAATTTGGGTATAGTTTTCTCCAAACTGCTTCCTGCTATTTGCTGGGTGCAGTATTTTTAGGGTTCATGGGGACCTTTCAGGGGGTCTCCTTCCATCAAATCATATTAGCCTAGAAGGAATCCACAGGTTCTTATCTTCTGTGGAAACAAAAACCGAACCTATTTTCTAAAGTAACATATCCTTAGAATCAAATTTTGAAGTCAAGATACCTTTAAGATATATATGTTGTTTTAGCTTAGCAGTCTAGAATCAAATGTTTCTCTGTAGTCACAGTCAAAAAATTCAAAGAAAGCACAATAATATACATAATCCAAACTGTTTGTGTGTTTTTCATTTTTACGCAACGTTTTTACTCTATTGTTTTTTAATATTTTTTTACTCCTTTAATTTACGTCTGTCCTCTTATTTTTTTAAAACTATTTATTTCTTTTTTATAACTGTCTATACTCTTTTCTCTCTCATTCCCAAGCCTACATACATTTTTAAACACACTGTGACCCATTTATAGGTTCATTTCTTTCTGAATCTGTCTTTATTGGCTACTGTAATCATTTTCTGATCAGGAGCACCTTTTTTAAAAAATATTTAATGCTAAGCAGGCATGACTAGGACTAATTCCATGGCCCTGCCTGTTTGCTTCATCCTGTCCAATATGGCAGAGGTATGTTCACTGCCTCTGCTAGCCATGTTCACTACCCTAGGTCCAGGGACGCAGCGGGTCTATGTCACCATTAAGCAACTAGTAGCATGCTGCTCACAAACTCGATTTAAATGCTCAGTCTCCTGAAAGAGTCAGAGCTGTTCATGCTGCCAGCATGAACCAGGAAGCCATCTCTCAAAGAAGCCACACAGTTTTTGCTGCTAATGCCAAGTCAGGACACCTTCTCTTAAAGGAGCCATGCCTCTGTTCGCCACCAGCAAACAGAGTCTATCTGGAAAAAAAAAAAAATGCAGCTACCAAGAAGCTGCACTTGGCTCCCATTTTTGTGGGTCTAGAAGCCTTCTTGTTTTTCTTAACCCTTTTTTTATGTCTAATGTGGATTCATGCCCCAGACTGTGGGCGCCATTTTGTAAACAGAGACTTCCCTTTTGTTTGTGGCTGCTCACACCTGAATAATCACACAGAAACTATATTAATTATAACACTCCTTGGCCTATTAGCTCAGGATTATTATTAATTAACTCTTACATCTTAAATTAACCCATTTCTATTAATCTATGTATCACCACAAGGTTGTGGTCTACTGGTAAGTATCTTATGTCTGTCTCCTTTGGCAGCTACATGGTGTCTCTCTGACTCTGCCTACTCTCTTTCTATATCTCTTCCAGCCTGGCTATATTCTACCCTGCCATAGGTGAAAACAGTTTTATTCATTAACCAATAAAAGCAACACATATACAGAAGGACATCCCACATCACCTCCTCCTCCTCGTGAAGTCATTGCAGGCTGTCCAGGTGTCTTAATTGGAAGTCCCAGTGTCACAAAGTGCCCCTCCACACATAACTCTCTGCACCCCTGAGTCTCAGAAGTAAATGACTCGTCTGGTACCACTCCTGTGGCTATTAGCTCCAGATAGGTTTCTTTCCCTACATCCTGGTCTCATTTTTAGGAATTCCCTCATTAACTACTCTCTCAAGGTATTCTGTGAGATGGCTCGTTCCAATGTCAACTTGACACAACCTAGAATCACTTGAAAAGGGAGTCTCAATGTGGAACCTACCAGTGCCTGGCCTGTGGCCATGCTGGCCTGGGGGTTGTCCTGATCACCTTCATTGATGTGGGAAGATGCAGACCGAAAGTGTCAGCACCAGTTTTGAGCTCTCCACTGTAGACTAGAAGTTAGGTGAGTACTAAGCATGTATGCATTCATTTCTCTCTGCTCTTAAAAAAAAATGGTTCTTTGAAAATTTCCAACAATGTTTTGCTCATATTCAACCCTCCCCAACTCTTTTCAGATCCGCCCCCTTGCCTACCCACCCGATTTGTATTTGGGTTTTGTTTTGTTTTGCTCTTCAGCCCATCAAGTCTAGTTTGTGCTGTCCATATACTCTTGGATATGTGGCCCTCCACTGACACATGGCCAACCCACCAGGGGCTACATTCTTGCAGAACACTGACTCTTCATCTCGCAACACCTATCAGTTGCCAATAGTTCCTCTGCTAGAGGTGGGACTTGGTGCCGATCATCTCTCCATGCTGAAGGTTGGTCAGGCTTACACGGGTCTAGTGCATACTGTCACAATTGCTGAGTTCACATATGTAGCTGTCCTACTGTGTCTGTGCTTCCTTGGAATCACCCACTACCTCAGGGGCTTATGCTCCTTCCACTTCCTCTTCTGTAATGATCTCTGATCCTTGGGGAGGGGTGTATGATATAGATGCCCCATGTAAGGCTGAGCATCCCACAGTCTCTCATTCTCTACACCTTGACCAGTTGTGGATCTCTGTGTTAATCTCCAACTACTGCCAGTATAAGTTTCTGGAGAGCTGAGAGATGCATTGTATAGGAATTATGGTAAGTCATTAGGAGTCAGTTTAATGCTATGTTTGTGAATAGATGGGTCATAGTCCCTACTATTATTCTGCTAAGTAGAGAGAGTATTAACCTGGCCGCCTCTCCTCTTGACTGGATGTGGCATGACGAGTTATTCCTGTTGCCTTGACGTCTCTGCAGTGATGGACCGTAACCTGGACTGTGAAGGAAAATAAACCCTTTCTCCCCTGGCTTCCTTTTGGTCAGCTCATTTTATCACAGCAGTGGAAATGAAACTGAGACATCCAGTGTAAAGTTTCTAGTAGTGTCTTGCCAGGAATGCTCACCCAGAGGGCAACATGTGGGAGCTGTCTCTCTATCATGTGGGAACCCAGGATTGAACTTCGGTTATCAAACTTGGTGGCCAGCCCCGGAGCCATATCACCAACCCCATCTCCCTCTTACTATGTCATCATTCTAGTGGTTAATTTTCTCTAGAAAACCCTGACACAGGAAGTAAGACTATAAAAGGACATCATATGTCATCAGGGAATTTCAAGTTAAAGCCAGAGACCACTATACACTTATTGGAATGGCCCAGATCCAAAATCCTGTCGACACCAGATTCTAGTGACGATGCACACCAAGCAGAAACTCTGATTCGTTGCGGGTGTAGATGCAGCGTGGTGCAGGGAACGGTGGGCAGTTTCTTGCAGAGCTAAGCAGGCTTTCACCAGACTCCACAGAGTGTGCTTTTTGTTTTCTATCCAAAGGAGGGGGAAATGTACATCGATTGAAAAACCTACATATGGATGTTCATAGAGGCCTCATTTATAATGACCAAACCTGAAAGTAATCACAATGTCTGCTCAGTGGATGGATGCCCGCCATGGGACATCCAGTTCACAGAATGTTAAGTTCAGTGTTAAAAAGGACACCTGCTCAACTATGTTCATAGCAGCATTATTCATAATAGCCAGAACGTGGAAACAACCTAGATGCCCCTCAACTGAAGAATGGATAAATAAAATATGGTACATTTACACAATAGAGTGTTACATAGTTGTTAAGAAATAATAACATCATGAAATTTGCAAGCAAATGGATGGAGCTAGAAAAAAATCATCCTGAGTGAGGTAACCCAGACCCAGAAAGACAAACATGGTATGTGCTCTCTCATACATGGACACTAGATGTAAAGCAAAGGATAACCAGGCTACAACCCACAGCTCCAGAGAAGCTAGGTAACGAGGACCCTAAGAGGGACTCATGGATCCCCCCTGGGAAGGGGAAATAGATGAGATCTCTTGAGTAAACTGGGGATAGGGGTGGTAGAGGGGAGGGATTGAGGATGAGAACGTGAGGGAATGGGATGGTTGATTTAGGGGAGGGACAGAGTGGGGGAGCAGTGAAAGACAGATCTTGATAGAGGGAGCCACTATGGGGCTAGGCAGAAACCGGGTGCTAGGGAGATTCCAGGAATCCACACGGATGACCCCAGCTAAGACTCCTAGCAATAGTGGAGAGGGCGCCTGAAGCGGCCTTCCCTGTAATCAGATTGGTGACTACCCCAACTGTCATCATACAGTCTTCATCTAGTAACTGATGGAAGCAGATGCAGAGATCCCCAGCCAAGCACCAGGCCAAGTTCAAAGAGAGAGAGGAAGGATTATATGAGCAAGGCGGAGGCAGGAGGGAATCTGTCAAGATCATGAAGAGGAACACCACAGAAACAGCCAACCCGAGCTCGTGGGAATTCAACAGCTGGGGAGCCTGCATGGGCCCGAGCTAGGCCCTCTGCATGTGGCCGATAGTTGTGTAGTTTAGTCTGTTTGAGAGGCCCCTGGCTGTGGGACCAGGATTTATCCCTGGTGCATGAACTGGCTTTGCCTTGTTCAGCCTTGATGCCGGGGAGAGGGGCTGGGTCCTGCCTCGACTTAATGTGCCAGGCTTTGTTGACTCCCCATGGGAGGCCTTACACTTTTGGAGGAGCAGATGGGGGGCTTGGGGGAGAAGATGGGTGGGAAGGGGAACTGTGGTTGGTATGTAAAATGAATAAAAAATTTTTAGGAGCCGGGCGGTGGTGGCGCACGCCTTTAATCCCAGCACTTGGGAGGCAGAGGTAGGCGGATCTCTGTGAGTTCGAGACCAGCCTGGTCTACAAGAGCTAGTTCCAGGACAGGTTCCAAAGCCACAGAGAAACCCTGTCTCGAAAAACCAAAAAAAAAAAAAAAAAATTTTTAGGAAATGGCCAGTCGGTGGTGGCACACGCCTTTAATCCCAGCACTCAGGAGACAGAGCAGGTGGATCTCTGTGAGTTTGAGGCCAGCCTGGTCTACAAGAGCTAGTTCCGGGACAGGCCCCCAAAGCTACAGAAAAACCCTGTCTCAAAAAACCAACCAACCAAACAAACAAACAAACAAAAACCAGACTCGGCCTGGGGCAAGGCCTCACCATGTAAAATGCCTGCCTGGAAAGCACGAGGAGCTGAGCATCTGAGCACCCACATGTAAAAACCAGGCAAAGCTGGCACACATCTAGGGGGCAGAGTTGGGGGAGGAGTCAGGGATTGCTGGGCAGCAAATGTTACACAATGGTGAGCTCCAATCAGTGAGTTTAGTGAGTGACCTTGTCTCAAAAACTAAATTGAGGGGCAGTAGAGGAAGGCACTCAATGTTGACCTCTGGCCCCTGCACGTACTCACACGCGTGCATGTACACACTCACATACTACACACAGAGAGAGAAGAAATAAGAGACACTGGAGATGTATCTTGGTGGTAGGTGGTAGAATGCAGACCTAGTGTGTTCAAGGTCTTGAGTTCTTGTCCTGGGAAGGCAGGGGGAGGGGATAAAGGGGAGGAAGGGTTCAATGCAAAAGGTGTGGAGGGCTCTGCCGGGTGACTAAGCAGGAGGAGTGTGAGTTCAAGGTCAAGGCCAGTCTAGGTTACGTAGAAAAACCTGTCTAAACACACACCCACACACACACAAAGCCCAAATATGAATCACTAGTGAAAAGAGCCAACCTGAAAAGTCTCTCTGTGCATCATCCTGGAAGCATTAAAGCTGTCAGCACCGTGCGATAGCAGTAGTTGTCAGTGCTTGGGCAGGCAGGAATGAGTAGGCAAGGCACAGGAGGTTTCTGGGTCAGTGAAATGACTGGGTGTGATTACAGCAGTGGTAATCTGTTATTACACATCATGGGTCTCTGGGTTTTGTGGGTCTCTCTACCCATGGAATGTACGCCACCCAGAGGGATATAGTTAACCATGAACTTGGAGTGTTAATTATAGGTCAACGTTGGGTCAACAGTTGACAGTGGGCAGGAAAATACAACTACCAGGGCTGGGGAGAAGGCTTAGCTGTTAAGAGAGCTCGCTGACCGTACAGGGACCCCAGTCTGGTTCCCAGCACCACATTAGGTGTTTCACAACCACCCATAACTCCGGCTCCTGGGAGTCTGATGCCTCTTCTAGCCTCTGTTGGCATCTACACTTGAGCACACATACCCTTCCAGAGACACATAACATATACATAAATACAAAAGAAAAATCTTGGGGCTGGAGAGATGACTCAGTGGTTAAGAGGCCCTCTTAACCTTTTGCAGAGGACCTGAGTTCGATTCCTAGCACCCACATGGCAATCCTCAACTGTCTGTAATTCAGGTTCTAAGAGAATCTGACACCCTCTCTGGCCTCTGTGGGCATCAGGTATGCATAACGTGGAGGCAAAGCACACATAAGAAATAAAATGCACATTTAAAAGAGACAGCTGTTCCAGAACAGGTAGAACGGTATACAAAAGGCACAAAGGGATCTGGAGATGCAGCGTGGTTGGTAGAGTGTTTGCCTAGCATGCTTGGAGCCCTGGGTTCAATTCCTAGCGTGCTATGAACCAGGTGTGATGGCACTGCCTGCAGTCTCAGTGCTCAGAAGGTGGATCAGTAATTCAAGGTTGCCCTTAGCTATATTAAGAATTCGAGGGCTAGAGAGACGATGGCTCAGTGATTAAGAGCACTAGCTGCTCTTCCAGAGGTCCTGAGTTCAATTCCCAGCAACTACATGGTGGCTCACAACCATCTATAGTGGATTCTAATGTCCTCTTCTGGCCTGCAGGTGTACATGCAGAACACTCATACATAGAATATAAATAAATAAAATTTAAATAAAAAGAACTTGAGGCTAACCTGGGCTACATGAGAAGGTGTAAAAAAAAAGGCAAAGGTATGAAAATTCATGGGGTGTTCTAGAAAGAGTCATTATTCCTACTGAGCAATAATTCTTCAATAACTACTTTCTACCTAGAGTGTTTATTCATAGGTGATTTTCCATCGAAATTTTTTGAGAGACATATTTTTAATTAATTAATTTATTTTATATATATGATATTCTGCCTACATGGATCCTTGTGGGCCAGAAGAGGGCACCAGATCTCATTACAGATGGTTGTGAGCCACCATGTGGTTGCTGGGAATCGAACTCAGGACCTCTGGAAGAGCAGCCACTACTCTTATCCTCTGAGCCATCTCGCCAGCCCCCTGAGAGATATATTTATATTCCCCAAATATTACATTTTTTGAGACAAAGCTTCATGATGTAACTTAGGTTGGCCTCAAACTCACTGTGTAGCTCAGACTGACCTAAATTTCAGTCTTCCCTCCTCACCCTCCTGATGCTGAAATTACAGGCATGTGCCATGTCTCCTATCTAATATTGCAAGCTTTTGTTTTGTTTCTTTAAATTCTTATAAATTTATTTATTTTACATGTATGAAATTCTTGCCTGTATGTGTGTGTGCACCACATGCATTCCTGGTGCCTGCCAAGGACAGAAAATGTGGTGATCCAGTATGAGGAAGACATCTCTTCCATTCTCAGAGACTGGGACTTTTGCTGGACCTCAAAGCTGAGCTAATAATACACCCAAAAGTCACTTAAGACTTAAGTCTGCTAGCAGGGAATGGTGGCACACACCTTTAATCCCAGGACTCGAGAGGCAGAGGCAGGAAGATCTTTGAATCTGAGGATAGCCTGGTCTACAGAGGGAGTTCCAGGACAACCAGGGCTACACAGAGAAGCCCTGTCTCAGAGAGGAAAAAAGACCAAATGAAGCCCTTTGTCAGGGACAGACACACAACAGATGCAGGGACAGATTCACAAATCAGTCCTTAGGCAGGCACAGATCAGACTCATGCAACAGACAGGAGGTGGAAGGTACAGAGATGAAGAAGTAGGGAGTTTAACTCAGTACTCATTCTTGGTCACATGACTCCAAGGGGAAGCTCTTTCATTTCTTTTATTAATGTGATCCTGATACTTTGTTGGTGACTCAGAGTTACTCACTAATGTGCTTAATCCTTGCAAGCAAACCATTTTCTGGCAACCTCCAACCTGGAGTTAGGGATGGCTGTGAGCCACATGGACCAGAACTCAGGTCCTCTGCCGGCACAAGTGCTCTTAACCACTAAGCCATCACTTCAGACCCTGGATTGTGTCTTTGAGATGGGTCTCCTCATATATCTTAGGCTGCTTTGAACTTGAAGTCATCTTCCTATCTCAGCTTTCCAAGTGTGTACCGCCATGCCTAGCTAACAGTTCGCCTTTTTAAATAAAAGAATGAAGGCAGTCAATGGAGAAAACTTGCTATAGTTTGGACTTAAAATGTTCACCCAGAGGCCCAGGCTTACCCCAACCTGTGGTGCTATTAGGACATTTTGGGACTTTTCAAAGGTGGGAGCTATTAGAGGAAGTTGGATCATTGCAGGCTTGTCGTTGAAGAGGATTGTAGAATCCCACCCTTCCTCCTCTTTCTGTTTCCCTGACACCATGGGGTAAAGAGTTTCTTTTCCCGTGCACTGCTACCATGTTGTGCTGCTTACAGACCCAAACAGCAGGGTCAATCAAGCAAGGGCTAATGCCTGCAAAACTGCAACCCTAAATAAACACTTCAGTTGTAAAGTTAGTTACCTCTGGTATTTGTTACAGTAACAACAGAAAAACCAACCTCAAGTCTTTAGGTTCATCCTCAGTACAATCGCTCCTCCTGATAAGGCAGGCCTGTGACCCAGGTACCAGAAGCCTGAGACAGAAAGATGGCGGATTTCAAGACCTGTCTGGACCACACAGTGAGTTCAAAGGTAGCCTGGGCAACTTAGTGTGACATTGTCTTAAGAAATTAAAATAAGAAATAATAATTTCTTTATAATTTTATAAGAAAATTTTTATCAAATTTTATAAAAACCTTATAAGGCACTCATAAAATAAGAAATTAAAAAGAGAGCTGGGAATATAGCTCAGTGATTGAACGTGTCTGAGGTGTGCAAGGAAAAAGCAAGCAAATACAGTTAATAGCACATCAGAATTCTCTGTCTCTCTCTCTCTCTCTCTCTCTCTCTCTCTCTCTCACACACACACACACACACACACACACACACCTGGAGAGGTTCTGAATATCAACTAGAGGACATGTAGCATATTATATAAACAAAGCAACAACCACACTTGCTACTCACGATCAGGAAGCATTGCTTTAAGCATTACCTCTTTAATGGGGCATGGTGGTTCGTGTTTTTAATTCCAACAACTTGGGAGTCCAAGGCAGGAGAATCATGAGTTTGAGACCAAGTCCAAAAAATACCCTGGACCCTGCATACTAAAATACCAACCTGCCCGGCCAGGTGGTCCCACTGATGCAAGAGCAGCATGACTTTTTTGGAGGGGTGGTAAACAACCATGGTTTCTGATCATATTTAAGGCCTGCTCTACAGGGGAGAATGCATTGTTTGGCACTGTAAATCTAGTCAGAAGCCCATGGACCCCAGAAGTCATAGACCCTCCGGGGAACCTTCTGTTGTTTTACTGAATGATCACGTTGTCAAACTGCCTTCTATGCTTGTATGTATGTTTCTACCATAGAGTAGTGTTGTTTTTATCTGTCATCGGAGAAGCTCTTTTCTTGTAGTAATGCAGAGAGTCCTAACTGCTCAATGTGCTGAGAATAAGTGACTGTGTATGTTCATTCCTGAATGAGACACCTGTAACACACACACACATCAAAGCTTAAGGAACAAGATGAAGGTGTGTTCACCCCTAACGAGATACCTGTAACACACATACATGCACACACGCACACACACACACACACATGCACACACACATCAAAGCTTAAGGAACAAGATGAAAGAGGGGGCGGCAAGAATGTGAGCGCCGGAGACTGTGGAGGAGTACAGGGAAATGTTCTCTTCTGGATATGACACGGCCAGTGTCCTCGACCTCACAGCGGGAGTGGGTTATCTGTACACGATCGAGCCAATCAGAGTTTCAGCATGAGTGAGGAGGGAAACTCGCAAGGCTCCTCTCCTAGGAGGGTCTGTTGGTGGCTGCTGGGGGAGGAGAACAAGTTTTCTTGGGGGATGTGGCCACGGGTAGGCGGCCCATGCTTGAGTGGATGCCACATACCCGTGAGCATTGGGGCAGCACTAACTGGACTCAGCGGGTTAAAAAAGAAGAGGGGGGAAGATTTGAAATTGGGAGGAGGACATACGGGGGAGCCCAGGAGGAGTTTGAGCAGGAGTAGGTATGACCAAAATATATTACACAGAGGTGTGAAATTCTCAAGGAAAAATATTATATTGAAAAATAAAATTGAACATGTAAGTAAGCATATAAATAAACATACCTTTATTTTATCACAATTTAAAAAGCCAAGTACATGCTTTAAAAAAAAATACTAAGGAGCTGGGAGTTGCTCCCATGGGTAAGGGTGCTTGCCGGGTAACCCTGAGGACCAGAGTTTGAGTCTCTAGCAACCGCATAAAAAGCCAGACATGGCCATGCCTGCCTGTAACAACAATGGGGCTAATTGAGCAGAAACAGAGGGTTCACTGGGGCTTGCTGGCTGCCAGTCTAGCCAAAAATGGGAAATTCCATGCTCAGCAAGAGACTCTGTCTCAAAGGAAGGAGGTGGAGTGATGGAGAACAACACCCAGCATCTTCCTCCGGCCCCCACAGGCCCATGCACATACAACACGCATGCTCAGACATTTCGTGTTGTAAGAAATGGGATGAAGAGTTAGAGTGAGATATAATACACAAAAATGTTCCTATTTGAAAGAAAAGACACGAGGTTCCTGGGCAGAGTTCACCATTATATGACTTGGGAAGGAGCTTGAACAGTATTAGGCCACAGAGGTTTTTATGCCCAGTGACATGGGGACTCAGTGACTCTTGTAGCTAGAGCTGGGGAGACATGACACTCAGCTTTGTGGGGAGAGAGAACTTCCCCTGGGCACAAAGCCATCAACAAAAACATTTCTAGTTTCCTTCGGGAGCTGGGCTTGAACCTGATCAGCCAAATTCTCAGTAGTTGGGAGAAATTAAACTATGGGTTCCCAAACCTGCCCGTCTCGGGTAAGCTTTAACACACATGTTAATTCTAGATCCAGTCCTGAGGGAAGGACCCATATATTCTCTCTCCTCTCTCTCTTTCTCTCTCTCTCTCTCTCTCTCTCTCTCTGAAAGCGGAGGCCAGCCATCAACCTCAGGTGTCCTTCCTCAGGATACCATCCACCTTGCTTTTTGAGACAGGATCTCTCATTGATCCAGAACTCACCAATTCATCTAGGGTGGAAGACTAGAGAACCCCAGGGTGCGCCCATCTCTGCCTCCCAGAGCTGGGATTACACGCATGGCCCCCACCGTACCCTCCTTTCTGCAGTGCGTGCGCAGCAAGTACTTCACCAGCGGAGCCATTTCCCCATTCGTTCATCCTCTCATTCATTCCTTTGCTCTTAAACTCACTCATCTAGTCATACAGTTTGCGCAGGGAGATCCAGGCTCAGTCCCAGCCCCTGTCCCGGCTCCTAATATCTCTACCAAGTCCTGCTGGGTCACTTCCACCTTTGGAACTCCCAGAAACTCTAAGGAGCTAGGGTGCTCAGCCAGCATGTCCTCAGACCCTCCTCTGAACATCATGCAGGGACACTGTATGCCTCCAGCATTAGAAAAGACCAGTAGCAAACTGATTGAGAGTTGCACCTTTCACTTTATTAGAATATCGCATAAATTGCAATAAATATTAACTTACTCAATCCTTAAACACATCATAAATAATATGGACATCTTACAGAATTAAATAAAAGCAAACATCTATTTTTCCTGGAGTAAACTAGAGGGAGACTTCTTCAGTGACCCAGAAGCCTGAATCACATCGCAAGCATTTGGTGCTTTCTGCTTGTGTGGGCTCCTAAAGTTGCAGTATACACAAAGCGTTTACTTTGCTTCTAAAGTTCAGTTACACCGAAAAGCAAGGTCCAACATGTGGTTGGCTCTCATTCTCACTGCACTGAGATGGCCTTTTCCTTCTCCAGTATCTGGCTACTCCAGGCACAGAAGGACGATCCTGACACAATCGGGTTCGTACATAAGAGCATAAGAAAAGTTAACCTCATGGAAATTGGGAGTAGAAGTGGGGTTTCTGGAGACTGGAGAGAACAGCAGGGAGTTGAAGAGAGGCTGGTAATGGGCACTACCCTGAAGTTAGACAGGAGCAGGAAGCCCTGGTGTGGTAGTCCCCACCAAGAGAGCTACCGTCTATCTCAGACGGCCAGGAGAAAGGATGTTGGAGTGGGGGGTGTGATCCTCCTGCTTCTGAATGGATCAGAGTCACCCTTGACTATACACTGAGTCTCCAGAAAGGGGGCGAGGGCTAGGGGATGTAGCTCAGTTGAGCCCAGCCTGAACTACACCAGTTTCTGTTACAGATATACGAGAAGAATGTTAAATATTTGGTTATATGCAAATGATCAGTATTTGAGAACATAGATAGGTTTAACTTGACTACATGGAAACAGTGTGTGGTAACCCTTAATTTTTCAATCTTGTGGCTTTTATGCATCAGTTTTAAAAAAATAACTGCAAATCAAATCTGAAGTCCTGTCTTCACGGAGTCCTGTCTCAGTCCTCCATTGTCCACTCTGTACTCAGCACACCAAGAAATTCCTGCAGGTAATCCAGGAACTGCCGTGTTCTCCGCCTCTCCTCTCCACACCGCTCCTGTGAAAAGAACAGACTGTCATCAGCTCCTGGAGAAGCAGGTGCCGCCAGACCCGCAGGGATCTCGGGAAACTTACTTTCTGGCGGTCAATGTATTTCTTTATTAACGACAAGTTTTGGAATAGTGTTTCCACAGTACCGCCACGGACAGTCTGATTCTTCAGCACGTCTAGCCCCTGGAAGATTTCTCCAATGCACAGCTGGTGCTGAAAGAGGAAGGTTATCAAAAGCCAAGTGGAACAAGGTGAAGCACCAGCTGTATCAGCCAGCCCACAAAGTACACATAGTTCAAAATATCATGCTATATGCAAGGAATGTGTGCAACTAAAATGCATCAGTGTTTAAAAAAAAAAAAGGAAAGCAGGTCATTGGAGAAGTGGGGTTTATCTGTAATCCCAGCATTCAGGAGGTGGAGATAAGAGGATCAAGACCAAGGCTAGCCCCTGAAACACAGAGTTTGAAGACAGCCAGTGCTGTTGGGTCTGTTTCAAAAAGAAAAATCAAAACCAAAGTTAGGCTTTGATCTGGAGAGATGGCTCGGTGGTTACGGTCATTGACTGCCCTTGCAGACGACCTGAGTTCAGTTCCCAGCACCCTTGTGGTGACTCACAACCATCTGAGTCCTGGGACTAAAGGTGAGTGGCCCCACACCCAGCCCAATATTTCTTTTGAATTCCTAGAAAGGCTGGTGATTCCTTTCTATCTAGAATAATGAAATAATGTATTTTACACTAGAATATATATATATATAAAATTACATAGTCATATTCATTTAACCAAGTAGAAGTTACTAATAGAGAGATTCATTATACTTTTTATGTCTACCAATCATTGCCTAAGAATATAGCCCTCTGAGCTGGCGAGGTGGCTCAATGGTTAAAAGCACTTGATGCTCTTGCTGAGGACGCAGGTTCAGTTCCCAGCACCCACATGACCCACAACCATATGTAGTTCCAGTCCCAGGCGATCCAATGCCCAATTAGCTTTCGGGGGCACCAGACACATGTGTGGAACATATACATATATGCAGGCAAAATATTCACACACGTAAAATAAAAATAAATAAAAGGAATCTAACCCTAAGTTATATCCTTAAGTTATCTCTCAGAAAGATTTTAGAGTGGGCTGGGTCTGGAACTCACTGGTAGAGTGCTTATCCTGCACACAGGCCCTGGGCTGATCCTCAGTTATACGAATCAAGAAAAGGAAAATAAAGAAAGGCACTGGGGTGAAGAAAATCATAGGCAGAACCAAACAGAGCCTAGCAGGACCTCTTGTCAAGTGTAGAATCGGGCAGAGAATCTTTGATGAGAGGCTTAGTTAGCTGGAGGGCTGGCAGCTTCACTTGACCACATACATAACAGATTCTGCTAGCTCAAAGTCATTCCTGATAATGATTGGTTAATGGCTTTTGGGCGTCTCATAGCCCAGGCTGGCCTCTGGCTTAATATCTGGCTGCGAATGACCTTGAACCTCTGGTCCTCCTGCTCCCATTTTCCAATGGCTGAGATTACAGACATGCACTACCATGTCTAGTTTATGGGGTGCTAAACCCAAAGCTTTGTGTGTATTAGACACTCTGTTAATGGGGCTATAGCTCCAACCCTCTCGTTTGTTTGTTTGTTTGTTTTTGGTACAGGTTCTGGTTGTGTAATCCAGGTAGGTTTTATATTGCCCAAGCTGGCCTCAGACCCATGCGGCCCTTGCCTCGGCTCTCAAGTACTAGGATAACATCATTTGCCGTTCTGTCCCTTAGCCTTCATATTTATAAGCACATGCCTCCACATTCACCCACATAACAAATGTCAAAGGAAATCAGACAGTTTTAACTGAAAACAAACGATTAGCTAGGTGTGGTGGCCCAGGCCTGTCCCAGCTACTGGTGCTGGGGCAAGAGGATCACTCAAACCCCGGAACTTGGAAGCTGGTGAGATGCCCACCCAGACACAACACCACAAAGCAAGAAGCAAATGACATGTAGATTAGTGTGTGGAGTGGACTTATTCATGCAGCCATGGCGCTGAAACATAACTTACATTTTTATGAGAAGGAACAGGAAGCCTCACCGTCTGCAATAAAGAGAGCATAAGGTCATTTCTAAAGCGTTTGCAGCTGTTTTAAATCCATGCTTGCCCTGACACAGTAATCCCCTGTGCACTAACACACTCATAATTGCATTATGTATAGCAGGTCTTTATGTGTGGGAATGAACTGTCATAAATTATTAATGCTTTTTTTTTTTTTAAAAAAAAAGCTTTTTTGAGTTAGGGTCTCACTGTGTAGCTCTGGCTGGCCCGGAACTTGCTGTGTAGACCAAGCTGGCCTTGAAATCACAAAGATCCACCTGCCTCTGCCTCTGAGTGCTGGCATTAAAGGTGGCCACCACCACACCCAACTATTAAGCATTTTTAAGACCCTGTAGAGGTGGGAGACAGAGGCAAGAGGATCTCCTAGGAACTGGGACAGCTTGGTCTACACAGCAAGTTTGAGGTCAGTCAGGGCTGCACAGCAAGACCCTATCTTGAAAACCAAACCAAACCGCAGAAATAAAAAGTCGTCCTTTACCTCATTGCTTGTTAGGAGAGCTCGGTGCATGGACAGTTGTATCAAGGTCTCTTTCACCACCGTGCTCATGGGAATCTCCATAGCGATGGCCCAGACACAGGCGAGAGTTAGAACACTCCAGTGCAGAAGCACCCTCATGGTTCTGAAGCCTTCAGCGTTGGCCTTTAGCAAAGGAAGAGTGCAGAGCAGGGCTGCATCCCCAAGCAATTTATTCTCTCTTTGAGGAAATGAATAATTTCTAACAATCAGATAGACGATGCCTAATAAAGGCAAGCAGCGAAACTCATTGTTTCCAATCTGTTCCTTGGCTCTTCAGAGAAAAATGCATTTTTTTCTCATACTAGTCAATATCTCTACCCCTACCCCTGTTTAAAAAGCATTTTTTATGACAAAAGAAAATTAGTTTCTATGACCTTGATCCACACTGATAGGAATATTGGGAATGTCTCCCTGGGTGTGGCGATGCACACCAGTGGGTGTGGGAGGTACAATCAGGAGGATCAGGAGGTGAGGGGCATCCTTGGCTGCCCACCAAATGTGAGGTCAGCCTGGAACACATGAGACCCTGTTTCAAGCCACCAAAGAGCAAAAGGAGAGGAAGGGAAGATCTTAGTTGAACTAAACTCCACCGGCTGAAGCTGGAATTATCAGTGCTTCGGAACTGGAAATACTCTGGGGGAAGACATTGATTAGAGAGTCCGGCGGAGTGAAGTTACACGGTGTCGGTTTTGGATCAACATTCTGTCTGTTCTCGATAACTAAAAGTCTAACTCAACCCGGGGGGAAGATAAGCAGAAGGCTTGTTGGTTCCTATAACAGTGCAGGGCAGAGGCTCCTTCCTGTGCTGCTCTGGTGGCTCAACCTTGACCCAGTTTTCAAACAACTCTCAGTGGGGGTCCCAGGGTGACATCAGGACTCCTGGAGCGCGCTCTGCGCTCGCGCGCTCTCTCTCTCTCTCTCTCTCTCTCTCTCTCTCTCTCTCTCTCTCTCTCTCTGTCTCTCTCTCGTCACATGCAGCGGGAAGAATCAAGCTTTGCCTTGCCTTGCCTTTCCCTTCCTTCTTTCTTTCGTGTGTGGTGTGGGTTTCTTGTCCACTCCTGCAGTGTTTCCTGAGCACTGGAGGTCATGATATAGATCCCCCTTTGGGGAATGAGCATCCAATAGTCATTCATTCTCAGGTCCTTGACCAGTTATGGGTCTCTACAATTATAACTGGCCACTTTAAAGAGAAGTGTCCCTGACCAGCCTGACTACGTGGCCCAAACTGTACATGACCACCTGCTCCTGTGGCCTCAGCCTCCCGAGCCCTGTGTCAGGCACGCCCCGCTGCACCTGCCTCCGGTGGTTCTTTTTCTCCTTGTTCAATCAAAACAATTCAGTCTCGGCTGCGCTCCCTGGTTTCAAGGTGCAGAGAAATCAAACTGGAACTAAGTTGAAAACTTTCTCCCAGCTGGCTAGCACTCATAGGACTGGGAAGTATTCTGTTGGCTCCTGAGGGAGAGTTGTATCAATAGTCTTACTGATGGGTCCTGTTTGCACAGGCCAACTGACCAAGCAAGTTGTACCCTCGGGCCTACCAGTGGTAAGTCTGTTACGAGCAACCGGTAGCTTAGTGAGTAGATTTGAGGCCCCTCCTCAGGAAGGAATGCACAGGAAGCCTGGTCTAAAGCTTCCAGCTGGGTGATAGGTCTGAGCAGGGAAAGTGGTGCTGTTGTTTTGTTAAATGGATATGATATACCTGTCAGATTGTCTTCTAAGTAACTATGCGTATCCCGTCGATCAGTGCTGCTGTCAGGCTGGTCAGGGACACTTCTCTTTAAAGTGGCCAGTTATAATTGTAGAGACCCATAACTGGTCAAGGTGCTGAGAATGAATGACTATTGGATGCTCATTCCCCAAAGGGGGAATCTAGATCATGACCTCCAGTGTTCAGGAAACACTGCAGGAGTGGACAAGAAGGAATAGACAAAATGTGAGCGTTTGAGGAAGTGGTAGAAGCTGTGTGGAATGCTGATGTCTGGGCATTATGTAGCCGTAGTGATCACCTGCACTAGATTGGGTACATCAACATCCTATCATACAGGAGAGAGGCTCCTGGGGCCGCACCTGAGGATGTAGACGCCCGTTGCAGTTAATAGTTGATGGGTCACGAAGAGCTGAGTTCTTCAGTGATATCGCCTCTGGCAAGGTGCCTGTGATCCTATTAATAGCCCTAAAGAAAGACTATCACCAGAAGGGAACCAGAAGACAGGAAGGAGTGTTGTTTGGAAAGGGGAGAGGATTGGGAACAAGGGAAACGGGGAGAGTTTGGCTGATGCATCATCTGAGTGTATAAAAATGTCATAATGGAATCCATTACTGTGTATAACTGATTAATGCTAACAGAAACATGGATTAAAAACAAAAAACAGTTCAGTCTCTAGCAAAACATGGTGCCTAAGGTCTATAACCCTGGCATTTGGGAATTTGAAGCAGGAGGATCAGGATTTCAAGGCCAACCTCAGCTACATAGTGAATTTGAGCCTGCATAGATTACATGAGGCTCTGTCTAAAACCCAAAAGCCCAAAACTCAAATAACAATAGCATTTGAACAACCCAACCTCTGTTTGGAAAGAGGAGGGAACTAGCGGGAAGAAAGAAGGAGATGAGAAGGGAAGACGTACAGATGATCAAGAACATTATAAACATGTAAGAAACCCCTTATTTTATACAATTAACATCCAGCAATGAAATAAAGGGAGAAACTCGGAAAGGAGGGTCATGTGCTCACCATGGACCTGTGACTAAGCCTGTGGGATACACTGCTTGTTCTTCCTGAGCGAGAAGCAGACATCATCCCATCCAAATCACACAGCTGAGCATCGTGGAAGCTCAGGTCCATTGTAAGAGGTATGTAGATGCTGGGAAAGAAACAAATATAGCACAAACAGGCAACGTGTGGGCATCGCCTCTCCTGTATGTCCCCCCAAGACTGAGCAGTCCTTTCATATCGAGGGTTGGCTGTGCATGAATATGTGTCATCAGGGGAATCAGTCTTTTGATCCTTAGGTTTAGATCTGTAATCCCAGAATCAAACACAAATTCTTTTTTTAAAAAAAATAATTTATTTTTTTATTTTGTGTGTACTGGTGTGTTTCTGTGCCTAATCTTGGAATTATAGATGGGTGTGAGCTGCCATGTGGATGCTGAGAATCGAACCCGGTCCTCTGGAAGAGCAACCGGTGCTCTTCACCACTGAGCCATCTCTCCAGCCAGCCACAAACACAAATTCTTAGGCAGGATCCTTTTTCAAAGTAGCATATAGCCACCTGTGTACTGTGTGTGTGTGTTACATTTTCATGTATATACTGTGTGGTACATTTTCATGTATTTTCATGTATTTGGGCTCTTGGCTAGACGTGTCTGAGATGAACACTTGAGAGACATTTTCCTTGTGTTGTGGGAGAGATACTGGCTCACTTCATCAAACCTGTTAGCAGTGAATTAGAGACCACAGTGGGCCTAAAATGATGATTTCAAAACCCAAGCTTAGCTCTCTTAGGCCCTGACTTCCCCCAGAGGTTATGAGACAATTTTATTTCCCTTCTGACGCCTACTGACTGCACTGAGAAAGTGTGGGCTTAGATGAAGGCTTCCGGGGAATTGCCAAATAATTTGCAATTGTAGCAACTTCGACAAGCTTTCTGAGTGATTCAAGCCCATGATAGAGTGGCACAGGCTGTGGAGGGAGTAGCAGGTTGAAAAGTCCACACGCTAGCCATAAAGTAAGCAGGGAAAACACAGCAACAGCTCACCGTTTCTAGGGAAGTTCATATTAGCTGGCTTTGAAAAGGATGACATGGGAAAGGCTCTATTTACAAAATGAAGGTGGTAAGGTCGACATTGAAGTATGGCACAGGTCATCTGTTCCAAGTGGACCCTCAGCTGCAGCTCAGCTATTGCCATATGACTTCCATGGGTTCATGTTTCCAGACACTCAGTTTTAAAAAGAAACTCAAGCTGGGTGGTGGTAGCACACACCTTTAATCCCAGCACTTGGGAGTCAGAGACAGGCAGATCTCTGAGTTTGAGGCCAGCCTGATCTACAAGAGCTAGTTCCAGGAGAGCCAGAGCTGTTACACAGAGAACTCCTGTTCTTGAAAAACCAAAACCAACCAACCAAACAAAAAAACCCAAAAACTTAAAACCTCACTTACTATGCATATGCTGATTCCCTACTTAGAAAAAATATTTCCTATTCAAAACTGCATTTTTTGTTCATTTGCTTGTTTGAGATATCCCAGACTGGTTGCGAACTTGCTGTATATTCCTTAAACTTCTGATCCCCGTCTCCGTCTGCTGAGTGCTTGAATGACAGGCGTGTGCTGCCTTGTGGGCTCAACACGCTATTTCTTTAATTTTTTTTTAATTGTAAAGAAATACACTGTAACTTGAAATGTTTCATCTTAGCTAGTAAGTATTGGGTCCAGTAGCATCATATGCAAAAACAAAAGCAAAACAAAACAGACTTGTCATCTTGCAAAACAGAAGAAACTCTGTATCTGTTGTCAGAAATCCTTCCAGCCCCGCCAGTCACCCTTCTGCTTTCTGATTCCCTGGGCTCCACTACAGCCCGATCATACACTGTTGTCTTTTGTGACTTGTCTAGTGCATCTGACTTCAGAGTCCATCGGTGTTCTAGCACATGTGAGAATTATCTGCCCTGCTAAATAACACTCCGATCCTGTTGCTTGTCCATCTTTCTACTGATGGATGCTCAAGTTTCTTCCCTCTTTTTAAAAAAAAATTTATTTCATGTGCATACACGTGTGTGTGTGTCTGAATATGTGTTGTGCACCACATGTTTGCAGGTTCTCATAGAGCCTGGACGAGGATATCAGCTTCCTTGGAACTGGAATTATAGGAAGTTGTCTTCCGCTTGACATGGGTATTGGGAATTGAACCTGGGTCCTCTTTAAAAACAGCAAATGCTCTTAACCACTGAGCCATCTCTCCAGCCCCGGCCATCTCTCTTCCCTCTTTTGACCGCTGTGTATGTACGTGTGTAAAATATTTTTCTTTTCTTTTTCGGATCTAAGGTCTTGCATCTGCTACCCTGGCTCTCACCTCGTTATGTAGCTAAGGATGCTCTTGACCTGACCCTCCTGCCCCCATCTTCCAAGTGCTGGGATTACAGGTGGACATCACTGTACCACGTTCCTTCCCACCTCTCACCTCCCTCTCTTTTCTTTTGAGATGGAGACTGGCAAAATAGCCCAGACGGGCCTCAAACTCTCTATCTCCCAGCTTTAGTGTCTCAATATTGGGAGTACAGATTACAAGAGTGCACCACCCCAGCTCAGAATCACATTTCTCAGAAAGCGATGTTACTAACTTTCCTCTGTGAGTTTAATCTCCTCAGCGTGGTTGCAAGCTATCTTAGAGTAGGCAGAGTATTTATTACCATTGCCTGTGTGTATGTCTATGTGTGCGTGTTTGCGTGCATGGAGGTGTGTATACTTGAGCATGCTAAGGTATGGGGGTAGAGATCAGAGTAGAGCTTGTGGGAGGCAATTCTTTTCTTCTATCATGTGTGTTCAGGTAATAAACTCAGGTCATTAGGCTTGGTAGCAAGCACCTTAATAGGTGAGCCATCTCATATGGATGTCAGAGGACGGCTTTCGGGAATTGGTTCTCTCCTTCTGCCATGTGCGTCTCTGGGTTGAAAGTCAGGTCAGCAGACTGGGGAGTAAGCACACCTTAGGTCACTGGGCCATCTCACCAGCATCCAGTTTAATTATCTTAATCTCCTTTTAGGACAATTTCAAATAAATTACCTAGGGACTCCATTCTCGAAGAGATGGCCGGTGAGCCTTTTCCTTAAGTGCTGATTGCACATACTGTTTTTATTTATAAGATTGATATGAGAGCCAATGGTGGTGGCATATGCCTATAAGTCTAGCAATTAGAAAGCTGAGGCAGGGAGATTTCTACAAAATTGAGGCCAGGATGTGAGGGTGATCTGGTTGTGACATCTGTCACCCCATTGATCGCCAGGGTTGATTCGGCTGAGCTGGCTGGCTAGGCGGGTGTCCCCTTCCTCACCGCTCCATGTGCGTCCCTCCCAAAGCTGCGCGCTCAGTTGAAGACAATCTTCCCCGAATAGAGGAGGACTGGTCTTCGATCAAGGGTATAGGAGTAGCTGCGCTCCCCTGCTGGAACCTCCAAACAAGCTCTCAAAATTGAGGCCAGCCTAGGCTACCTTTTGAGTTCTAGGCCAAATAGGATATAAAATGTGACTCCGTCTTGTCCTGGGAAGGCAGAGGCTATACAGAAGTTTCTAGTCTAGCCTGGCCTACATGAGACCCTACCTCAAAACATTAAGGGTCCCAAACCAAAATAAAGATTAGTCTAGAAAGACGAAGATAAGAGAAAAAACTACAGTGAAGAAATCTGATGAAGACAAGCCTTGACTGGGTAATGATCAACCTGACAGTGATCAGTCATATTATAACACGAACCTTTGATATGACATGATAAGAGTGACATATTATCTCTGTGGTCTTCCTCCTCCAAACCATGACTTCTGCCTAACCATGAGCAAGATACCACACATACCCGAATGGAAAGACACAGTACCTGGCCAGTGCTCACCCAAAGCCATTAAGGTCGTCATGTACAAGGACAGACTCAGACATGGTCACAGCCCGTGGCATCTGCGAGACACAGTGAGTGCTTGGGATGTGCTCCCCTGGTTCAGATCCAGGAATGCAAGCAAAACAACATCCAGAAAACCCCCGAGTCCAGCAGTGTACAGTCTTGGTTCTCCTCTTGTGATGGATGAATGGACCCGTTTCCCAGGGCAGACCTGGATTCTCCACAATACCCTTATCGCTTTTCTGTAAACCTAAGACTGTTTTTTAAAGTCATATAAAAATAAATGCCAGTTGAAAAAGTTAATGAACATTTTTTACTTTTACTGCTAAAAAGATTATGTGGGCCAGTGAGCTGGCTCTGGAGAAAAGACTCTTGCTGCCAAACATGACTTCTGTCCCTGGAATCCACACAGTGGAGGCAGAGTCTACTCTGAAGGTTGTCCTTTGACCTCCATACATGCACCAAGCCACATGCATGCCCACGTCCACACACACAACAGAAATAAATGAACAAATGTATTTTTTTTAAAAAAACGAGGGGCCTAATGGCACAAACAAAATTAAATGCCAGTTAAGTGGGACACCATGGTGGGAGGACGTAAGTTCAAGGCTTCCCTGAATTATTTAGAATTATTTAGTGAGGTCCTGCCTTGAAATAAAAAGGAGGGCTGAGGGTCCGGTATGTAGTGCACACTTTTAATCTTAGCACACTGGGGGCAGAAGCAGTGGAAACTCTGAGTTGGAGGCCAGCAGGGTCTACATAGTGAGCTCCAGGCCAGCCAGGGCTCCATCGTGAGATTCTGTTGTAGACACTCGATATTTACTGAATAAGTAGATGAGCAAGCAGGCTCTTGATTGAAGATGGTATTAGCCGGACAGATTAGTATGAACGCTGTGGAGATTCTTAGCGTCTATTGTCTACAGTTGGGAGACTGAACAAGAACAAGTTTGGGAAGAGTCTTGGCAAAAAGGCTAAGTCGAACTGTAAGGGTCAACTATCGTGACCAAGCCAAGGGAAACGGAAAAAAATTTTAAAACCTGTGTTATTGACCCAAGCATGGTGGTGCAACCCGGAATCCTACCACTTGAGAGGTGGAGGCAGAGATTCAAGGCCAAATTCAGCCACAGAGTAAGGGTGAGGCCAACCTGAGCTACATAAACTGTTTCAAAAACAAAAAAATCCACAAAATAATCTATTTCATTTTTTGATGCAGGGTCTCACTGTGTGGTCCTGGCTGTCCTGGAACTTTATGTGTAGACCAGGCTGGCCTCAATCTCACAGAGATCTGCTGCCTCTGCCTCCTGAGTGCTGGGTTAAAAGTGTTCACCACAACGTCCAATTTATAATCTATAGTATTATACATATAATCTACAGAAATAAATTACCAGTCAGTAATCTGAATCTTTAAGAACTGGTGACTACACAAAAAGACAATGAATGCTATCATCATAATGACACTAAAAATTGAAATAGAAAGAACAAAGTTAATAGTTATTTAGCTGTGTATGTGTGTAGGAACACACATTTGAAAGGGCACACTCGAGGGTGGCATTCATCCTTTCTACCTAAGCCCTTTATCTCCTTTGATGGGTTATAGATTGGCAACGGTCTTTCAACAACTGTGGTTTTCACTATGATAACATTTCAGGTCAGATGACTTTTCCAGGAGCTGATTCTAATCAATCAACTGGGCAGGATCCTCTGAAGTTTCTGCAGTGACAAAATGCAAATTGTCTCTTGACTCTATTTTAACCTTTAGCCTTCCATCCCTAAACCTACCTTTAAGATGAGTGTGAGTGTGTATGTGTGTGGTGTGTGTGTGTGTGTGTGTGTGACGCTCCCTTGGCAGGAGCAGTTATCAGTTTTTTGGTGATTTCCCCTGATCTTTACTAACTTATGGACAATTAAAGGGGTGGTTATCAATGAATATGTGAAGCTTATGTTAATCTTTCCTACCTATTGTTTTTTGTTCATATTTCTGTGTCATTTTCTTAATAGTTTAATGCTCATCTCATATGATATGAAAGTGGTATCTCCATTTGCCTCACCGTTTCCCAGCTTTCTGCTATTACACTTGCCTCCAGGATTTCACAGTCTTAAATAATTCCATCGGAAACCTCCTTGTAGAATTTGTGCTTGACAGCTGTCTGTAACTCCATTCTAGCTGATCCAGCTCCCTCACATGGACATACCTGCAGGCATAACACCAATGCTCATACAATAAAAATAAATTAATTAAAAAAAGAATTCGTGCTTGTTTGTTTTGCTGTTTCTGTTTCTGTTTTTGAGTCATATATCCTAAGCTGGATATATGAGATAAACTCTCTATGTAGCCAGGGTGTTTTGAGATGTGGCCTGGGATGGGCTGGAATTTGCTGTGTAGACCAGGTTGGCCTTAAACATGCAGCAATCCTCTTGCCTCTGTCTCTGTTCCCCCCACCCCACCCCAGTACTAAAATCATGAGCATCCCTAGTCTATTGTGTTCAGCTGTTTGTTTTGAGGCAGAGACTCCTTGTAAAACCCAGACTGATCTCCAACAACAATTCTCCTGCCTCTGCTTCCCCAGTGTTACTTTTTTTTTTCTCCAGACAGGATTTCTCTGTGTAGCCCTGGCTGTCCTGGAATTTGCTTTGTAGACCAAGCTGGCCTCGAACTCACAGAGATCTGTCTGCCTCTGCCTCCCGAGTGCTGGAATTAAAGGTGTGTGCCACCACCACCCAGCTCAGTGTTAGTTTTAAAAGCATGTACTACCATGCCCCGCAATTCTTCGTAGAATTTAAAAAACAAAAAAACAAAAAACAAAAAACAAAAAAACATTTCCTTATGCTGATGAGTGGATAAGATCATTTTCGTAACTGTTGATGCATTTTACCACATTGGCCTTTGAAAATATTCTGTGCACAAAAAAGAAATCTCTTATATCGTCAATGTTTTAAAATTTAGCATACAAGTAAAGTTGTCTTGGCTTTTTTGTATTCACACCCCAATAAACTTTGCTTCTACTCATTCTCTTCCCTCATATTCTTAATATTTCATAACCCATAAAGCATTTCCACAGAAATAGCTTTAATTCTGATATCGGCACTGAAAGAGAATCTTTTCTTAACTAACACTAGCGTTTTGTTTTGTTCTCTTAAGACAAGACTATGTGGAGCCCAGGCTATTACTCATTGTGTAGCCATGCTGCTGTTGATTCTCCTGCTTTTGCCTCCTGAGCGTTGGAATTACAGCTGTGCACACCACATCTGGCCTATGTGGCGATAAGGATTGAACCTGGGGTTTTGTGTGCATGAAACAATCACACTAGCAACTTTGAGACATCCCTAGCCCCGAGCAGGAATTTTTTAAAAAGAGTTTTGCTCACTTGATGAGTGGGAAGATCTCTGAAGGAGGAGCCATGCAAGCAGTAGCGTGACTAGTCTGATCACTGCTGGGAAACCCACACAGCAGCATGTGCAGTTAACTCCCGGGGCTCCACAGTCAAGGCACTTAGAACAAGAACTCCAAAGAGTCGTATGGTGATAGAGGAGGTGAGAGGAATCAATACATCCTAGGTGTCGTGATGTTCACAAGGGTCCTAAAATGATTAACTTTGAACTCAAAAAAGCCATGTGAAATTTTCAAGTAAAACTTCTAAAATAATAGGAAAAAAAAAAGATTTTCTAAGTCAGGTACTAAAACAAAAGAATAAGGACATTCAACCAATCTAGAATACGTAAGGAGTAAGAGAGACCCAAAGCACAGAACGAGACAGGGAAAGTCCAAACGGACCAGAAGCCAGGGGATCTAATCTCAGACAAGCTGAACTCACCTGTTAAAAGGCACACAGTGTGAAACTGCATTAAAGTCATTTATTGGCTCCTTTCAAGGGACACACAATGCAAGTGACAAATAAGACTGAGGAGATGTGAGCCAAGAGGGCTCGGTTCCCAGGATGGGTGACGACAGCTGGCCAGAGAGTACCACAAGGATGCAGAGGTCCCGTGGACAGAAGACAGCATCTCCTGGGAGCGTGGGCCTTTATCGCACTCATTCTGGTCCAAGTAAGACAGAATATTTCCTAGAAGCACTCTGCTGAGAATTAGGGACTTGACTGATCGGTCCTTTGAGTCTTAATGTTTTGTTTTCTTGCTTGTCCTAATCCCTCAGTTTTTCTTCTTAGATTTATAGTTTCTATTATTACAAGGTGGAACTATTTTTTGTAATGGAATGTAACTACCATGACATGTTCATTATTTTTTTTCCAGTTAACTATTTTTTTTCTGAGGTGTTTTTTCAAAATGTGTGTGTGTGTGTGTTTGTGCATGCTTACATGAGGTTCACCCGCTGCTCTTTTGGAGTACTAGAGCGGACCAGAATTCAGTTCCTAGCACCCAGCTCCAAGGCACCCAACACACTCTTCAGTCCTACACACGTGCACATACTCTCACATACATATAAGATTAATAAGATATTTTAAATAGCATGGCACTGCCACTAATACATATGAATCTCAAAAATTCATTTTTAAAAATTGTAAACATTATCATCACATAAATATTACTTAATAAGTATTCTTGTCACCTAATTTCTAGTCTACATTTATAATTCCCCAAGTCCCTCAAAGTTCCTTCACTTTTTGTTTTTTGAGACAAGATCACACATTGTTTTAGCCATGGTTGGGTTAGAACTTGGAGTGATTTTCCTGCCTCAGCTTCTCTAGAACAGGGATTACAGGCCTGGCTCACAGGGCCTGGCTGATGTGGCTGTTGTTGCTGCTGCTCCTCCTCCTTTCTTTTTTTTTTTTTTTTCTCTTCACCTTCTCTTTCTTCTCCTTCTCCTTCTGAATTTAAGCATAAAGCCAGGTGTGGGTGGCATACACCTTTGAGCCTTGCACTTGGGAGGCAGAGGCAGACCACCTCTGAGTTTTAAGCTAGCCTGGTCTACATACTGCATTCCAGGCAGCCAGAATTACATGATGAGACCATGTCATGAAATCACAACAGGAGAATTAAAATATAATTACTGTAATGGTCTGTCCTGTCCCTTTAAGAGAGAAGCCCTGCCACTCCCCCCCCAGGTCTGCTGAGACAAGCAGATTGTCCTTCAGCTTCCAGCCTGAGTCTCTCTCTCTCTCTCTCTCTCTCTCTCTCTCTCTCTCTCTCTCTCTCTCTCTCTCAGCTTCTGCCTCTCTCCCTTCTCCCCACTTCTCCTCTTCCCCCTCCCCCTCTGTTTCTCTCTCTCTCTCTCTCTCTCTCTCTCTCTCTCTGCCTTTCTCTTCGTCCCCCTTCTCCCTCCCTTCCTCTCCCATTTCTCTTCCCTTCCATAACCCACTAAATAAATATTCAACCTCACTCTGCATGGTGTGCCTGTCTCTGTCTCTCACCCTCCACATGGCTCCCTGCCTGGGATTTGCTGCTCCTTGTGGCCTGCTGCCCGCTGCTGCCACTTGGGGGAATGGTGCCTTTTTATTTTTATCATAACAATTACATCATTTCCTCCTTGTCTTTCCTCCCTCTAACCCCTCTCCATGTATTGCTTCCCTGTGCTATCAAATTCCTGGCCTCTGTGTTGTTGTTCTTGAAGTCCTAGTCTCCGGTCCCTGTGCGCACCAAGCCTTGACCCCTCCCCAGAGGAGGGTCGAGACAGCAGCCAAAATCTTGACCAGTCCCCCAGTCTATTTACCCCTCCAACCTCCCCACCCCCCACCCCCGCCCTGTTGCTGTGTTTCAAGCTTCCCAGTCCCCTAGGGGCTACCCAAGAGCGCAGGAATCCCATTAAACCTGGCTTGATTGAGATTTTTGAGTCGGCAGAGAGCTTGCATTAAGAAAATTCCTAATAGTTCTTACATATATACACACACTCACACGCACACTGAGTCCATTTATTGTTATTTGGGCGTACATGATTTCAGGGCTAACCACTTGGTATTGGATATATTGGATAGCCAACTAGGGGCTCCTCCCCAGAGAAGACTGTTTCTTCTGCTCTCGGAGTCCTTGTTTGCCTTCTAGGTCTTTATCCAGTTTCCCTCTTCCATGTTAGCATGTCTATTAATATTGGACTTGTTCGGGTCTTGTTTAGGCAGCCATATTGCTAAGGTATCATGTGTGAAGCTTCCCTGTGGTTTCTAGGAGACACATCTCACAGGTGTCTTGGTCCTCTGGCTCTTACAATCTTTTTGTCCCCTTTTCTGGGATGTTTCCCTGAGCCTTAGGTGCAGGAGTTGTACTGTGGCTATATGAACTGGAGTTGGGCACTCAGGGCCAGGGTTTTTTTGTTTGTTTGTTTGCTTGTTTGTTTCTTGAGACAGAGTTTCTCTGTGTAGCTTTGGAGCCTGTCATGGCCCTCACTCTGTAGACCAGGCTGGCCTTGAACTCACAGAGATCCTCCTGCCTCTGCCCCTCAAGTGCTGGGATTAAAGGTGTGTGCCACCACCGCCCAGAAAGGCTTTTATTTATTCATTTTTTTGGTTTTTTTATTATTTTTTTTTTATTTTTTGAGACAGGGTTTCTCTGTGGTTTTGGAGCCTGTCCCGGCTATTTATTCATTTATTATGAGACAGTGTTTCACTCTGTTCAGGCTGATGGTTAGAGATGATCCTCCTGCCTCAGTCACTTAAGTGCTGGAATTACAGGCCTGAGCCTCCACAACAAGCCCTTTCTCCTATTTTGAAAACAATCCGTTTCTACCTTTCATAACAGCACCCAGTTTGGGGTCTACAGTAGCAGTCCCCAGACTTGTGTTTTGTCTTAAACATCCTTTTGCATTCTTAGACACTGCTGAGGGTAGAGGTGTATGTATATTATTGATAACTCAGTGACAAAGCTTAAAAAAATCCACATATATGTATTTTATGTGTGTTTTGCCTGTCTATGCCTAGTACCTGGAGAGGTCAGAAGAGGGTATCAGATCCCTATGAAATGGAGTTACAGATGGTTGGGAGGCACCATGTGGGTGCTGCGAACTGAACCCAGGTCCTCTGCAAAGAGCAAGTGTTCTTAACTGCTGAGCCACAAAGCCTTTGCCCAGTACACAAAAGGCCCCTGCAAGAATCTCAGTACAAACCTTTAGTGTAAGCATTAACTAGCAATAGTGCATCTTACTAGGAATTAAAACTGATTTGTTCTAAAGCACAAATATATAGATACCGTCGTTTGTGATGGCATTACATGGGATTATGTGATCACGAGAAACTACTTGCCATTATTTGGGTCTGGGCAGCAGGGAAAAATGAACGAGCAGGGGCTGGAGAGATGGTTCAGTGGTTAAGAGCACTGACTGCTCTTCCAGAGGACCTGAGTTCAATTCCCAGCAACCACAAGGAGGCTCACAACCATCTGTAATGAGATCTGGCACCTTCATCTGGCCTGCAGGCATACATGGAGGCAGACTGTTGTATACATAATAAATAAATAAAATCTAAAAAAACAAAAAACGAGCAGTCTCTGTTTACAGAAAGTGACAGTGAAAATATAATTAAACAGTGTTGTCGGTAACGCAGATGTCAAAACACTTCTCCAAAAGCACCCAGGGATCCAAGAGCGGAGAGTCAAGTCTTGGCCTTTTCCACTTAAAAAGTTACTCTTTCCAAACCGGGATAGGTGACTTTAACACTCGAAAGGGTGAGGCAGGAGAGTCCCGAGTTCGAGGTCAACATGGCCCACAGAGAGCGCCTGTCTCAAAACACCAAAGCAAACCAAACAGTTAAGCCGAGAAATCAGAAATGACCGCACAGCCTTTTAAGGAACCACCCCGGGGAGCCCTTCTAGTGAACCGTAGGCTTCCCACTTCCCGGCATGCCCCGGGCGTGCGTGCGAGAGGCGTGGCCAAGGGCGCGCGCGTCCCACGTGACCCCAGGTCAAGCGGAGCGGGAATCTGCGAGCTTGCGGTTGCTGGGTCGCTTGGCTTTCTTCAGCCGCGGGTCTGCACCCCTGAACCGGCCCGTGCCCTCCGGGAAGGAAGCCCGCGAGACAGGAAGTGCTCCCGCCCGCAGCTCGCAGCTAGTGTTCCGAACTTTCCGGGCCTCCCGTGGCGTCCGCTTCCCGGCTTGCCCTGCTTGCCCTGCTTCCGCCTGAGCTGAATCTTGTTCCTGGCACTCTGCTACGAAACGTGGTGCAAAAATGTCCCGGATCGAAAAGATGAGCATTCTGGGCGTGCGGAGTTTTGGGATAGAGGATAAAGATAAGCAAATTATCACTTTCTTCAGTCCCCTCACAATTTTGGTTGGACCCAATGGGGCGGGGAAGACGGTAAGTCCTGAGGCGAGGGCCCCAGAAGGTGCTTGGGGTGCCGCTTTGCATGGCGCGTGGACCTCAGCGACCCCGGAGCCGACACGGCCCAGCCACTTTTGGGCTTGGCCCTTATTACCGTGGAAGGTCCCGCCCCCATGTTCCCGAAGCTTAGCTGTCACTCCGCGTTAGTTTTTCTCAACACTCCACCCCCGCCTCCGCCGCCGCAAAGGTATAAAATGTGAGAAATACGTAACCTAGAGTTTCAAAACATGTCTACTGGTAAAGCATAACGAATGAAAAATAAATGATTTAATGTCAAGATGAACTGATGGAGTGAGCCTTAAACTGGAAAACTTTTGTTATCATGCTAATAAAAATTTGGTCTGTGCATTGTGACACATAACCTTTAATGCTAGATTGGCAGAGGCATGCCCATTTTTGTGAGTTGCAGGCTAGCCAGAAATGCCACGTTGGGTGTTGAGGCCTGGGGGTGGACCTTTATATGGAAATGTGTGGTGAATGTCTATTATGTTCTTAACATCGTACCCGCTGCAGTCAAGCATTAGTCTCCTGGAAGAAAGACCTAGTAAAGCGTTTATAACCACTAGCTGCATAAATGTGTATGTTATTATTTTGTTTATTTTGGAGACAGCATCCCAGGTAGCTCAGGCTGACCTTGAATGCTTGATCTTTCCTGCCTTCCACCTAAGTGCTGGAATTGTAGGCGTGCATCACCACACCTGGATGTGAATATTTGTCATAAACATCTCTTTATGACTAAATAACACAATTTTCTATTTCTTTAGACCATCATTGAATGTCTAAAGTATATTTGTACTGGAGATTTCCCTCCTGGAACCAAAGGAAATACATTTGTTCATGATCCCAAGGTAATGGTGTTTATAAAGTTTCATATTTAAAAAAAATGAAATTTTTGTAATTATAAAAGTACTAGTTGCTTATCGGAGAGGACTTAAGTCATCTACAGTCTAAGCACCCCGGGATAACCATTGTTGGTGTTTTTATTAATTTTTCTCCCTATGTGTAATGTT
This sequence comes from Chionomys nivalis, assembly GCF_950005125.1. Taxonomy (NCBI): domain Eukaryota; kingdom Metazoa; phylum Chordata; class Mammalia; order Rodentia; family Cricetidae; genus Chionomys; species Chionomys nivalis. The sequence continues at coordinate 35,644,783 of NC_080092.1, read as the reverse complement.
TTGCAGAGCTGAGATCATAGTCCTGTGTAATGATGCATTCAGGTTTTCCCCACTGAGCGTTGCCGTCCAGTGTGAGGTTACTAAAACACTATAGGACTGACACAAGGGGTTCAGCTATGCAAGTCAGACTTGTGAAGGTGGAAGGAGAGAATGGATGCTGCAGAGTTGTCCTCTGACCTCTACACATGTGCCCACACACAAACATGCACATTTGCACATCACACTCAAAGTAGTAAAAAATATTGGTATTTGGGATGTGTTTTCAGTCTTTGTACTTTTTTTTTTTAGCTGAAGTCTTTATTTAAAATTTGTGATGCTGTATAAATAGCGTTAATATTTGCGTTATTGTTTGCATTTCGATTGCTTTAGTTTTTCCCTTTATTCTACCTTGATGAAAATCTTAGTGAAGCTTTGCTTGAATTGCAGGATTTTTATTACTAGTGTGTATATAGTATATTGTGTTTGGCCTATAGGTTTTTCTTATTGCATATCTATATATAACAAGAATATGAATTTATTTAGTCCCATTAAATCTCAATAAGTTAAGGTTTTATTCTTAAATTCTTTCTGTACTTGTAAAACCATGTCTTTGTGTGTTTATATATACACTTGCATATTTATATTTTAGTGTATCCCTAGAAATTTTTTTATACAAGTTAGGTTAGTGGTGTGCTATACATGTTAATAACAAGACACACTTGCTGTTTTTAGTTTCCATGAATACTCTGTTGAGTTTATAGGGTTATTGTTTGTTTACTTTAAAACAAAGTCTCACTGTATAGTCTTGGCTGATCTGAAACTAGCTACGTAACCAGACTGGCCTTGAATTTAACAGAGATTAACCTGCCTTTGCCTTCTGAATTAAGGACACGTGCCACTACTACCAGGCCTAGTTTATTTAACCAACACCTGTTATTTAAATTGTATCTTTAAATGCGACTTTAAACTTTAATCCTGATATGCTGCCACATGCCATTAATCCAGTACTCTGGAAATGGAGACAGAAGGATCAGGAGATTGAGTACAGATTGGGCTACATGAGACCTTGTCTCAAATGAACGAAACATCTTAGACATACCTGGGATAAGAGAACCTCAATTGAGGAATTGCCTACATCAGATTGGGCTGTGAGCCTATCTGTGGGGCATTTGTTTTTGATTGCTGATTGGTATGGGAGGGCTTGGGAGGTCCTAGCCCTTCCAGCCCATTGTGGGTAATACCATCCTCGGGCAGGTGAACCTGATCTATGTAAGAAAGCCAATAAACAGCATTCCTCCATGGTCTCTGCTGCAGTTCCTGCCTCCAGATTCCTTGCTGTGGGAAGTGCTTCTGTATATATTTTGCTTTTATTGGTTAATGAATAAAGAATCTGCCTTGGCTGTAATGGGGTAGCTGGGAAGGGGAGGAGAGACACTGGACAGGACTAAACTGAATGCTGGGAGAAAGAAGGCAGAATCAGGAGACTCCATGGAGCCAACAGAGGGGAAAGACGGGAGCTGCCAGCTGGAACCTTGCAGGTAGGCCACGAGCCTAATATAAAATAATAGAAATGGGTTAATTTAATATGGAAGAGCTTGCAAGGAATATGCTATAGTGATTGGCCAAGCAGTGATTGAATTAATATACTTTCTGTGTGGTTATTTTGGGGGTCTGGGCGGCTGGCAAACAAGCGGTCTGCTACTGCAGTTCCTGCTTGATCTCCTACCCTGGCTTCCTGAGACAAAACTTGGAAGCCAGAATACTTCCCCAAACTGGTTTTTGTCAGTGTTCTATCAAAACACTCCTAGTGTGACTTTAAACTTTGATGTGACTAAAGATAATGCTGGAATTATGAAAGAAATAGTCATACTGCTAGGAAGTACACTTTTACTGAGTCCTCTAAACTGGCTGCCTGCTCAGACCTTCTCTTTCCTAAATTTATAATCTCCTCTGCATGGTTAATGCTTTTGACTTTTACTTTATTGATGGAGGGATCAGATGAAAATTCCTTCAGTTTTTAACAAAAATCTACCGAGCTACCCTACATTTGTGTCAATACTGTTCATTGTGTTTAGTATAAATTATGACTAATTCCCTATGCTTACCTGTACTCACATCGTTCCCCTGTTTTCAGTCCTGGTTCTACCTCTGAAACTCCAGTTTAAGTAAATGATAGCATTGTCCACACATTTTTTTTTTCCTATACCAAAACTTGTGTGTTGAGGCCGCCAGGTAGTGGTGGCAGACACCTTAAGTTCAGCACCGGAGGCAGAGGCAGGTGGATCTCTGTGAGCTCGAGGCCAGCTTGTTCTACAAACAGGTTCCAGGACAACCAGAGCTGTTACACACAAAGAAACCCTGTCTTGAAAAACCAGCCAAACAAAAAAGCTGTGGACTGGCCTTAATGAATCGGTTTCTTTGTCTTACCCCATTTCCAGTTCACAAGCCAGTCTTTGCTGCTCCTTAGCATGTATCCAGGATTTTCCCTCCATTCTGCCGCCACCAGCTGTGATTTGAGCTGTCAGGGATCCCCTAAGTTGTTTTCTTGCCTGCATTCTTTTTTTTGAGACAGGGTTTCTCTGTGGTTTTGGAGCCTGTCCTGGATCTAGCTCTTGTAGACCAGGCTGGTCTCGAACTCACAGAGATCCGCCTGCCTCTGCCTCCCAATCTTGCCTGCATTCTTGAAGTAAGTTCCAGACCATCCAGGGCTACATAGAGAGACCCAGTCTCAAAAACAGTCAAACAAGACACAATTTTTTTTTCTTTTACATAGCTAGCAACCCCTGTAAATATTTGTTCAAGAGGAAGAGAGTTCCTTAAAGTCTGGGGAAGATGGTTCCATTCACTGTTAATACTGAGTGCAGAGTCCCTGAAATGGAAACACGCTGAGTGCTCAAAGACTCGGAGGAGCAAAGTGGTGAAGGCAGACATAGAAAGCCAAGTCAGAGTTAGAAGACACTAGGTTCAGTGGGGCCTCAGCCTGCTAGGTGAGTGCTTCTCTGCTGACCTTTAGCCTCAGCCCAGCTCTTAAACAGACATTTAGAAGCTTTTGAGTAGAGAAAACATACAGTTTGAGCTATGTGTTAAAGGATCAGTCTGTTGCTGACACTTCTTATGACTGTGTTTTTCTGTTTACCATCAAAGGTTGCTCAAGAAACAGATGTGCGAGCCCAGATTCGCCTGCAGTTTCGAGATGTCAACGGAGAGGTGGTGGCTGTGCAGAGGTCTATGCTTTGTAGCCAGAAAAGCAAAAAAACAGAATTTAAAACCCTGGAAGGAATCATTACTAGAAGGAAGTAGGTACCCAGCTTGTTTTGGAGAGCTGCTCACATCCATCTCCTGGCCTAGAAGTCCTTCTCTCGCTACTGTTTTATTTTAGGAGAATGTATTACTTTTTTTTCAGCAGGATTTTGTTTTCCTTTTTGGTATAGTCTTTTTTTTTTTTTTTTTTTTCTTTTTTCTTTTTGAGATAAGGGCTTATACTGAAGCTCAGCCTGACCTGGAACTCGCTGTGTCACCCAGAGTGTCCTCAAACTCAAAAGGATGCTTCTGCCTCAGCCTTGTGAGTGCTGGGGTTATAGGCACACATCTCCACACCTGACCTCAGGCTTTATTTTTTAGAATAATTTTGTAGTTACAGTGTAATTGAATACAGAGTAGAGTTCCCATCTATTCCATGCCTCTACATGTACAGAGTCTCAGCCATTATTAACATTTAGGTTTTTTTGATACTATTTATCTTGAAATAGAATGATTTTTTTTTCGATTTCTTTTTACATTTATATATATATATATATAGTGTGTGTGTATGAATATTTTGCCTCCATGTATGCAATAACAGTAGGTTAGAAGAAAACATCAGATAAATCTCTTGGAGCTGGAGTTTTAGATAGTTGTGAGCCACCATGTTGGTGCTAGGAATCAAACCAAGTCCTCTGCAAGAGCAATGAATGCTCTAAACCACTGAGCTGTCTTTCCAGCCCAGAAATAGAATGATCTTGTTAAAGATTTATCAATAATATTCCATTGCCTTATTATTGTCATGTATGAATGGTTGTTGTAATTGAGAGTGTATAACTGTCCAAGCACAGGTTGAAAAAATGCTATTTTCATGTTTCATAGGTGAGGCAAAAAGTAAACAAGTAGGGAAGACCAATAACTTATTATCCCTTTTGACCGTTATCAGTGTGTTAAAGTTGATATTCCCTCTTAATGGGTATGAATTTGGAACGTAGGCTTTATCAGAAAAGAATGTCAGAAGCTTGCTTTATATATCTGGGATTTGTTTTATTTTATGAGATAAGGGTCTCATGTCATCTAGGTTTGAAACTTCCTATGTAGCCAAGGATGACTTGAACTTCTGGGCTTCCTGCTTCCACCTCCCAAGAAGAGATTATAGGCTTGTCCTACTACATCTAGTTTGTGACAGCCCAGGCTGGCCTCAGACTCATAGTAGTCTGCCTGCCTTAGCCTCCCTAATGCTCAGATTACAGATGTGAGCCACCACAGCCAGTCACATACCTGGATTTTTAAGTATGATAATTTGAAATAATTCGTATATAATAGATAGGAAGTATTCTTCCATCCCCAGGACTAGAAACACAAGAGACCAAAGTGAATAAAATATGGTATGGTCATCAGTAGCAGACAAGGAAAGGTGAATAAACAGAAGCACAAATAATGTGGGTTAGGAAATGGGTTTCATCACTTCTCAGCCTTTTGACTAAGATCAAGTGTAGGAAATTGTTATTGGGGCCAGACAGAGGACTCAGTGGTTAGGAGCACTTGCATTCTCCAGAGGACACGAGTTTGGTTCTCAGCACCTGCATCAGGTCACTCACAGTCACCTGTAACTTCAGTTCCAGAGGGTCTGATATCATCTGCTCACACCCACAAGTATGTTCACTTGGACTATTTTAAATTTGTTGTTCAAAATTTAAAATATGGGAAGATATTTGCCAAAGAAGAATGAACAACCAAGTTTGATTCTCAGCACCCATGGAAAACCAGATGTGATCATGTATGCTCGTAATTCCAGCTCTGGGGAAGCAGAGACAGGAGGATCTTGGAACTTGGCTGGCTACTCAGTCAGCTGAATCAGTGTACTCCAGATTTAGTGGCAAGATTCTTTGTCTCAGAAGAAAAGTGGAAATTAATTGAGAAAGACACCTGGCTTTTGGCCACACAGACATTACACACAAAAACAAACACATAGATCCAAAAAAGTCCTACTATGTCTTTTAAAAATTCTTACCTTCTTTCTTGTAGTACCTGATTTATTTAACCTCATCTGTGAACTTTTGACCGTGAAGAGTTAGCTTTTTTTCCGTGTGTGTGTGTGTGTGTGTTTATTTCTGTGGTCTGTCTGCAGGTGTGCTTGTGTTTGAAGAAGCCAGAGTTCAGCCTTGGGTATGGTTCTTCTGGAGCCACTTACCTTTTTTTTTTTGAGTCAGTCATTTATTGATCTGGAGCTTGCTAATTCAACTAGCCTGTGAGTCCCAGCCAGGAGTTCTGTCTTTGCCTCCTCAGCACTGAGACTACAAGTGCATCCCACCACCTGAACGTTCTGTTACAGTGTGCTGGGGATTGGACTCCAGTCCTGATGCTTGGATGGCAAGCACTTCACCAACCAATCCACCCTTGCTCCATGAGTTTTCTTGGCAGGAGGACAGTGTTTTAATGGACAGATAAAGTGTAAAGAATAGCATGTTGAAGATGAAGTATACAATCTTCAGCTCGATGTCCAGCACCATATAGACTGGGTGTGGTGGCAGACCCTTGTAATCCTAGCACTTGGGGTTTGGGGGTAGTTAGATTGTTCTTAGCTACACACTGACTTTGAGGCCAGACTGGTCTACGAGAGCTAGCTCCAAGACAAGCTCCAAAGCTACAGAGAAACCCTGTCTCGGTGGGGAGGGGGATTAAACAGAAGAGGAGGTACCTCCAAAGGTTGTTTCACTGATAGCCCTGATTCTCAACTTTGTAGGCATGGTGAAAAAGTCAGTCTGAGCTCCAAATGTGCAGAAATCGACCGAGAAATGATAAGCTGCCTTGGGGTTTCCAAGGCTGTGCTAAATAATGTCATTTTCTGTCACCAAGAAGACTCCAACTGGCCTTTAAGTGAAGGAAAGGCCCTGAAGCAAAAGTTTGATGAGATTTTTTCTGCAACAAGGTTTGTAACTGTGGACTTTGTAGCTGTGGAATTATTAGTCATGTTGTGTTTTGTGAGGCTGTGCTTGATTCAGGTCCTCATGCCAAGTGCCTGTGTTTCACCGGAGTTAGATCCCCAGTCTGGGTAGGCGCTCCTGTTGGTTTTATTGCCCAGGCTGCCCTCAAATTTTTGTGCTCACCCAGCGTCTGAAGCTTTAGGTGCCACTGTGGCCACCTTGATGCTCTTTTATAAAAGAAAAAATTAAAAAGCAAAAAGGGTCAGTGTGCAATACTCCACCACGTGGTAACCATTGGCTGTACTTCCTTTCATTTTCTTGCTGTGCATGTTTAGCTGATAGAATAAATGTAATTTTTTTCACTTAGCCATGATGTCATAACCATTTTCCAGGTTATTAACTCTAAATGTAATATTAATGTTTGCCTAATACTCTGTTGTAATTTACTCAACCAGAAATTTTACTTTTATTTCATATCTTCAAAGGTACATTAAAGCCTTAGAAACACTTCGACAGGTACGTCAGACACAAGGTCAGAAGGTAAAAGAGTGTCAAACAGAATTGAAATATCTGAAGCAAAATAAGGAGAAAGCTTGTGAGATTCGTGATCAGATCACTAGTAAGGAAGCCCAGTTAAAGTCTTCACAGGAAATTGTCAAGTCCTATGAGAATGACCTTGAGCCGCTGAAGGTAACTGATGTTTTTCGTATGGGCAGATTAAAATTTTGTGTATTTGTGACATATAATATGATCTCATATGAGTATTTGCTGTAGGGATGGGTATAGCCAGCTAACTAACATTGTGTTATGTCATATCTCTTCTTTGTGTTGGTAGGAGCTCTTAAGATTTATTTTCTCAGCAGTTTACACAACAGTTAGTTATGATTGTATTTTCCGTGGTGGCAATTGCTGTTATCTAGCATGCTAAGAAATCCCTCTCCCCCGCTACGATATCATTTACCCTTAAGTACTTTTATTTATTTCTTTATTTTGGTTTTTCGAGACAGGATTTCTCTGTATAGCCCTGACTCTCTTGGAACTCACTCTGTAGACCAGGCTGGCCTTGAATTCAGGGGTCCATTTCCCTCTGCTTCTCAAGTACTTAGATTAAAGTTGTATGCCACCATCTTTCAGCCTAAAGTACCTTTTATTTATTTTTAAGTATGTCAGTGTTTTCCCTGCATGTATGTCTGTGCACTGTGTGCATGCAGTGCCAGTGGAGGCCAGAGAAGGGTGTCTGGTCCCCTGGAACTGGAGTCACAGACATTATGAGTTGCCATGTGAGTGGTGGGAATCAATCTGCTTTTACCTTCAAAGCCATATCTCTTTCCCCATTAAACCCTGTATCTTTATATGGCCTTCAGGAGCATGTATATGTCTTTAAAATTACCAGAAACTCAGTTCTGTCCAAAGTCTTAGGTCTGTGTTAGACAGTCAGTCATTCTTATTTACTTATTTAGGTTTTTCCATACAGGCTTTTTCTATGTAGCCCTGGCTGTCCTAGAACTCACTCTGTAGACCAGGGTGGCCTCTGCTGGCCTCCACCTGCCTCTGCTATCATGCCCAGCTTAGACAGTTGGTCTTTAAATTTCCTGATGAGGTTGGATTTGAGAGCAAGTAGATCGTCATTGAGTGGTTGGCACTGGTCCTAACTGTTAAGCACTGCTACAGCTAACCGACTTTACAATTGTTTTCTCTCTTTGGAGATTTTCAAATCGACAGGTCTTTGTAGAGAATTTTTGTAATTTTAAAGGTGTTCTTGACATTTGTACAAAATTTAGACTTCATCCATGACATATATACAAATTAGTGTACCTTTCTAGGCCCTGTTTGTTGTTGTTTAAGCAGCTTACAGATTAGCAGGTTTTCTTACCGCATTTTCATGCATACCTGGCTTTCATTGTTCCTTCTTCCTACCCTCTTCTGGGTTTTAGTATTTATCTCTGAGACAGGATCTTAGCCATTTGCCCAGGCTGACCGTAGGTAAACTCCTGGGCTAGGATCAAGGAATCCTTTTCCCTACCTCCTTTCCAGAGCCTGGATGAGGGCAGCAGTTGAAGGCTGTGGTTTATAAGAAAGGACTTCAGGAAATGCATGCCTTTGGGAATATTTACCCAGCGCCTCCTGTGTGCCATGCTTCAGTCTGCAAACTCAAGGAGGACTTGCATTCCAGTCTTACTTCCCGGTCTTGTCATATTGTCGGCCACGACAGACAGGTGTCCACCACCACGCCTGCTTCCAGCCTGGTCCGCAGCTTTGTCCAAGTTGCTCAAGTCTTCTGACTGTGCTGCTTAGCATGTGTTCTTCTAGTAGTGTCTGGAACACAGTAGGCTTTACTCAGTGATATGGCCATTATTATTTGTAAGATTACTTGTTCAGACCTTCCTATTAGCTAACATTAAACATTTTGGGGATATAGGAGGCAACAACGTAAAGGAAGTTCCTGCTTGTATGGTGATTACAGACTATCCATTAGTATATAGAACATAAGATATATTACTGGCATGATTTATTTTGCTCCTTATATTTTATGTGTGTGAGTATTTTGCCTGTATGTATATCTGTGCAGCACATTTATGCCTGGTGCACTTGATGAGTGGAGGCAGAAAGATTGGAATTTAAAGTCGTCTTGACTACATAGTGAGTTTAAAACCAGTATGGGCTACATGAGATCCTGTGTAAACTAGAACAATGTGGCAAGGAGGGCTCCTTTGTCCCGGCTGCCCAGAACCAAAATAATCACACAGAAACTATTATTTAAAACACTACTTGGCCTATTAGCTCTAGCTTCTTATTGACTAACTCTTACATATTAATTTAACCCATCTCTATTAATCTGTGTATTGCCATGTGGTGGTGGCTTACCAGTTCTATCTGGCTCCGGCAGGGCTACATGGCTTCTCTCTGACTCTACCCTTCTTTCTCCCAGCATTGTTTAGTTTTCCCTGCCTAACAACAAGAAGGGCTGGAACTATATAGCTCAGTGTTAAAATGCTTGCCTGTTATGTATGAAGCCCTAGGACCAAGCCTCAGCACTTCGTCATTATCATCTCTAGACATTTGAGAATTCTGTTCTTAAAATACATCATTTCAGAGGCTAGATTGAAGGCTCAGCAGTTACAACGGCTCACTGTTCTTGTAGAAGATCCAAGTTCATTTCCCGACATTAATATCAAATAGCTCACAATTGCCTGTAACTCTAGCTCCAGGGAGTCTAACACCTGTCTGACATCCTTGGGATGTACACAAACATACATGTATACATAATTAATAACAAATCACTTCTTGGTCTTTTGATTTGGAGAAAGTGTAGTATCTGTTCTTATCAGGGTAGCAAAAATAGTTAAAATGTGGCATTTTACAGACTGTGGCTGTCATACTTTAGGAACAAATGACTCACGTGGGAGTTGATGAAAGCAGGGTATGGGCTTTATGGTGTTCTGAGCGCTTCACATAGTGTTAGCCCTAAATGGTGGTGTCTTATTAAATGGTCCTTGCATAACTTAAATCCATTTCTCAGTGATGGAAACTACAATGGAGTCATTCATGTAGAATTTCTCTTTATTTTCAGAATCGTCTGAAAGAAATTGAACACAACCTTTCTAAAATCATGAGACTTGACAATGAAATTAAAGCCTTGGATAGCCGAAAGAAACAAATGGAGAAAGATAACAGTGAATTAGAACAGAAAATGGAAAAGGTTTGTGGTCGTAAGTTTTGTTCTGTTTGAAAATCAAGGACTATCATAATGAATTGCATTGAAAAACACTTTCATCTCCACATTTTGGGGAAAAAGTAAACCTGAATCTTGATGTTCGTGATACCGCTACTAAAATGGATATTGACTAAAATTTTATTTATATTTGATGTGTCAGGGTGGTTGTCATAGTAACACAGTACGCCGTCTATTTTGGTTTGACACAGGTTTTTCAAGGGACAGACGAGCAACTGAATGACTTGTATCACAACCATCAGAGAACAGTGAGGGAGAAAGAGAGGCGCTTGGTAGACTGTCAGCGAGAACTGGAGAAGCTGAATAAAGAAGCCCGGCTCCTCAGCCAGGAAAGAGAAGAGCTGCTGGTGGAGCAGGGTGAGGCACAGACCTTCTAGCATATTCATTTCCTGCAAGAATCTCCACAGCATTCAGTCTCAAAAGGCTGTTTGGTGGGCTTCATTTCTATAGTATATTCTGAAATGTTAAAGTTGAGGACATAGGATACAGCACCCAAAACACGTGGTTGCTAGGGATAGTGGAGAGAAGGGACAGGAGAAGCCAGGTGTGCTTATGGCTACATAACAAGAAGGTTCTTAAGGTGTTGAAACTGTTTAGTATCTGCACTGCTGTTTGGATATGTAAACTGACATGGATGAAATTATATAGAATTTGGGCTTAGATGGTTCAGTGGTTAAGAGCACTTACTGCTCTTCCAGAGAACTTGAGTTTGGTTCTCAGCACCCACATTCTGTGACTTACAGGCACCTGTAATTCCAGTTCCAAGGATCTAGGGCCCTCTTGTCTCCATGGGCACTCACACACATGTGGCACAGACACACATAGACATACAAATTTTAAATCTTTTTTTAAAAGTTACATGAAACAGTGCATGCACACAAATAAGTACAACTAACACTGGGGATTAAGATAGACCTAATAGGTTCAACAATGTCAGGATACAGTTTAGACTTTATACAGCAGTTTTACATTTTTCATTAGAGCAAAATGGGCAGAGATTTTTTTTTACAAGTACATATGAATTTACTGTTAAATTTAAAAAGTTAAAAAAAAAACAACTAAAAGGAGGGATTTTTTTTTGTTTTTTAATAAAGGTCGTCTACAACAACAGGCAGATCGCCATCAAGAGCACATTCGAGCCAGAGATTCATTAATCCAGTCTTTAGCAACACATCTCGAATTGGATGGTTTTGAGCATGGACCCTTTAGTGAAAGACAGATTACAAATTTTCATGAACTTGTGAGAGAGAAACAGGAAAGAGAAGCTAAAACTGCCAGCCAGCTCTTGGTAAGTATCTTGAAATCCAGGTTCCCTAGGTGATTTGATAAACTTTTTGTTATTTGTTTGTTTTTTGAAACAGGGTTTCTCTGTGTCGTCCTGGCACTCGCTCTGTAGATCAGGCTGGTCTCAAACTCAGAAATCCGCCTGCCTATGCTGGAATTAAAGGTGTATGCCACCACACCTGTGTAATTCGATAAACTTTTTAAGTGAACCTGACTCTGTCATATTTTTAGGTGAATGTTTGGCTATTAAGTAGAAAAGAAAAGTTTTAGAAACATTTAATTAATTTATAAGGCTATAAATAGGATCAAAGTGTAGAGCTATGGTTTTTTAAGCGAAATTTATTTTTGAGGATAACTACAAAAACCTTGGCTCACAATTACTGATGGTCACTTCTGGGCAGTGCTTTTCACAGTTTTAGAAATTATTTCTTGTGTTTTTTATGTTACTTTAAAGGGAAGTTTCCTTAGTGGCTTAATGAAAGACTTACTAATGTGCGTTCTTGGCATTTAGAATGACCTTACAGAGAAAGAAACTTTGAAGCAGAAGCAGATTGATGAGATAAGGGACAAGAAGAGTGGACTGGGAAGAGTGATCGAGCTGAAAACAGAACTCCTCACCAAGAAACAGAGCGAGCTGAGGAACGTGAAGAATGAGCTTCAGCGGCTGGAGGGCTCATCGGACAGGATTCTGGAGCTGGACCAGGAGCTCACAAAAGCGGTGAGCTGTCCAAGTGACAGTCTCGTGGCTAAGAAACCTGGAATCTTCCATTCTGAAGTGTCTTCTATCGCTTGCCCTGGGATTACGCCCCTTCAGTTAATAATCCACATAAATGAGATACTTAAATATCTTGGTCATCAGCTCTTTGATTCTAGAAACCGGTGGGTTAAAAATGAGAATCAACAAGAAAGAAAACTTTAAAAAATACTTGTGTTCAAACTTTCAAGCTTTAGATTCTCGAAATCAAAGTCTCCTTTGAGTGTGTTTGAGAGATGTATGTTCCAAACACAACCACGTGAGGTAATTATTACAAGTCCTCGGTATTTGACCTGAGTTAAAAATTGGGTATTTTTTTTCAATTAGTTTCCACACTGAGATTTTTTGTGATCAACTTGCTACTGCTTTTTCTATGGTAAACAAATTTATCTGGCCATTTTCTTCACGAGTTTTGAGTTTTCTTCCTTGCTTCTGTCCTCTTCTGTCACATCTCCGTCTCTCTTCAGAGTAAACATCCTAATGCACGTCAGAACTCTGGGTCCCACCTCCGTGACTTGAGTGAACTGCTGTTTCTGTGTAACTGGCCACTGCAGTGTACATTTTTATCAGTTTGAAGTGTATCACAGTGTTGCCAGGATGGGGAAGTGCCAGTGAGGGGTCACATCACAGTATCTGTGGTTTCTACATGCCAAGAAATGTAGTGAGCGCTATAGGAACTTAATGAACACCTAAATGGTGACTAAGTTACTAACCCATCTTCATGGATACATTTCTCCTAATTCTTTTCTTTTTCAAAAGATTTATTTTTTGTTATGCATATATTTGTGTGGGTATGTGCAAGGGATTCCAGGTGCTGAACGAGGCCAAAGGCTTTGGATCTGTAGCTGCGAGCTGCCTGACCTGGGTTCTGGGAATTGAACTCAGGTCCTCTGGAAAAGGAGGATATGCTCTTAACCACCCAACCATCTCTCTAGCCCCTCCTATATATATATATTTTTTCTAATTTTCATTTCTCCTTTCTGTTAGACCCTTCTAGGTTTATTTACTAATTTTCTGGCATTCCAGTTCGTACAGTAACCTGAATAAGTGTTTTCCCAAAGCGTATTTAAGGGTTTTTTCCCCTCTTTTGTAATTAGCAAGAAATAGTATTTTGATGCTCTTAGGAATGATTTTTGGTTTTAGTGGCAAAACTGAAGGTTTATTAAAAGAAAGAACAACACATCCTCCAAAAGTGGAAAGAGCTTCTTCAAAGCAGGTGACCCTGAGAAGTGATTTCCATTACACTCTGTCATTATCTTAATTCTGGTGCAAAATATGTAAATGTGCATGTGTTTCAATTATTGATTAGGAACGTGAACTAAGCAAGGCTGAGAAAAATAGCAATGTAGAAGCCCTAAAAGCGGAGGTAATAAGCCTCCAAAATGAGAAAGCTGACCTGGACAGAAGCTTGCGGAAACTGGACCAGGAGATGGAGCAGTTAAATCACCATACAACAACACTTACGCAGATGGAGATGCTGACCAAAAACAAAGTATGATTTTCCTTCTGTGTTCGCTATATTAATTAGTGTTTAAAATAGCTCTTCTGTGAAGTATTGATTTGGTATTGGCTTTGTATTTACAGGTTATAAGAATGGGCTTATAAAATAGACATTTGTTTTTGTTTTTTGTTTTTTCAAGACAAGGTTTCTCTGTAGCTTTTAAAGCCTGTCCTGAAACTCGCTCTGTAGACCAGGCTGGCCTTGCCTCCTGGGTGCTGGGATTAAAGGCGTGCGCCACCACTTCCTGGCTAAAATAGACTTTTAAACTTAAAACTTTTGTTTTCCTTTTTAGTTGTTGTCACTGTTTTTGAGATGAGCTGTAGCCTGTCCTGTTGTCCTTGCTGGCCTCTGACTGTGGACTTAAGTGTTTCTCCTGCCTCAGCTTCCTAACTGGGAATATAAGCATATGCCATTGCCTATATATGTCTTAATAACAGAAAGCCCAGAAATACAAACACAAAAATGTGTTCATTGTTGGTAACTTTTAACATGCAGATGTTTAAAATTTTTATGACATTAGAATTGTTGTTCTGGCTTTAAAAGACCATCCTGGAACCTGGGAGGTGATTTGAAGGTAAAGACACTTGCTACCAAGTCTTCCCACCTGAATTTAATCCTGGAACTCACACAATAGAAGGAAAGAGCTGACTCCAGAGTTGTCTGCTCTCCACATGTGTGCATACAATTTTTTTAATTTTTATTTTTAATTTTTTTTAAAGATTTATTTAGTTTACAGTATTCTGTCTGCATGTATGCCTGCAGGCCACAAGAGGGCACCAGATCTCATTACAGACGGTTGTGAGTCACCATATGGTTGCTGGGAACTGAACAGAGGACCTCTGGAAGAACAACCAGTGCTCTTAACCTCTGAGCCATCTCTCCAGCCCCCTACAATTTTTTTTTAAAAAGGCAGTCATCACTTCAAGTCTTTTAGAAGTTTTGTATTTTCTGCTTGAATTTTTATACTTTTCATTTTTTAAAAAAAATATTTATTTATTATGTATACAATAATCTGTCTGCATGTTTGCAGATCAGAAGAGGGCACCAGACCCCATTACATACTGGAACCTTACTCATCCCAGAATTTATTTATTCAATTTAATTCATTTTAAAAATTCTATTATTTAGTATGTGTTTCTGAACACACACTTGCTTTCCCCTGTTATGTTGCACACCTATAACTCCAACAGCAGAAGTAGACAGATCTCTGTGAGTTGCTGGTCAGCCCGGTCTACATGATGCATTACAGGCCAGTCAGCACTACTGAGTGATTCTCTGTCTCAAAAAAGATAAACAGTGTTTGAAGTTGGCGCTCTCCTTTCCTTCATGTGGGTATCAGGAATGAACTCAGTTCCTCAGGCTTTTGTGCAAATGCTTTGACCTGCTGAGTCATTATGCCAATCCCCAGAATTATTTATGTTCTTAATAAAATGTGGAGGTACAGGCTTGACTTTTTAAAGTTGATTTGCTTATTTTATATTTTCATTATAGACTGACAAAGATGAACAAATCAGAAAAATAAAGTCTAGGCACAGCAGTGAACTGACTTCACTGTTGGGGTATTTTCCTAACAAGAAACAGCTTGAAGACTGGCTTCATTCTAAATCCAAAGAAATCAATCAGACCAGGGACAGACTTGCCAACCTGAAGTGAGTTGCTAAAACATTGCCATTGATATAAATCTCCTTATTTCGTGCTTTTATTTTTAGTTTTTTTCAACATTCATTATCATGGAATGATATATTCAGTTGACTTTTCTTCTTCTGGCAATTTAAATAAAGTATAATTGGAGTAGATGGGGCCTCTTGTCTCTTAAAGCTGTAGAGAAGAATCGACACCTGAAAGTTGCATTCTGTCTCTGAACAGCACATTGCTGAGACTTCCACAGATGTTCCAGTAAGTGGTTGCTAGGTAACAGTATTTCTCATAAAATTTCTAGGGAGATAGTAGATTTAATTTTGGCTATATTAAGTTTATGGTGTTTCATTTTTTTGTTTGTTTGAACAGGGTTTTACAGTGTAGCCCAAGCTGATCTCCAACTTGAGGTCCTCTGGCCTCAGCTTTGGAGTATTGGAATTATAAGGTATATATCACAGTGTCTGGCTCAAATTTGTATCTTTGGAAGAGTCTTTTAGTGAATAGAATATTTAAGTTCAGGAAATTGCAAGTTTTTGCAGTTTGTTAGAAAGGATAATCAAAGTAATTGATATAAGTCATGTCACTTTGAAAGAATTGTACAAAAAAAGGGGCAAGTAAGATGTCTCATAGGGTACCTTTACTGCCAAGTCTCAAGACCTCAGTTCCATCCCAAGGACCCACATGATAGGAGAAAACTGATTCCTGCAGATTGCCCTCTGACCTCACATGCATGCCCCCCACAATGACAAAAGGGAGGTGCAGCTAAATACTAGGAATAATCGCCATTGGCCAGCTAAGGAAAGGAAGCTAGCAGTGGAAGCAGTGGCTATTTGGGGAACCCAGATGAGCCAGCAGGAGTGGTGTCTGGGGTGCCCTGGGAAGATGTTTCCTCAAGGAGAGGTTAGCAGTATTTGGTGCTTCCTGGAGACTGGATAGTTTGAAGACTGCACTTGGGCTTTAGGTTATTTGTGTGACGGAAGCATCTTCTGTAGTCCTTTTTGTGCAGAGCTTGCAGTGACTCACAGTGGACAGTACTAAGTTCCATCTGTTCTGTTGTGTTCTTTCCCACTTGGTTTTAAAGAATATGGTGAATACAACACACAGAATTTCGAGACTCTTGTGCGTCATGACTTAGAAAGCTAAAATCTCCAACACATGAGCATTGAGATTGGCTAGGATGATGATTAAGAATTGAGATACTAATGAGTTGTTTTAGTAAACAATTTGTTGTTGTTGTTTTTGTTGTTGTTTGTTTTCGAGACAGTGTTTCTCTGTAGTTTTGGAGCTGGCCTGGAACTAGCTCTTGTAGACCAGGCTGGCCTCGAACTTACAGAGATCCACCTGCCTCTGCCTCCCAAGTGCTGGGCTTAAAGTCGTGCACCACCACCACCCAGTTTAGTAAACAAAATTTTGATGAATGAGGGGGAATGAGTGAGCGGGGCAAGGAGATGACAACAACAAGAAAGGCGAGGCAGGCGTTTAGAGGCGAGTCAGGAGTGCTCTGAAGGAGGCCTAGTGGAGGGGCGTGCTCTGCTAATCTTTTCTGTGTCTCCTGAGAGCCAGCAGGTGGCTTCCACTTGCTCAGGCCTAGAATCTAGAATCTAAGACCGTGAGCCCCAGAAATACAGCACAATTCTGCTTCTATACATTTATCTGGGAGTGGGTCCATGCTTAGGATTGGCAAATGGGTCGGTGTCCTAATGGGAACATTCAACTAGAAGATTCAATTAGAGCATTCAGCTTGTTCCTCTGACTTCTAAAGAAAGAGTGTGACTGGAGTGTAGCTCAGTGGTAGAGCATGCTTGAGGTCCTGAGTTCTATCTCCAGCATAAAACTATAAAAGATAAAGGAAAGAGGACTGAAGAAATGGCTCAGAGGTCCTGAGTTCAATTCCCAGCAAACACATGGTGACTCACAACCATCTGTACTGAGATCTGTGCCCTCTTCTGGCCTGTAGACACAGTACAGAGCACTGTACATAATAAATAAAGATTTATAAGGGTTGGAGAGATGGCTCAGTGGTTAAGAGCACTGCCTGTTCTCACAACCATCTACAGTGAGATCTGGTGCCCTCTTCTGGTCTGCCAGCATACATGCAGACAGAGCACTATATACATAATACATAAATAAACCTTTAAAAATATATAGGTATTTGGTCATACCTAACTCTTTTAAATGATTTTTGGCAAAATTTATTTTGTATCTCCTTTATCAAATTTTTCATATTCTAGGAAGCTGGAGAGAGGGCTCAGTGGCTAAGAGCGCTGGTTGGTTGCTCTTGTATTGGACCTGGGTTTAGTACCCAGCATATACATGGCGGCTCGCCACACCTCTAACTAGTTCCAAGGCATTTGACGCCCCTTTCTGACTTCTTTGGGTAGAAGGCATGTACATGGTGCACATGCCTACATGGAGGCAAAACATTAATACACATGAACTAAATCTAAAAAAATTTAAAAATTTTTCAAATATCCTACTTTTGTTTTTATTTTAGCAAAGAACTAGCTTCAGCTGAACAGAATAAAAACCATACAACTAATGAGCTGAAGAAAAAAGAAGAACAGTTGTCCAGTTATGAATATAAGTTGTTTGATGTTTGTGGTAGCCAGGATTTTGATAGTGATTTAGACCGGCTTAAAGAAGACATTGAAAAGTCCTCAAAGCAGCGAGGTAAGTCGTCACAGTTTCTATTTTCAAGGATCTTTGCCTTTTGGACATTGCACAGGTAACTGCTGAGGGTCAAATTATTTTTATTTGTGTGTATGCGCATATGAGTCGAGTGTCCACAAAGGACAGAGGTGTCCGATCTCCCCTGGAAGTAGAGTTGCAAGTGACTGTGAGCTGTCCAGGCTAGGTGCTAAGAGCTAACCGGTCCTCTGTCAACACACCAAGTGCTCTTAACTGCTGAGCCACCCCTAAGGCCCTAGGTTAGATTTTATTTTATTTGTTTGTTTAGGTTTTTTGAGACAGAGCTTCCCTGTATAGCCCTGGCTGTTCTGGAAATCACTTCATAGACCAGGCTGATCTTGAACTCAGAGATCCTCCTGCCTCTGCCTCCTGAGTGCTGGGACTAAATGTTTGTACCACTACCACCACCTCCTAGCAAGGACAGGAGATTTTATAACTTTGTTATGGATCCTGACTTGAGCTCATTCCTGACTGCAGCTCACTGTGTGAGTTGTGGCTTTTGGGCTTACTGAATCAGATTTATCATCTATAAACCAAAAACAAAGCTATAAATCATGTAGGATGTTAAAAAGGAGTAAATGGGGGCTGGAGAGATGGCTCAGTGGTTGAGAGTACTGACTGCTCTTCCAGAGGACCCAGGTTCTATTCCCAGCACCCACATGGCAGCTCACAACTGTCTGAAGATCCAGTTGCAGGGGATCTGACACCTTCACACTAATGCACATAAAATAAAGTTGAATAAACTATAAAAAGTATTTAAAAAAAAAAAAAGTCAGTCAGATGCCATGTAGCTGCTGAAGGAGAGAAATGCAGGAACTTTACCAGTAGGCCACAGCCTAGTGATATACAGATTAATAGAAATGGATTAATTTAAAAAAAATAAAAAGGAGTAAATGAAATTATGTGTGTAGGGAATGCCCGACACATAGAAAGATTTCAGTAAAATGCTATTATGCTTTTTGTATGATACCAAAAAATTGTAAGAAAAATGATTATATAAGAAAATATATGTATGTCTGACTGGAGATTTCTTTATTTTTTAAATAGCCATGCTGGCTGGAGCCACAGCCGTTTACTCCCAGTTCATTACTCAGCTGACAGATGAAAACCAGTCCTGTTGCCCAGTCTGTCAGAGAGTATTTCAGACAGAGGCTGAGTTACAAGAAGTCATCAGTGACTTGCAGTCCAAGCTGAGGCTTGCTCCAGATAAGCTCAAGTCAACAGAATCAGAACTAAAAAAGAAAGAGCGGCGCCGTGATGAAATGCTTAGGCTTGTGCCCATGAGGTAAACCTAAAGTAGTCATGGGGTTGGTGTAGCCTTTTCTCAGGGTGTGTCCTGAGACTTGGCTCAAGTCATAAGTTGTGACAGCTTTTCAACTGGTTACTGATGGCATTTTCCAAACCTCACAAACAAAATATGAAAAGTTCTTCCAAAAGATGACTCATGCGCGCCCCCCCCAAAAAAAGAAAACCCAATTTTTTAAAATTATATTTTAAAATTATATTTTAAAATTGTTGGAATGGGTATGGGTGTACCTTGCCATTTGTGTGGTAGTCAGAGGACAACATTGGGAAGTCTGTTCAGACTTCCACCATGTGAGTCCTGGGGGTCAAACTTGATGGCACTTTTACCCACCAAGCAATTTTGCTCATCAGCCCCAAAAGACAACTTTAGAGTATATTTTATCTTGTTCCCACTTTTGAAGAAGCACAGATTATTTCTGCTACTGTGTCTTTCATATATACTAGAAATTTAGGCAATAGTCTGTTAAGTGAAATCTCATGAGGAAATACATGATTCCTATCCTAGTGTCTCCTAGAACATAGACACGTACACAGGAGCTGGTGGTCTGTCAAGGAGGCAAGCTCTCAGAATTAGACAGAGCTGGGCTTAATAGAAGCACTTGAAAATGGTGCAGACAGAAGTGCTACTTCAGAAGAAAGGAGCCTGGGGGTGTAAGAATGAGATAAGCTTTTTGAAAACATGGCAGGAAAGGGGGTGTAATGCCTTGAGAAGTTTGTGTGACTTAGTTATCAGGACAATAATAGGGGAATTTGAACCATGTACAAACAAGAGAGGAACTTACCCTAGACTACATCCAAAATGTTATCTCAGGACTGAGGCATGATTTTTATGCCTGGTTCCTGTAAGTTGGAAAGATGGGGCTGTATTATGTTCACACCTCCTATGACTCCTGCTAGATGATAAGGAGCCACCCTAAAGTCTTGATTGTGTTTATTAATGTGTTGAATAGATCAGGGTGAGAAAATCTCTGGAAGCTGAGAAGTCAGAATCTGTTGTCCAGAAAAACTACAGAAGAGTTTCAGGAAAATGAGGAAAGTCTAAGGAGATTGCTTTATGGCAGCCAGCTTCTAAAGTGGACCCCATAGTCCCTCGGTGTTCATGTGTGGCAGGATTGGTCTGTGTGAATTGAGAAAGGCCAGAAGTAGCTTTACCTAGTGGTTCATACCTGTAGTCACAACACTTCACAGGTGAAGTCAGCAAAATTCAGGGTCATCCTCTTCTGCATAGTAAGGTCAGTGCCAAATTGGACTACAAGGGACTTGTCACAATCAATCAATAAGAAAGAAGCGATAGCCTGCCCTTGCAAGATTATGTTACCTAAGGTACCGTGTCTGTCAACCATTCTAGTCTGCCGTGTTCACATAACTCTATGGAGAAGTCTGCATAGTGCGGACTGGAGGCCTTCTTACTGAATAGTGAGTGTGGAAGCAGAATTTGTAGCAGTTGATCTTGAGATGACTGTAGCCCTGGCCAAAGGGCTTGGCTTCACCTCCCTGAGAGACTGTGTCAGAAGACCTCCTGATCCTCTTATCTGTGAGCAATAACTGGTACTCTTTTTTAAAAGCTGCTTGGTTTGGGGGTACTTATTATGCAACAATAGATAACTACCATATGCATCAAGAGAGAAAAACCAGACTGTTAGAGCCACAGAGAAGGTGATAAGAACATACAGCAGTAACTTGCGATTGAAAAGGAAGAATAAGGTAATATCTAGAAAAAAAGATCAAATAAAAGATAAAATTAAAGCTGATAGAAAGTGCACACAGAAAATATGAAGTTGTTCTATCATACTGAAATATTTCAAATGGTGCAAGGTAGCATGCTGCTATATTTCAGGGCTCGGCACAGCTCCCCTTCTCAGAATAGCATTTCTTAATCATTGCCATGTCCTGTGACTGGTTACTTTGCTGAATGAGGGATGGTACTATTTATTCTAGTCACTGCTGTGTCACTAAATAACAGAGAAGACCTACTGTCCTTCCTCATGGTTCTGTAGGATGGCTGTCATCTGGGTCTTGCAGGAAACAGCAGTCATCTTATAGTTTGCTGGTGCTGGACATTCAGGATGGCTGATCCTGACTGCTGGCCGGGAACCCAACTGAGGGATGTCATACAGCATGCTTTCACATGGCCTCTGCATGTGTCCTGGGCTTTGGCCAGCAGTACGGCTTGGTAATCAAGTACAATTATACCAAGAGATGGGAAGCTGATGCTTTGTGTAGTGTCTGTCTGTCTGTCTGTCTCTCTCTCTCTCTCTTTCTCTCTCTCCCCCTTTGGCTTTTTGAGACAGGGTTTCTCTATAGCTTTGGAGCCTGTCCTGGAACTAGCTCTTGTAGACCAGGTTGGCCTCGAACTCACAGAGATCTGTCTGCCTTTGCCTCCCGAGTGCCGGGGGTTAAGGCGTGTGCCACCACCACCTGGCATCTCTCTTTTTTTTTTTTTTTTTTTTTTTTTTTTCGAGACAGGGTTTCTCTGTGGCTTTGGAGCCTGTCCTGGAACTAGCTCTTGTAGACCAGGCTGGTCTCAAACTCACAGAGATCCGCCTGCCTCTGCCTCCCAAGTGCTGGGATTAAATGCGTGCGCCACCACCGCCTGGCCCATTTCTCATTTTTAAGGATTTATATTTTTGTTGTTTTTATTTAGGTATACATGTTGAGAGGGCGTATGTATACACCCATAGAGGTCATAGGCATTGAATACCCTGGGAGCTGGAGTTACAGATATTTGTGAGCAGCCTGATGTGGGTGCTGGGAACTGAACTCAGCAACAGTGCTATTTCGTCAGTTTTCTCATCCCTGTTCTTAGGATCCTACACGGCATTTAGTTCTTTCCCCATAGGCGTGTACAGTCTGTGTGCAGCAACAGTGCATTAGCCTTTGGTCTCTTTCATGGCCTTGAGGAAGCTTTTGATGGGTACAATCAGTTAGTTTGTAAAATGTCTCTGCTTGGCAACATCCCCATAATAATACTGCAAAGTTAGCAATGGCTACTAGCATCAGTAGGTAGATGTCTGAAAAACAGGATATTCACCTATTCTAAGTGTATTTCTTTTAAGAGTTTTTTTTTTTTAATACAAAGAAAAAAGTAAAGCCAGGCGGTTGGTGGTGCGTGCCTTTAATCCCAGCACTTGGGTGGCAGAGGCAGGTGGATCTCTGTAAGTTCAAGGCCAGCCTGGTCTACAAGAGCTAGTTCCAGGACAGGCTCCAAAGCCACAGAGAAACCCTATGTCAAAAAAGAAAGAAAAAAGTAGGCATTTTACAGTGGAAAAACATGGCTAACACCACTATGATCAAGTGAATAAGGTAGACCTCACAAATAATAGACATGTTGACATCATTGTGCTACTACAGGATGTCCTGGAAAGGGCTAGCATAATAACCTCATTTTCATTATGAAGAATGTCAGCTAGATTGATTTCATTGTGTTTTCTCTTAAGGGAAAGCATAATTGATTTGAAGGAGAAGGAAATACCAGGATTAAGAAACAAACTGCAGAGTGTCAGTGGAGACATACAGAACCTGAAGACTGGCATAGAAGAACAGGAGACACTCTTGGGAACAATAATGCCTGAAGAAGAAAGTGCTAAAGTATGCCTGACAGATGTTACAATTATGGAGAGGCTCCAGGTAAGCTTACTGCAGCTTAAAGTAGAAAAATTGACCTGTAGGGCTTGAATGTGAAATGTTAATGTATTTATAAACAGTAGCCTGTAGGGCTTGAATGTGAAATGTTAATGTGTTATAAACAGTAGCTGGAGCCCCGGGCAGTGGTGGCGTGCTCTTAGTTGAGCACTCTGGAGATAGAGGCAGGCAGATCAAATTCCAGAACAATCAGAGCTACACAGAGAAACTCTTCTCTTTAAAAAAAAAAAATCGCTGGGCGGTGGTGGTGCATGCTTTTAATCCCAGCACTCAGGAGGCAGAGGCAGGCGGATCTCTGTGAGTTCAAGGCCAGCCTGGTCTACAAGAGCTAGTTCCAGAACAGGAACCAAAAAGCTACGGAGAAACCCTGTCTCAAAAAAATCCAAAAAAAAAAAAAAAAACAACAACAAAAAGCAGTAGCTGGGCATGATGGCTCACACCTTTAATCCCAGTGCTGGGGAGGCAGAGGCAGGTGGATCTCTGTAAGTTCAGTACCGGCCTGGTCTACATAGCAAGTGCCAGGCCAGTCATGAGTCATGGCTACACAGTGAGACACACATTCCCTCCCTCCCTCCCTCCCTCCCTCCCTCCCTCCCTCCCTCCCTCCCTCCCTCCCTCCCTCCCTCCCTCCCTCCCTCCCTACCTCCCTACCTCCCTTCCTCCCTCTCTCCACAGTAGCTAATTTTCAGGTACAGATAACTGATTAACTGATTTGTATAGATCCTAGGCTTAAAGTATTTATAAACTACGGAAATCGAGGCATAGTTCATTTACCTTATTTGAAGTACCAGACCTTAATTTCACTTTTTATCCTGTTAAACTTGGCTTTAAAAGGGCTTGAATCATGATAGTGCAGTGAGTCTCTTAGAAGTGACTGTTCTGTTCTTAAGATGGAGCTGAAAGATGTTGAAAGGAAAATTGCACAGCAGGCAGCTAAACTGCAAGGGGTAGACGTGGATCGAACTGTCCAGCAGGTTAACCAGGAAAAACAGGAAAAACAACACAAAGTGGATACAGGTAATGAGTGTTTGCTCACACCCCACAAAGACGTCAGTGCTGCCCCACATGCATTCATTCTCCCGTTCCTTTCCAAGTGTGCCACTTCTGCTTCTTTGCCTTGTGCAACAGACCTGGAATTGTAGAGTCTGATGAGCTGTGCTCTTTCTCAGTTGTGCCTGCCCTGTGACTGGGTGGGGATAGCGAGCAGGGCACCCTTGTTGCATGTTGGAGCCCACTGCATTTCAGCCTCTGAATTCTTTACACTGTAAGAACTCAGAGGGTGATAACAGTGCTTTCTGTACTCATCCATATGTTTCTGTTCAGTTTCCAGTAAGATTGAATTGAACCGTAAGCTTATACAGGACCAGCAGGAGCAAATTCAGTGCCTGAAAAGTAAAACAAATGAACTGAAATCAGAGAAACTGCAGATATCCACGAATTTGCAACGTCGTCAGCAAATGGAGGAGCAGACTGTGGAGTTGTCCACTGAAGTTCAGTCTTTATACAGAGAGATAAAGGTAGGAATGCACATACATGTTGTTTTGTAACTTAGTCCAGACACAAAATTCCCTCTATTGGTGTTAAGAGACATAACTACCGTTATTGTGAGACTCAAGTGAAAGTGTTATGATGATTCTTCATGTGTAGTGTTTTTTGCGGGGGTGGGAGGGTTTCAAGGCAGGGTTCCACTGTAGCTTTGGAGCCTGTCCTGGAACTAGCTCTTGTAGACCAAGCTGGGCTTGAACTCACAGAGATCTGCCTACCTCTACCTCCCAAGTGCTGGGATTAAAGGCGCGTGCCACCACTGCCTGGCTTCATGTGATTTTTGAGTGGCAGAAAGATTTGGAAGAAAGAGTTGGGTCGTGTAAAGAAGAACCAAGTATCTAGTTAGATAGTGAATTTCATGTGACTAGAAGTGGTCAGATGGTGGCTGGCTATAGTTACATATGAATTCTTGTCCCCAAGTGTTGTATCTATGACAGACACCCGTATGTTAGCACTGCTCCATTCAATCCCACATGTGATTTCAGCCTGCTTGCCAGGGCATGGGGTGCTGCAGGCCCTGGAGTGCACCTGCTGGCTTTATCTCAGTGCATCAAAGCAATGTCCTAATCCCGGTTTTCATGATTACAACCACTCATTCAGTAGGTACTACACATGTTACCCAGTCTATTTAGCAGTGATTTCTATAAATGCTCCTTTATTTCTTAAATAATTCTGGATTAAATAATTTGGATTTATACTACAAAGTAGTATTACCTTGCACTAGTCTTAACTGGTTATAAATGATTTTTACTTAAAACATTGAGTATCTCCCAGCCCTGTTGATAGATAACAAAGATTTCAGAATGCCCATGGCTGTCCAGAGAAAGCAAGGTTGATGGTTAGAAAGGTCTTCTGGTGGGAAGGCACTTGGCTCTCTACCACACCACCTCCTCCCTGCATGAGAAAACACACCAGTGTTGAAGTCACAAATGTCTGTGTCTTCCTTGTAATCTTTTAGGTTCGGAACATGCTTTAAGAGTTCAAGGTTTAGCTGGGCGATAGTGGCGCACGCCTTTAATCCCAGCACACAGGAGGCAGAGGCAGGCAGATCTCTGTGAGTTCGAGACCAGCCTGGTCTACAGAGTAGTTCCAGGACAGGCTCCAAAGCCACAGAGAAGCCCTGTCTCGAAAAACCAAAAAAAAAAAAAAAAAAGAGTTCAAGGTTCATTTTTTAAACTGTGGTTATCATGTGTGCATGTTCAACGCAATGTCACAAGGGACTTCTGATTAGTACAATAGTTTGTCATTTGAAAGTCCCCTTTCTTCCAGAAAAGGTGTGGGCACACCGCTGTCAATCGGTGTGCTGTTACTACCATGAAAATAACTGCTTAGCTGACATGTAAAGAAGAATGCTGCACTGAGCAAACCTTCCTCGTCTTTGATCACATAGAGCTGACATAGTTCCCTATTGAACTCTTGAAGATCCATGCATAAGCTATATGGTATAATTGGGATCATATGGCTAGATGAAAAATGTAGTCATTTTGGTAGTCATTTCTGGAGCTGGGCTAGGTTAGACTCTTGGCTACTACATTTACTTTTGTGACCTTGAACAAGTTACTGTTTGTTTGCTTCTCTGAAGCATGTGGATAAAAATATCAGTGCCATCTTCACAACCCTGTCAAGAGATACAAATAAGTTAAAGCCTGACACCTGGGATGTGTTTTACTGAGGCTGTGGAGCCTGGCATCTGAAATAAGGTAATGAAGTGTTGTATGACTGGTCTGGCTTTGTGTGTGCTCAGGATGCTAAAGAGCAAATAAACCCTTTGGAGACAGCACTGGAAAAGTTCCAGCAGGAAAAAGAAGAATTAATCCACAGAAAACATACAAGTAACAAAATGGCTCAGGATAAAGTAAGTTCTTGTTTACATATTTTGCTTTCCCAATGCCTGTATTTACCATTTATAGCACTATTATTTTACATAAATTAAATAACTAGATAAAGTAAATAGTAGTTTCAGGTTTGTGATACTATTTCTGTTTTTGGATGCTGGATATTAAACTCAGGGCCTTGTGAATGCTAGAGTAGCACACTTATCACCAAGCTACATCCCTCGCCCTCATGACGGGTGTGTGGGTATGTGTGCGCGTGCGCGCAGTTGAGGGGGGCATCCACGTGAGTGTTCCAGTGTGCATGCCCATGCATGTACACACAGGACAGAGCTGGAGGTCTTCTTCTGTCGCTCTCCAGCTTGTCTCCTTGAGGCAGTCTCTTACTGGAGCTGCCTGGTGAGCTTCCAGGATCTGCTGCCCCCATCCCATCCCACCCCGCCATGCTGAGGTTACAGGCACACACAGCCATGCCCAGTTGTTTTTGTTGGTTTGTTTTTTGTTTTTTTTTTTTTCACATGGTTGCTGGGAATTTGAAATCGGGTCCTCGGGCAAGTATAGCAAGTACTCTTACCCACTGAGCCATGTTATAGTTTTGGATTTAGAAAATTCTTGAGAAAAGATTAAACTTACCAGCACTCAGGAGGCAGGGGCAGGCAGATCTCTGTGAGTTCAAGGCCAGTCCTTTAGGGTATGGTTCACCTACCAGGAGCCCCATCCTTAGAGAAAACTGACTGCCTCTGGTTTCTGATTTCCAAACCAGTGTTCCATTATGCTCTCTTACTGATCCCCTTTATCAGATCCTGGTGATTTTTTTAAATTATTTAGTTACTTGTTTGTTTTCTTGAGGCAGAGTCTCAGTATGTAGCCCGGGCACTTGATACGTAGACCTGGCTGGCCTTGGAGTCATAGTGATTCTCCCTCCCAAGTACTAGGATTTTGGACATGTGCTACTATTCCTAACTCATCTAGTGTATAATTTGTTTGGTTTTGTGTGTACATGTATAAACTTAATAAATGTCTTCCTGCAGATCAGTGATATCAAAGAGAAGGTTAAAAATATTAATGGTTACATGAAAGACATAGAGAATTATATTCAAGATGGAAAAGATGACTATAAAAAGGTAATTTAGAATAAAATTATTACTTGTTTGTTTTTATTTTCATGCACTTAATGAATCTTTTTTCTTTTTTAGCAAAAGGAAGCCGAACTTAATGAAGTTGTAGCTCAACTAAATGACTGTGACAAACACAAAGAAAAGATAAATAAAGAAATGGGAACCATGAGGCAAGATATTGACACACAGAAGGTAGGGCTTTCTACTACGATAGCACAGCACTGTTTCTGCAGTAAATTTTTTATAATAGAAAATAAATTAGATGGAAATGCAAATGGGGAAAATACATTTTTTTCTTCTTCCTTTTTTTTTTTTTGTTTTTTTTGCTTTTTGCTTTCTCTTTTGATTTTTTTTGAGACAGGGTTTCTCTGTGTAGCCCTGACTGTCATGGAACTCACTCTGTAGACCAGGCTGGCCTCGAACTCACAGAAATCTGCCTGCTTCTGTCTCCTAAGTGCTAGGATTAAAGGCATGCGCCACCACCACCTGGCTCATTTTTATTTTCAACAAAGGGCTCTCAGTAGTAAAAGTTTAAACATATAAAAGGCCAGGCATGGTGGAACAAGCCTTTAGCTCTAGCACTCAGAAGGGAGAGGCAGTTGGATCTGTGTGAGTTGCAGCTACGTGGTGAGATCCTGTCTATTAAAAACAAAACAAAGATAAAGATAAAAAATTAAATGCCCCCTCCTATTTCCAATCTTCTTCCTAAATGTTGCTACTATTAGATTCTTATTTGATCTTAAAGATGTGTTTTATTTCTGTATCAGTCTGTCAGATGGATAAGTGAGGTTTATATGCATATTTATACTTAAGTTTATATGTATATCTTACATTTGAATTATTTTCTGTCTTTTCAGCTAATATATTTTGATCTTACATATTAGCTCATAGGCTTTTTTTTTTAAAGTTTTAGACAGGTCTCATGTAAACTAGGCATAGGGCCTTAGTTCCTTATCTATAAGGAAAATATAATGTTCATTTTAGAGTTGATATGTGTCATTTTCTCTATTAAAATTAATTTCTACAGTAAGATTAGATTGAGATGTTATCTTTGGCAGTAGCCCAAGCCTTTTATCCCGGCAGAGGCAGTTGGATTTCTAAGCCTGCCTGGTCTACAGAGCCAGAGCAAGGACAGGACAGCCAGGTTTCTTCTACACAGAGAAGAAACCCTGTCTCAAAAAACTTAAAAAACAAAAACAAAACCCTTACCTTTTAAGTATTAGCCTGTTTGTTTCTTTGAAACAAAGTCTTGCAGTCCAGACTGACCTATAACCAGTTGTATGCTGGGCACCTTGAACTCCTGAAATCTTCTCCCACCTCCCCCACCCCCTGTCTTCATATCCCAAGTCCTACGATTATAGGTACACACAATCACTCCCAGGCTTTTCAAAAATGAAATATCAATACAAGGCTTATCTGCCTGACCTAATACATATATCTGGAATGTCTGCCTGCAGGGTGAGCCTTCCAGTTGGCTGGGAGCCTGGATAGGACAGAAAAGGATGTCATCTGTGTCTCTTGAGCTAAGATATATTATATATGTATGTGCATGAGAATTTATATGCCTGCCAGGACTTTAGATAAAGAAGACTTTAGATTCATTGGATCTGGAGTTACAGATGGTTGTGAGCTAATCAGTATGGGTGCCAGGAACCAAATTCCATCCTCTCCAAGAGCAGCTCTTGTTCTTAACTGCTAGACCATCTTTCCAGCCTTTTAGAACACACTTCTTTTGCTCTTGGACATCAGAACTCCAGGCTCTTTGGCTAGAGATGTAGCACACAAGGGGCTTGGATCTGATCTCTAGCACTGCATAAACTGCATGCTGTCACACACACAATTCCTGCACTAGAGTGGTAGAAGCGGGAGAAAGAAAGAGTCCAGAACTTAGATGAGTGACCCCTCAGGTTCTCAGGCTTGTACTGAGCTGTGTTTCTGGCATCCTGGAATTGTTGAGTTTGCAGACCACTGGTAATGAGTTTCATTACCCTCTATAATTGTAGGGGTCAACTGTCCTAACAAATCCCCCCATCTGTGTCCTATGGGCTCTGTCTCTCTGGAAGTCACCATGGCCAACTGTGTGCATTGCTGTATCAGCTGAACTCTGTGGCTGGGAACTCACTAATTTATGTGCTAGTTTAAGTCCAGTCAAGTTTTATCTTAAGTAAATTGACTGGCTGGAGAGATGGCTTAGTGGTTAAGAGCACTGGCTACTCTTCCAGAGGTCCTGAGTTCAATTCCTAGCAACCACATGGTGGTTCAAACCATCTGTCATGAGAGCCGGTGCCCTCTTCAGGCAGAACACTGTATACATACTAAATAAATCTTGGGTGAGGGGAGTAATTTGAAATCTGCCTCCCTTTTTTCAGTGACGGCATATATATGAAGGGGGGAAGTAGAGCTGATATTACTGGTGAGCAGCAAGCATAGCGGCACACACTTAGAATCACAGTGCTGGGGAGGCAGTGAATGGCTGTGCCTAGTGCTCACTGGTGAGTTCCAGTGTCCCTGAGAGACCATGCCTCAAAAACAAGCAAACAAAAAATACTGAAGTAGATTGTGAAGAGTGACACTCAAGGTTTTCTTGGCTGCCACACATACGTAGAGATGTTTGTGACACACACCCAAAAACCATCAAATAAACAACCATCAAATAGAGCCTAACAAAGATGAACTTTTAAGTGTTAACCTATTTTTTCCCTTTCTTTATCTTATTCTTTATATTTTATGAGCTACAATTAGAATTCCAAAGGAAAATTGGACCCCACAGCTTTTTACAACCAGTTACTGAGCCAAATACTGTTCTGACTTAGCCTTCAGAATAACACTTTACAGTAGGTAGCATTATCACCATAGTCCACGCAAACTAAAGTAAGACTGGAAGCTAACCTAAAAGAAATACTTGTCTGATGATTGTGTGCTGTCAGATTGGGAATGCTGCATAAGAATCAGTCTTAACTACAGTGTGTGATGGCCCTTTATAAAGTGCCCTTACATGCTGTCATGAAAATCAGTTCAAATGTTAGATCACACGAGATGAAAGCAGCCTTTCCATGTTCCTAATAAGGATAAGAGCTCGGTTCTCCATGGCAAGGCTTCAGCGAGCACAGCTGTCTTCAGTGTGTCTTGCGTTGCCTCAGCCACTGTACCTTCACAGCCACGTCACCTGGCTGCCTTTAGCTGTTTACAGTAATGCCTTTCATGAGTTTGCACAGTGGTAGCCTTCACTTTTCCCTTTCTTCTCTGGCTGACCTAGAACTCGTGATGTAGACCAGACTGACCTTGAACTCACAGAAAAGCTCTTGCCTCTGCCTCCCAAGTGCTGTGATTAAAAGTGTGCACTACCACACTCAGTTCTACCATTCTTCTTAATAATTTTTTAAATAATATTTTTAATAATTCTTAATAATTTTTAATAATAATTTTATTATTAAGGCAGTGGTGGCGCATGCCTTTAATCCCAGCACTCGGGAGGCAGAGGCACGTGGATCTCTGTGAGTTCGAGGCTAGCCTAGACAGGCTACAAAGCTACAGAGAAACCCTGTCTCGAAACAATAATAATAATTTTTTAAAAACTAAAAATAGTGTTTCTTGGGAGCACAGTTTGATTTGAACCTTTAGCACATGAGAGAAAGCCTTGTCTCCTACCACCCAGATACTTCACAGTTGGAAGCAAGGTAGTGTCAAAACTTTCCCTCCTGCTCCTACAGCACTGAGTTTCTGCAAGACTTTTTCCCCTAAATTCCAGTGTCGGCTTCTAAATTGTCTCCTAATGTGTGTCTCTTGTAATTCATTGTAATCACTAGGAAAACTATCAAGGTAGTTGTTTCTCATTCTTGCCAGGTAACGGAATGTCTTTTTAAGGATTAAGAGCACTCAGCATCAACAGCCAGTTTCTCTTTCTCTCTCTTTTTTTCCTTTTTTCTTTCTTTTTCTTTTTTTTTCTCTTTCTTTCTTTTGTTTTTTTCTTTTTGAGACAGTGTTTCTCTGTGTAACTGCTCTGGCTTTCCTGCTCTATAGCCCCTGGTGGCCTTAAACTCACAGAGATCCATCTGCCTATCTCTGCCTCCCAAGTACTGGGACTAAAGGTGTGCACCACCTAGCCACAGCCTGTTTCTTACTATTGCAGGTCAACAGGCAGAAACATCTCAGATTCACAGCTATGTGTTACTTCCCACTCCCTTGTGAGATTATGGGTGAAGTAGCCCTCATTCAAAGTGCTTGGCCTTAGCAGTGTTTTCCATCTTGTATTTCTTTATATCTTTTAATAATTACATAGACTCTATGAGTTGAGCATCCTTAACCCAAAAATCTGAAATGCTGCCAAACCCATTGAGGATTTTGGATGTTCAGAGTAGGAACATTCAACTTGTGTTTGCCAGCCTAGAGGCAGAGATTGTGTCTGACACATATTCTAAAGTGTCTGATAGTCTGGACACACGTGAGGAGACAAATAAGACCAGGGAGTAACATAGGGAAGACTTCAACAATTTATATTGATCTCTTGATTTGTTAAGGTTTTATTTTTATACCATAGGAACATAAATATTATGTATGTTAATGAAATCTTATACTCTAGATCAGCAGGATATGTAGCAGGGTTTCTGGGGAAGATGATTAAGGTTGTAGGCATGAAATAATGTCTGGGCCTGGTGTGGTGATACACACCTTTATCCCAGCAGTTTGAGACAAAAAGAAAATAACATCTGGTTAATTTTTCCATTATCCATTTTGTGTATATAAAATGATCACGTTTTATGACTTTTTACCAAATATGTCAGTATTTTATAAATAAGTACAAAAATACATGCTCTACTCAGTTATTAAGAGGCTCACCTCTGCCGAAGAAGAGCTCTTGCGTCATAGTCATGAAGGGGCAGTGCAAGCTGCTCTCTCCTTCTGGCCCCTCCTGTCCCACTGGCTGAGTCTCCTTCTGGTCAGTTTAACGTGATTTGTGGAGAAGGCAGTGTTATCACTGTCTGTCTGCACGTGCCTGTTAGCTTGTTTATTTTTGTTAACTGATACAGTGTTTATGTCTAGATACAAGAAAGGTGGCTACAGGATAACCTTACACTAAGGAAAAGAAGGGAGGAACTAAAAGAAGTTGAAGAAGAAAGAAAACAACATTTGAAGGAGATGGGACAAATGCAAGTTTTACAAATGAAAAAGTATGTTTCAGTAAATAGTGTTTATTGTTTATTTTTGAGGTCTCCCTAAACAGCCCAGGCTGGTCCCAAACTCATGGTGTTCCTGCCTCTACCACTCAAGGGCTAAAATTACGTGCATGGTCACTGTACTCAACACAAAATAGTGTTTTTGTTTCAGTGAAGGTCTTTACTGTTAGGAGCTGGAGAGATGGCTTAGTAGTTAAGAATACTGGCTGCTCTTCCAGGGACCCAGGTTAGATTCCCAGGGCCCACTTATCTACAATGGAGCATCCTCCCATATCCTTTCCCCCAATATTATGTTCTTCCTCTTTCAAAAAAATATTTTGTTTGAAACCCACACACATACACACAAGAAAATAAAAACAAACAAAAGACCAATAAGTTAAAAAATACCGAACCAAAATGAAACAAAAAACCCACCAAAGCTAAGCGGTGGTGGCACTGATCTTTAATCCCAGTAACCGGGAGGCAGAGGCAGGTGGATTTCTGTGAGTTCTGGGACAGCCTGGTCTACATAAAGAGACCCTATTTCAAAACAACAGCAACAACAGAAAACCGTGAACTTCTTTTGGGTTGGCCAGCTACTCCTGGGCATCAGGCCTGCCCTGGAATATATGGTTGATGTCCCCAGTGACACTCCATTGTAGAAAACTGATTCTCCTGTTGCCGGCCGGTATTTATTGCAAATAGCTTCTGGTTAGGAGTGGAACTTGGTGTCCATTTAATTTTCTCAGGGCTAGGACCTCATCTCAACTCAGATTTTCTTTTTAATTTATTTATTTTATGAGTATTTTGCCCACTTGTATGTATGTGTGCCACATTCATATAGTGCGTGTAGAGGCGAATAGATGGTGTTGGGTTCCCTGGAACTGGTGTTAGGTGATTGCGAGCCACTATGTGGAGTCCTGGGAGTTAAACCAGGATCCTCTGGAAAAGCAGCCAGTGCTCTGACCTGCTGAGCCATCTCTCCAGCCCAAGATAGATTTTTTTTTAAAAAAAATACTTTTGTGATTAAACTTAGCAATTTTTAAAGACAGATTCTCACTGACTGTCCCCTGACTGTCCCGGAACTCACTATATGGACCTGACAGGCCTTGAATTCACAGAGATCCACCAACTTTTACCTCCCATGTGTGAGATTAAAGGTGTCCATGACCATACCTGGCTGAACATGCTTCAGACTGCATAATTCATCTATTCCTCAACACATCTTCCACTACTAGGAAGTGGCAGAACCATCAACCAGATAGATAAACTATGTAATGATGTCCATAGACTTGTGAGCAATATCTAGCACAGAATGTGTGCTTAACAAGTAAGTAAATGAAGAAATTTAAGGCATATATTAAAGTCTGTATAATCTACCAGGGTACTAGAAAATTTTGAGTACTTTTTGGTCAGAATTGTGATTTTTATACTTTTGCAACAGAAACAGAATTTTTAATGCATTTTACTGTAGAAAATGACTAGTTTATTGCAGATAAAATTGCATTGTGTCTTTGACACTTTGACATTTGTAAGTAAAATTGACTGAAACCTGTTACCAGTAACTTCTCATTGTTGGCAGTTGTTGCCTCCTCAGTTCTTTCTAATGCAGAAGTGTGTGATTTTGTTGCGTGAATCCCCAGTAGTGCTTTACATTGTCAGCATCTAAAACCCAGGGACTGTTATGATGCTCATGTGTTATGAGGATTCTTTATTTAGCACATAAAAATTAACTTCTTCAGAAACCTAAATACTGCAGAAGTTTGAAAGGAAAAGAACTAGCTCAAAAGCCTTAGGAAGCCCGGAGCCTCTGCTGTGTGCTCATCATCGAGAATGACACCTGTCTTAGGGACTTTCTGCTTAGGTTGCCAAAAGCTGAACAGTGGTTCTCACTAATCATTTCCCCTTTTCTAGTGAGCATCAGAAGTTGGAAGAGAACATAGACACTATAAAACGAAACCACAGTTTGGCATTGGGGCGGCAGAAGGGCTATGAAGAAGAAATTCTTCACTTTAAGAAGGAGCTCCGAGAACCTCAGTTTCGGGATGCCGAGGAGAAGTATAGAGAAATGATGATTGTCATGAGAACCACAGAGCTGGTGAACAAGGACCTGGACATCTACTACAAGACTCTCGACCAGTAAGTCCTCGGCGCTTGTGCTCACTGCAGTGATAGCAGGTAGCGCACTGTGGTCGTCTTTTTTCCTGCTTTTGTCTTTTCAGTATATGACATTTCATATATGCCATGGAATGAAAAATACTTCAGCATCCTCCCCTAGCCAGTCCAAGAACTTCGTGTTTACTACTGACTGGCATCCATTAAGATGCTCTCCCATTTCAGTCTTCAGCATCTACTCCCTATCTCAGGAACAAAGATGTTTGCTTTCTCTGCTCTTAAAAACCAGGTTTAAGCCGGGCGGTGGTGGCGCACGCCTTTAATCCCAGCACTTGGGAGGCAGAGGCAGGCGGATCTCTGTGAGTTCGAGACCAGCCTGGTCTACAAGAGCTAGTTCCAGGACAGGCTCCAAAACCACAAAGAAACCCTGTCTCGAAAAACCAAAAAAAAAAAAAAAAAAAACCAGGTTTAATACACGTGTGTTGTATTCAAGCTTTTAAAAGTGGCATCCCATTTCAGGTACTCTTCCAGGAGTTGCTGTTCTGGTTTTGTCCATTTTGATATGGCTGTAGTTCATCCATTCTCTCATGTACAGAATCCTACCATGAATCACTGCTGTGCCCATCTCCCAAACTCTATGACATTTTCTGACAAAGAGATAGACTAACGCTATATATGTGGCAATGAGTTGTAGGATATGCTTGATTTTTACAGAATGCTGTATTTCTTTTTTATGGTTTTACTAGCTCAATATGGTGGCTCAGTTGCCTATAATCCCAGTAGGTAACAGGCTGTAGCAAGTGAATTGATGAGTTTAATGTAATGGGTTTAAAATGAGAAACAGTTGTGACCTTTGTGGACAGTCCTCTCATTTATTTTTTATTTATTTTTTTAAGAATAAAGTATTTTTGGGCCGGGCGGTGGTGGTGCACACCTTTAATCCCAGCATTCAGGAGGCAGAGGCAGACAGATCTCTGAGTTTGAGGCCAACCTGGTCTACAAGAGCTAGTTCCAGGACAGGTCCCAAAGCTACAGAGAAGCCCTGTCTCGAAAAATAAAACAAAAACAAAAAAGAATAGAGTATTTTTGTAGCCGGGACTTTAATCCCAGCATTCAGTAGGCTGAGGTAGATGGATCTCTGAGTTTGGGGCCAGCCTGGCCTACAGAGTGAGTTTCGGGACAGCCAGGACTACACAGAGAAACTGTTTCTACCTTAACTCCCATCCCCCTCAAAAAAAAAGAAAGTATTTAAAATTGTTTTTGGTTTTGGTTTTTCAAGACAGGGTTAATCATGCATATTAATGGGGTCAGTATGATAATTTCCACATATGTATATGATATGCATGGGTTAGATCTCCTCTAGTTATGAGTGTTCTAGTTTCAGGATTTAGTGCGGAGCTGATCTCTCATTCCTGACTAGCCCGGAACTTTGCTATGTAGACCAGGCTGTCCTCAAATTCGGAGATCTGCCTGCCTCTCTGCCTTCCAAGGTCTGGGATTAAATGCATGCGCCACCACACTCAACCTCTTCAGGACACTTCAACTTTCTCCCGCTATCACCTGGGAGTGAGATAGCTGGGTAGTATCGTCAGTCTATCTCTTGGTGTGTTTGGGGGTTTTATTTTTAAACATAAGTATTTCTGTTGTATATTTATAAGAGGGGTGTGTGTGTGTGTGTGTGAGTGTGTGTGTGTGTGTGAGAGAGAGTGTGTGTGTGTGAGAGAGAGAGTGTGTGTGTGTGTAGAGGAGCCATAGCACCTCTGTGGAGGTCAGAGAACAACTTTTTGGAGTGGTTCTCATCTATCTTTGCACAGGTTCCTCTGACTGAGTGCAGGCCATCAGGCTTTTGCAGGAAGTGTGTGATCCACTGAGCTGTCTTGCTAGCCCTATCTTTGGAGGGGGTGTTGTTTTTGGTTTTGCTTGTTCTAAGGCTGACCTTAGACTAACAGAATTGACTGCTAGGATTAAAGATGTGGATGTCTTTTAGAGAATCTTCAAACTGATCTCCTCCTGCATCCTCGTCAGCACTTGTTTTATGGGAGTCATTCTAACTGGAGTGAGCTGGTCTGTCACATGTGGACCGTGTGTGTTCTAACTGGAGTGAGCCGGTCTGTCACAATGTGGACCATGTGTGTTTCACTAATGGCAAATGATAGCAGTGTGTTTTCATGTTTGCTGATCATTTGTATTTTGAGAGGTACGTATGTAGCTCATTTGCCCCTTCTTTAGTTTATTGAATCACTCATTTTTTTTGTTGTTGTTTGTTTGAGACAGGGTTTTTCTGTGCAGCCCTGACTATTCTGGAATTCACTACGTAAATTCAGGATGACCTTGAACTCTGCCTTCCTCTGCCTCCTGAGTGCTGGGATTAAAGCTGTGTATCCCCACCACTCAGCAGACTATTCATTTTTAAGTTCCGCATATGTTCTAGATGTTTACCCTGCCAGATGAATGGGTAACATCATTTTTTCCCATTCTGTAGACTCTTTATTGATTCTTTCCTTTACTGGGCAGAAGCTTTTTGATTTGATGTAATTTTTGTCTACTTTTGTTTTTGTTTTTAGTACTTTTAGTATCTTGTCCCAAAAAACAAACCCTTGCCTTTTGCAGAGTTGTAAAGCAATGCTCCTTGTGCTTCCTTCTGCAGTCTGAGTTTCAGGTGTTAAATGTTTTCTGTTGTTGATTATGGTATGTAGGAAGAGACAGGTCTAGTTCATACTCTGCATCTAGATTCCCAGCTTTCCCTGTCCTTTGCCCACTGTCTGTTGTTAGCACCGTCATTGAAGACCAGCTAACAGTAGAGACGTGTATTACATTCCTAGACTCTCTGTTCCATTTTACTGATCTGGTATCTATCTCTTTGTCACTTCTGTGCTCTTCAGATTGCTGTAGCTTTTAGACTATTCTCTGTTGTCCTTTTTGTTCAAGATTGCTTTGACTACTTGGGTTTTGTCTGCTTGGTTCCTCATTTTATAGGTCCATATTAATCGAGGACTTTTTCCCTAGTTATCTGAAGGATGTCTTTGATACTTTGCTATGAATTGCACTAAATCTATGTGTCAGTTGGAAAAGCAAGGGGACAATTCAACAATACTTATGCCTAGTCTATGAATATGAACATGGGCTGTCTTTCTACTCTTGTGTTTTCTTTGAGTTCTGTTGTTATTTATAGTGTTTCATAGTGATCATTCTCCTCTTTATTTAAACATATTCTCAGGTTTTGTTTCTATAGCTGTTGTAAATGAGGTTGTTTTCATATAATTTGTAGTTGATATATGAAAAACTGATATGTTGATACTTTTGATGATACTCTGTGATCTTGTCAACCTGACTGCATTTAGAAGCATCTTGAAATCTTGGAGCCTGGGTGTGGTGGCTCATGCCTTCAATCGCAGATTTTGGAGGCAGTCACATCTCTGTGAGTTTGAGGCAGCCAGGTATATATAGACTCTATCTTTTTTTTTTAATTTTTTATGATTTATTTATCTTTATTTTATGTGCATTGGTGTGAAGGTGTCAGATCCCCTGGAACTGGATTTTCAGACAGTTGTGAGCTGCCATGTGGGTGCTGGGAATTGAACTCGGGTCCTCTGGAAGAGCAGTCAGTGCTCTTAACTGCTGAGCCATTTCTCTAGCCCCTAGACTCTATCTTTAAAAAAAAAAAAAAAAAAGGCTATCTTAGTTCAGTCCCCACAATCTTCATGGTTGAAGGGTAGCACCAACTCCTGTAAGTTATCCTCTGTCCTCCACATACTCTGTGGCATAGGCAGGCAGGCAGGCAAGCTAGCATGTGTACATGCACATGTATACACACACTAACAAGAATACAAACACAAATACAAAAGAAGCACTAGATTGGTAAAGCACACCAGTGTGTCTGTGAGGGTATTTCTACAGGCAGCTAGATATCAAGGCTCTATTCTAATAGACATTTGTTTAATCCATTTAAAATTTGAAGCCAGAGATAATAGTGCACTCTGTTAATCCCAGTACTTAAGAGGTGGAGGCAGGAGGATCAGCTCCAGCCATATAGTGACTTAAGGCTACCCTAAGCTTCAAGAGACATTGACTCAAAAATGTTTGGGGTAAGTTGTTGGGAAGTTGTAGAACTCAAGGCCTTCCTGAAGGAAGTGGGTCACTAAGAGCCTGCCTTGGAAGACAGTGTCTGAGCCTGGCCTCTTCTCATTACTTTTCTTTGCTGCCTGACTACCATGAAGTGAATTAGCTTCTTCATGCCTTGCCTCTGTGTTTCTGCCTTGCCACAGACCTAACAAACCATGGAGTCAGCTGACCATGGAGTGAAACTGAGCCAAATAATCACCTCTCCCTTGAGTTTTTTATCTCAGGGATTTGATCACAACAGAAACTTACTAAACAATCTTGTCTGCCACATCTCTAATTAGAATCTAATTAAGGGGGCTGGCGAGATGGCTCAAGGGGCTGGCGATATGGTTCAGAGGATACGAGCACTGGCTGCTCTTCCAGAGGTCCTGAGTTCAATTCCCAGCAACCACATGATGACTCATGACCATCTGTAATGAGATCTGGTGCCCTCTTCTGGCCCGCAGGGATACATGCAGGCAGAATATTGGATATATAATAAATAAATCTTTAAAAAAAATAATCTAATTAAGGTTTTAAAACAGACCAACTATTAGAGAGCCCTTGCCCATAGACTATGTTCATTTGTCTGCTTCCGAGTAATTCTCTGTCCTCGCTGCTACTTCCTGTATGCCTTTGGAGGGTGTTGTGTTCTTCTGCTTGTTTTGTTTAGTTCTTTAATAACATGTGCTGTGGATCTAGTAGCCCTCGCACCAACTTTCGTTGTGCAGTAAGAACAGGATTCTGCTGGCAAGGGTATTGAAACGGTTCAGAACAGATTGTCAGTAAGAAGCTACCATGTGGATTACAGTCAAAGATATCATGGAAAGTAAAACTGGGGATGACTTAGCAGGGTAGACGTTCTCTGAAAGTTGACAAATTTGATCTTCACCAGGCCTGCCAAACCTATAACGTAACTAAAAGTACTGTCTCTGGAAAAAGAATTTTAACCCTGTTGTATTAGGTAACTATTTACCACATCTTTATAGATGTTTCCTCATCTATAAAATGGGGATTAAAAAATATATACTAACATTCACTATAGAGATAGTTACAGGACAAACTCTAAGACAATGTAGAATTAATCCAGCTTCCACAGCATTTTCCTTTCTCCTGTCCTTCCCTTCCCTTCCTCTTGTGTGTGTGTGTGTGTGTGTGTGTGTGTGTGTGTGTGTGTGTTTAGAGACAGGATTTCACACATACTCAGGTTTTCTTGAACCTTCCACTATGTAGCCCAGGAATTTATACTAGTTTTCCTCCCTGGATCTCTCAAGACTCAAAGAATTCTGGGTCTGAGCCATTCCTGGCTCTGTGCTCCAGTGTTGAAGTTCCTAAACTCTCTGTTCTCTACTGACTTCAGGAACTAACTCTGAGCTAGGCTGTGGTGGCTCACGTCTTTAATCTCAGCACTCAGATGGCAGAGGCAGGCAGATCTGTGTGAGTTCGAGGCCAGCCTGGTCTACAAGAGCTAGTTCCAGGACAGGCTCCAAAGCTACAGAGAAACCCTGTTCTGAAACACGCACATACACACACACAAAAATTAACTCTGTTAAGGAAACATAGGTTTCCATTGCTATATTTCAGTATTTTTGGAGATTAAATGTCCCAACGTTGGAAGCTTTGCAGAGGAGAGACCAAATTCTAAGTATTTACTATGTTGGCCATAATCAAATTCTTTTTGTTCATCAGTAAAAGAGTATCACATACTGTGTTTACTAGAGAGATTAAGCAGCCTGCCCAAGATTACCCAAGTAACTAGCAGATAAGATTAGACTTCAGAAACAGGACTTTCTATTCTGGTATTGCCAAGCTGCTACCATGATAGCCCTTTTAAAGCCTTTAAAGGAAAAGCCTGCACTTACATAATTTGTAGTTGTAGACATGTTTATATTGTATAAATGTGGCCCTAACTCAACTTTCTAATAGCCGTGATATTTGACTAAGTTTGCTTTATTTTATAACTCCTTAGGTGGATGTTTACATGAAATACAAAATTGTCATTTATATTAAGCTTTTGTTTGCTGATATAGATATACTTTATCTGTCTATATGTTCTAGATAAAGTATATACAAATAAAGAAACAAGAAAAAGAAGCAGCTGGGTGTAGTGGCACACACTTTAATCCCAGCACTTAGGAGGCAGAGGCAGCTGGATCGCTGTGAGTTTGAGAAAAAAAACCAAACCAAAGAAGGCAAGAAAATAGCAAGTAATGGTGGGTGCTACTGTGCAAATGAACAGCGTAGGTAACTGAGGGAGCAGGGCGTGCACGGTGGGGAGACACAGCCATGCCAGGTACACAGGAGTGGGTACTATAGCCCCAAGAGCAGGAGAAGCAGGACATCTGGTGGAACAGATGACAGGCTAAGAACAGTTTGGTTCCTGAAAGTCCATTGCAAAGCATGACAGTCATACTGCCTGGTGTGTGAAGAATGGATTATAATACTTAGGATCAGAAGCTACAAGGCCAGTGAGAAAAGACTGACATGGTGACCAAAGAGATAGCAGTGGAAGACTTGAGTGTAGCCATGGAAATGGGGAACAGTGATACCGATGGAGCTGAGGGAAGAGAAGGCTTGAGGAGTGCGTCTGTATATTCTCACTTATGCAGCAGGCTCTCAGGGAATAAGGTACTGTTCCTGAAACATGCATGGTTTGGGAAAGGAAAGGAAGAGTTCTGTGCTGGGTACTTTAATGCTTGTGTAGACTTCCAAATAAAGAATTCAATCAGGGCCGGGCGGTGATGGCGCAGGCCTTTAATCCCAGCATTTGGGAGGCAGAGGCAGGCGGATCTCTGGACAAGAGCTAGTTCCAGGACAGGCTCCAAAACCACAGAGAAACTCTGTCTCGAAAAAGCAAAAAAAAAAAAAAAAAAAAAAGAGAGAGAGAGAGAGAGAAAGAATTCAATCAGGGAGTTAAATACAGAATCCAGGGTCTAGAGCATGCTTGTGGCTTTTGTTGCATATGGAAAGGGTGTAGCTACGAAGAAGGGTACAGAGACTAGTTTACAAGTGAATCAGAAACCAGTGCAGTGGGCAAGTTTGTTGCAAGGGAGAGGGATGCTTGTTCATCCTGGCTGCCCGGCTAGCTTAGTCCCAAAATAACCACACAGAAATTGTATTAAAATACTGCTTGGCCATTAGCTCTAACTTCTTATTGGCTAACTCTTACATATTAGTTTAACCCATCTCCATTAATCTGTGTATCGCCATGTGGCAGTGACTTACCGGAGATTCTAACCAGCTACCGTCTCAGGCGGAGGACCCATGGCTTCTCTGACCCTGCCCTTATTCCTCCCAGCATTCAGTTCTGTTTTCCCCACCTACCTAAGTTTTGTCCTATCAAAAGGCCAAGGCAGTTTCTTTATTCATTAACCAATGAAAGTAACACATAAACAGAAGGACCTTCTACACCACAAATTGTTAAAGGTTGCTGTAACTTGCAGCCCAAGTGAAGCAAACATTACAAGAGTCATTAACTCCTAAGATGTTGAATAAGAATAAGACAAGCTGAAAGGTGACCTTGAGTTTGACAGACTGGAGGTTTATGACTGGAAAGCCAACAGTTGAAACTAAAGTCTAGTTGTAGTTGAGTGAGGAGAAAATGATAGGGGAGACGGCGATAGCACATCCTGCTGTAAAGAGAACTTGGGATCACATCTAGAGGAACTGGGTGGGAGGGTCTGCTGTGAATCCAGTCCTTGCCTACAGTATGTGGCTCACAGACCTGGGCTTTGTGTGTGTTAACTGTTAGACTACTCTGTCCAGAAGCCCTCTGGTCATCACTCAGTGAGGCACCACGTGGTTACACATACATTAAAATGGTCATAGAAGACTGCCATAACCTGTCCTGTCCCTAAACTGCCGAGTCAGCCAGCGGAATAGATGCCTTGGTAGGTTTGCCAAGCTATCTGGCCTGGGGAAGACAGGGCGTATCCGCAGAGGAACGTGAGGTATTGCACTGAGTATGCCAGGAGGAGCTGGGAGCTCTATGAAGCCAGCCAGGAGTGGGCGGAGGCGAGGAGATGCAGGGGTGCTTTCCTTCTATAAATTTAGCTGCTTCAGAAGCAAAGCCAGACTGTTCAGTAAGGTCTTTTATCAGATGTAGTCTTCTAAATACAAAAAATAGTAGTAAAATTTTCTCCAAATGGAGTCTGGGGGTTTATCCTGCAAACAGGAGATCTCAAGATTTATGTTGTGATCCTTAAGTTTGCCTCTTACCCCTGCCAAAAAAAAAGGATCAAGAATGCTGTCGATGTCATTGTTGCACAGTGGTCTATTTAAGGTAACACAGGAAACTAGCAGTGCATTTTCGAGAAGAGCTGATTAGCATCTGTTATTAGTAATCATCTGAAGCAGCAGTAAGCAGAGGCTTTGGCAGAAACACTGGTCATTAGTAGGAAACATGCATGGCTTAGGATGTGCGGCCCCACACATAGTACCACAGTTTGGTTTTTTCTTTTCATTTTTCGAGACGGGTTTCTCAGTAGCTTTGGAGCCTGTCCTGGAACTAGCTCGTGTAGACCAGGCTTGTCTTGAACTCGTAGAGATCTGCCTGCCAAGTGCTGGAATTGAAGGCAGCGTGTGCCACCACCATCCAGCCACAGCGCCACAGTTTAAATGAAACTGGGATAAATCACTTGCCCAGAATGCTGTTTGGTATTCTGTTTCCCAAATATAAAACTGTGTGTGTTATATCATATTGCTTCTGAGACTCATGAAGCATACAACTCCCATAGCTTTGTATCTGAGGCAGCCTGCTCCCTGCCAGACTGTAGAGAGCACGGGTCTGGGCCTTCAAGGGGAGCTCTAGTTGAGAACTTTATTCAGGACTCATCCTGCGCTGACCACAGTGCACTATGGTTTCATACAGTAGCATCCTGTAAGGGATTGATTACAAACCCAAAGATAGCCAATGGCATTTCACATCTACTGCAGGGTCGTTGTTTTGTTCATCTTGTGATAATGGTTAAACCATTGCCTAATGTTAAGAGCTGATTTAGGAGACTGGAAATGAGTTTAATAAAGTCATAATAAGCCGGGCGGTGGTGGCGCACGCCTTTAATCCCAGCACTTGGGAGGCAGAGGCAGGCGGATCTCTGTGAGTTCGAGACCAGCCTGGTCTACAAGAGCTAGTTCCAGGACAGGCTCCAAAACCACAGAGAAACCCTGTCTCGAAAAACCAAATAAATAAATAAATAAATAAATAAAGTCATAATAATTTTAACTTGGAAAAAAGTCACTTAAATTTTCCAAATTAAGAATTTTGAGTTCAGCAAGAAGAAATTCTAATTCATTTGGAACATGGTACTCACAACACTGTTTCTGTTGGGCGGGAGGACTTCTGCTGCCCAAATGTAAGGAGGCAGGAAGTTCTCCTGGTATGGAGTTCTGGGGCAGTAGGAATATTAGTCGGCATTAAAAAAAGCTAATCATTGGGCTGGAGAGATGGCTCAGAGGTTAAGAGCACTGGCTGCTCTTCCAGAGGTCCTGAGTTCAATTCCCAGCAACCACATGGTGGCTCACAACCATCTGTACTGAGATCTGGCGCCCTCCTCTGGCATGTGGGCATACATCGAGGCAGAATGTTGAATACATAATAAATAAATCTTAAAAAAAAAAAAAAAGCTAATCATGGAGGCTGGAGAGACAGTTCAGCAGTTAAGAGCATGTGTTGCTCCTGCAGAACTGAGTTCAGTTCCCTGCACCCATATCAGGAGACTTAGAACTGCTTGTAACTCCAGCTCCAGGGGATCCTATGCATCTGGGCTCCTTGGGCACCTACACTCATGTACATATGCTCACACAAACATATACACATAATTAAACATAAAAAGTATTTTTAAGGCTAATAAAGCCTAGCCAGTTTTTGGCAACCTATGTATCAAGTTTAGAACAGTTTTAAATGCAAAGATGAAAATAGTGTATTTTGGAAAATGCCTTTGAAAGTACCTTTACTGCTTTTTTTCAAGCTCAGTTTTCATTAACTTAGTTTTTATGCTTCCAGATTAGAATAATAATTACAAAAAAAGTCCATATGTATTGGTCTTTCTAGTTATTAGTCAGAGAGACAGCTTGAGGTATGGGGAAATCTGGGTCAGGGCTTGCCTTTGTTTGTAT
Organism: Chionomys nivalis; assembly: GCF_950005125.1. Lineage (NCBI taxonomy): Eukaryota > Metazoa > Chordata > Mammalia > Rodentia > Cricetidae > Chionomys > Chionomys nivalis. The sequence continues at coordinate 35,600,111 of NC_080092.1, read as the reverse complement.
ACTTGCTATTTTGAGCAGTAATCCAGATTTTGCATTGATTGCTTGTCTTCTTTGCTTGAATCCTGTAGATGGTTTGAGGAGGGAAGGAAGCAAGAACTGAATAGGCCTTGAGGGAGGAGAAACTTGGGCCTCATAGATGCTGCTGCTCTAACCTCTTAGGCACTTGGTTTTTCATGGCTGAATCTTAAGCATTTGATTCTGTGCTATTGGTCAGATGCTGAGGTGGAAAGTAGCCTTTAAAGCAACAGCAGGAGACCTGGTGTGCTGCTCCACTTGTGGCATAAGGCTGGAAGCTGTGTGTGCTAGTGAAGAGGGTAACTCGGGTTCTCAGAAGCCTCTTGTTGAAAGAGCAAGTGTGGGAGGCAGGTGACTGGCTTTTCCCTGCTGGGGTAAAAGCTCTGGAGCAGAGATGCTGGAGTGGCAGGCAGTACAGCCCTGGCACCTAATGTCTGCCCTTGTGAAGAAGCAGAGGGTGTGTGCAATAACAGGGTTTCTCTGTGGTTTTGGAGCCTGTCCTGGAACTAGCTCTTGTAGACCAGGCTGGTCTCGAACTCACAGAGATCCGCCTGCCTCTGCCTCCCAAATGCTGGGATTAAAGGCGTGCGCCACCACCGCCCGGCTCCTTTAATTATGTTTTAGAACAGTTTTAGGTCTGTAACAAAACTGAGCAGAAAGTAAGTACAGAGATTTCTTACATCCCAACAACGCCCATCCAGGCACAGCTGCGTCCACCATCTGCTTCCTCCTCTGGAGCTAGCAGCGAGCCTGTGTTGATGGCACTGCCATCAGAGTGTGGTGTGCGTCCATTCACAGTTGGTGCTGTACATTCTGCAGCGAGAACGGTGTTTAAGATATGCCTCCTGCCACAGCAGCTTCATTAGCACAAGACTTGGCTTTATGGCCACATGACGCTGCCTTTCAAATGGGAACATCTGTAATTTGGAAGATCACATTCTAAGTCTCAGGACCACCAGAATTACCATTCATCGTCACAAAATGCAGTTGAGTATTGGAGAATTCTTAAGGAATTCTTTTCAAGCTGTTAGTGAATATTTAATTATAAGACTAAGTTTATAAATTGTTGTTTTCTTAGATCTTAGCAATTCTTATTATCTTTTGAGAACCAATTTTTACGAGAAAAAGCATGCTAATTCGCATGTGTTATTGTGAATTTAGCTGATAGACAGCACTCTAGGCCACAGCAGGACTATATATTTGCCAGACAACCACTGTCCTCAACTGTCTGAAGCCTGTGACATTTAAATTGTTGCCTTAGGAGAAATCATAGATTTCTAGGGTCATCCTTTTATTTGTTTTAGGGATAGGGTTTCATGTATGCTGTGACGCTGGCTGGCCTTCAACTTGCTGTATGGCCAAGGCTGGTCTTGAACTGATTCTCATATTTCCACCACACCCCCCACGCCAGGATTACAGACACACACTACAACTCATGGCTTTATGCAGTACTGGCAATCACACCCAGGGTTTTGTGCATGGTAAGCAAGTGCTCTTCCATGGAGCCACATCCCCAGTTCCTGTGGGTCATTCTTTATACCTAGTATTGAGTACCTGGAACAAGTGCTGGAGAAAGTGGTGTGACTCGGGCCATTGACAGCTTCAGTTTGTACTGACTGCTTCAGAGCGGCTTCCCTTCCATCAGCTTGAGCCTGTCACTCACGGGCTACTGTGGGGTCGTCCCCACTCTGCGCTCTCATCTCAGTCTCACCCCTGCATGCCCCACTGTTTCTCTGCTATGTTAATAAGTGGTTCCTGTTGTCATAATAGGAAAGACTTCCATCCTTGCCTTCCCCATTTGATCCCACAGTGCCCCTCACCAAGCTGAACACTTTTTGTTCTCTTTTTTTTTTCTTTTTTTTTTCTTTTTTTTTTTTTTTTTTTTTGGTTTTTTGAGACAGGGTTTCTCTGTGGTTTTGGAGCCTGTCCTGGAACTAGCTCTTGTAGACCAGGCTGGTCTCGAACTCACAGAGATCCGCCTGCCTCTGCCTCCCAAGTGCACTTTTTGTTCTCTTAACACCCACTTTTCCTGTGTTGTTTCTCCTCCTTGGAATGTTCCCTTTACCTTTCCCAAGTGGACGTGATTGTTCCTCCCTTTCAGTCCATATTATTGGGACCGCATGTGTTACAGGTAATTTGTGCTTCTCCATACTTCGCATCTACAAGTCACAGAACACATGTCAGGACAGGCCAGGATTCACCTGGTGATATTGCCTAATACTCAACAAGGTGCTCCTGCATCACTAACCCCGGTGTAGCCCTGGCTGTCCTGGAGCTGCCTCTGCCTCCAAAGTTCTGGGATTAGAGGGGTGCACCACTGCCTGGCACACTCTGTTCTTTTTTTTTTTTCCACGTAACTGTAATTCTTTTGTGTTAATAGAGGTGTGTGCTTTGTTACTTTTAATGTCTGTATAATTCATAAAATTATTTTGCCTATTTCAACCTTTGACATTAGGAAGCTTTAAGATTTGGTCACCACTGATGGTGCTGTATGTATGTCTTTGTATGCTTATGCAGATATACCAGAAAGATAACTTCTTAGAAATGAAGCTACTAGGTCAGAGGGTATGATCATCTTTAACTTGTTAGTGCTAGATTGGCTCCCAAAAGCACTTATAAAGCATGTGTTTCCATGTGTAGTGTATGAACATAACCATCTCCATGTCTGTGTCATCATGACCCCTTGCTGCATGGAAATGCCCTGGTTAAAATTGACACTTGTCTATCATTTTAGTATCTGATTCATCGCACGTCCGTCCACTGTCTTCATGGCATTTCTTCATAGTTCTGTGCCTTATTCAGAGCTTCTCAGTCCAGAGACTACAGAAATACTTCTCTTCTGGATATTCTC